>NC_092633.1:65877683-66188516 GCF_039555335.1 Amphiura filiformis | reverse complement strand
TTTTGCACATAGATCGCCAATGTCAGTATTTTTTGTTGTTGCAAATTTGACATTTTACCCCATCCCGTGATTTCTAAGCGGTTGAAAACTCAATTCTTGGGATTTTACATCGATACATGATTTGCGCGATTAGTCCGCCAGGACAGATTTAAAATCATTTTTTTTTTGCTTATAATTTCATGAAAACCATCCCAGGTTTAATATTGTATCAAAGAAAGGTATCTCAGACTCATATTGGCTGAAAAATTAAACAAATAAGCTCAATTTCTACGTTTTACAGGGACTATTTACGGGTTGCACTTTTTCACCGCGGAATCTTATGGTGGTGTGCCCCCTTCAGAAGATAGCATACCAATAAATGATTCTATAAAATATCGCTTTATCTCGTTCTGCAGACAAAAACGACAACCAACGGGCATTTAAATTTGAGCTATCTGCAGTTGATAGCAAAACCACACGAATGCAACAAACACCAAATGACATGAAACAGATAAAGAAATGCAAAAGCTTTATTTCAAAGTTTGTTTCAGCGTCATACGGTATTCGGTTCTTGAGTTATTTCAATTTTAATATTACCCATGTAAATCAATGCAGGAGCTCTATAGACACCGGCACCAGAATCGAGCAAATTACGGCATGTCTCGCCACATTTTCATTTAGTTTAAAGTTATGGTAAATTCGTGTTTTTATTATTTCAAGTATTACAACTGACGATAGCTTAAATTAAATTGGTGGTGTAATTTGGGTTTCCAGTAGGCCTAGTGCTATCTACTGAAGATTAAGTTAAAATATTCAAGCAGTTAGGTCTTGGAAGAGTGTTGTGACATTATTTTTTGAAACGGAGTACGAGAACGTCATAAGCGTAACGGATGCGCGAATAACGCGTGCATTATCAAATTATCGCGTTTTTTACGCAATCCCGCGCGACATTCGATCTGTCAATCATCTTCAGTAGAATAGCAAAACTATGGATGAATAATACGTGCGTTGTCGAAGTGCATGAGAAACAAGTTAATACTGAAAACCCTTTATTCACAAACTGACTTTTTCCCAGTCATAGTATTACTAATCAAAAGTTGCGTAAGACGGTATTTTGTTTATTTCAATCAAAATATTTCTGCTCATGAAAACGTGTTTTAAAATGAGTTTTTCCCGTTATAATGAATTCATGCGCATTTGCTATATCTACCGAAGATAGCTTAAATTTAATGCATTTTGTTACTCTTATCTCTTGAACGAAATAGGTTGATGTTTTTAGAATTGTGATAGTGGCGCTATCTATTCAAGATCAAAGCAAAATTTCTAAGTGTTGCGATATTTTCTTTTTTCTATCTACTGAAGATTAAGTTAAAATATTCAAGCAGTTAGGTCTTGGAAGAGTGTTGTGACATTATTTTTTGAAACGGAGTACGAGAACGTCATAAGCGTAACGGATGCGCGAATAACGCGTGCATTATCAAATTATCGCGTTTTTTACGCAATCCCGCGCGACATTCGATCTGTCAATCATCTTCAGTAGAATAGCAAAACTATGGATGAATAATACGTGCGTTGTCGAAGTGCATGAGAAACAAGTTAATACTGAAAACCCTTTATTCACAAACTGACTTTTTCCCAGTCATAGTATTACTAATCAAAAGTTGCGTAAGACGGTATTTTGTTTATTTCAATCAAAATATTTCTGCTCATGAAAACGTGTTTTAAAATGAGTTTTTCCCGTTATAATGAATTCATGCGCATTTGCTATATCTACCGAAGATAGCTTAAATTTAATGCATTTTGTTACTCTTATCTCTTGAACGAAATAGGTTGATGTTTTTAGAATTGTGATAGTGGCGCTATCTATTCAAGATCAAAGCAAAATTTCTAAGTGTTGCGATATTTTCTTTTTTCTAGGCATAATAATTATGTTGAATTTGCGTGTTTTTCCTATCTACTGAAGATAAGTCAAAATTAATGCATGTTGTCATTTTGTCTCAAAGAGATAGCTTATTATTGTAAAACCCTGTTAGTGGTGCTATCTACTGAAGACAAAGAAATTTCCAGTATGGTGGTCAAAAATAAACATTTTATAAGCAAGCACTAAATAAACATGTTTAAAGCAAGTCTTCACTGCTTTAAATTTTACTTGGATCTTCAGTAGATATTTATAGCACCAGCAGGCCTAATTCTAACATATCCCTTCATCTCGTTCAGGAGACAAAAACGACAACATAGGACTGCATTTTATTTCAGCTATCTTCAGTAGATAAGAAAGAAAACACATGAATTTAAAATCAAACCAAAACAAAATGTCGTAACACTTGAAATTTTAATTTGATTCTCAGTAGATATAGCACCAGTAAACCTAATTCGATTCGAAAATATCACTCTATCTCGCGCAGGGGGCAAAACTGACAACATAGGCCTGCATTTTATTTCAGCTATATACCTATTCAGTAGATAGAACCAAAAAAACACAAGAATTTAAAATTATAAACCAAAACAAAATATCGCAACGTTTGAAATTTTAATTTGATCTTCAGAGGGCACATCACCATTACACTTCCCAACGTGCAAAAAAGCCTCTCGGAAATCTCTTCTAATTATTTCCTGCAATAGATAGAGCAATGAAATTGGACATGGTTATGGGATGATCCTTAAGCTGTAATATATTTTCTTTTGCACATAGATCGCCAATGTCAGTATTTTTTTGTTGTTGCAAATTTGACATTTTTACCCCATCCCGTGATTTCTAAGCGGTTGAAAACTCAATTCTTGGGATTTTACATCGATACATGATTTGCGCGATTAGTCCGCCAGGACAGATTTAAAATCTTTTTTTTTTTTCTTATAATTTCATGAAAACCATCCCAGGTTTAATATTGTATCAAAGAAAGGTATCTCAGACTCATATTGGCTGAAAAATTAAACAAATAAGCTCAATTTCTACGTTTTACAGGGACTATTTACGGGTTGCACTTTTTCACCGCGGAATCTTATGGTGGTGTGCCCCTTCAGAAGATAGCATACCAATAAATGATTCTATAAAATATCGCTTTATCTCGTTCTGCAGACAAAAACGACAACCAACGGGCATTTAAATTTGAGCTATCTGCAGTTGATAGCAAAACCACACGAATGCAACAAACACCAAATGACATGAAACAGATAAAGAAATGCAAAATTTAAAAAAAGACTGAAAATTTCAAAACTCATTTAATTTAACCTCCCGGTTGATTTACGCCAATATGTACACCATTTCCGTGGTATTGTGTACAAAACCGTTTTATCTTTCATTGAAACAAAAAATTAAGTTTAATAATGGCGTTTCTTCTTACTTTTGACTGAAACACACACTAATTTTTCATCTGAATAATCTTAAATCTACTTTTTTTGCGACGTGCACATTTACTGGTTTGGTATGATAATATGTCATTAGAGCTCTTTCACATACAACAGCATTTGAGGGAGCTCACGACTGAACACAAATGCATAAATGGAGCCGAAAACACCGTGAACCAGGACAGGAAATCATCTAACAATACATTGTTGTTCCAAAATAATTTAGGCCTAATTCTTGCAAATGAGAGAGCCCAAACTACCAATGCACCAGTAGGCCTACTATCAAAACAACACGGAGCCGAAACACCGGGAACCACCACAGGAAACCATCCAAAAATGCATCCAATGTTCCAAAATAATTTAAATCTTGCAAAGTAACAAAAACATATGAAAGCACAAATCAACCAATGCACAATTACTATCAAAACAACACGATACCGATAACATCGGGAACCACCATAGGAAACCATCCAAAAATGCATTTTTGTTTTTGTTCCATTATAATTTAATTCTTGAAAAATAACAAAAACACATCAAAGTACAAACCTGCAAATTCATAATTATTATCAAAACGACCTGGAGCCTAACCCCGGGAACCACCACAGGAAACCATCCAAAAATTGCATTTTTGTTCCAAAATAAATTAGAATAATAAAATTAAAAACACATGAAAAAGAAATTCAATCATCAGAAATAGCTCATTTTTATACAAAATCATTGTTTTGATTTATTCAAATTACAAAAACCAATGAAAACAAAGATCATGCAATGTTTTGTATGTTCAAAACAATATGGAGCCTAAAACACTGGGAACCACCGCTGGAAACCATCTAAAAATCTCATTTTTGTTCAAAAATAATACAAATCTATAAATCACCAAAAAATGATAATGCCAACCCCTGCCAGATTGACACTTGCCAACCTGGTACAATTGGCAGATGCCAATGATTTCTGACACTCTGGATATTGATGGCAAATGCCAATTTGGCCCGTGACTGCAAATGCCTGGTTGTGCGTACCCCTGCACATTCTTCTTGGCCGAACCTGGCAAATGCCACATTGGCATGCAGTTGGCAAGTGCCAACCTGGCACTATGTGCCATATTTTCCCTGTGTAGCCTGCCTGGTAAAGCGTTAATACGCTGTCAGGTTAGTTACCGATTTAATGGCGAAACTCTTTTGTCTTGAACAAAAGGTACCTCTCGATGAATAGCTTGGCGGATTTTCAAATCGGCACAAAGTTACAATGCGTTATATAATCTATTGCGCCTCCACGAATATGATACCTCCGTGCATAGACCTATATACCTGGCAGCAATGACACGTTGTTACGGGTAATCGATCAGCAACTCTATTGAATTTATTTAAATGAGGCGCCTAAATTAAGATGGGCGGTCAATAATTCTATGTCGACGATAAAGTGTGTTTTTGTGTGTATGCGACAACTCGAGCACACCCTTGTGTGGTATTATAACAAAAGGTACCTCTCGTCCATGTACACTCTTTCACGTGACTTTCATTTGATCCCTTAATGACAGTGGCCTGCCTATATAGCGTTAATACGCTGTCAGGTCAGTTACCGATTTAATGGCGGAAGCCCTTTGTCCCAAACAAAAGGTACCTCTCGATGAATAGCTTGGCGGAAACTCTAATAGGCACAAAGGAACAATATGCGTTACGTAATCTATTTCCCCTCCTTTCTATATGTAACCTCCTTGGGTAGGCCTATTTAAGACAAAAATAATGCATTTACGTGAATATGTAATTTATATACTGACAGTAGCCTATATATAAATTAGCTACATGTATTTGAATGGGGCTTCGACTTCGTCGATACTGCCGTTTCTTGGGGTTTTTGCCAATTTTTTTCATTAAAAAATTTTATAAAAGTAACAATTTGATTTTTTTTTTCACTTTCGCTGGGATCACTGAATGGGGCTTTGTAACGCGATATATTCAAAACTTGTATTCACCTACTGTTATAGCATTAATCCGATTATTACACAACTTCGCCAGCGTTTTCAAGACATCCAATACAAGTAATCACCTAGATTATGACGTATCATACCGTAAATATGGCGGTGTACTCAAATTCTTTCAACAAAAGCATGATTACAAGCTATTGCAATCTACCGCGACAGCTCGTCTCACACACATAACAAATGCATTATACCTTGTATGGAGGGACTGGAAACGCCTTCCATCCATTGTACCATGCGAGTTGCTGGTTTACAAATTATCCTCAGTTGAGCAAGCATGAATAATACGTTGATCAATAGACCCTAGTACAAATCCACGCACAGTTACAACACTGCGCTTGGCTTGTCTTGTACATTGCGAAATGAGCCTACATGTTTGCTAGTATAATGACAGACTCTAGAAATGCCAACATAAATCTTCAAAGAACATCATCTTAAGGTTACGGAGGGTGAAAATTCCACTCAACTTGTCTTTTGTTTTTTAATTTTTATTTATGAAGTATATGTATATATTAAACATCTCAGAGATGTAGATTGAAAAAATTGTATCAACAAAGTATTTTTTAAATTATTTTTGTGTATCAATATTTGCTCTAGATGTCCCACAGCACTAATTCTTTTTTAAAGACAGTTCTTGTTTTAAGGGGACACTACACTAAATCCTTCCGCATTTGGTGTAACTCAAGGAAGAAAGAGAAGGTGTGAGGGCTATCATTTTCTTTGGAAGGGGAATCCCAAATATACATGGGGGCCCGTGGGTTAGATTTTAAAAGGTATGCCAACATTTCCTGTCATCCCCCTGGCCCTGCTCTCGGCCAGCCTAACTTTGCCAATGTGGAAACTTTAAATGGCCTAGATATTATGATGCAGATTTGAATGTTTCTGTAGTGTTTCCTAAGCCTTATAAAGATGCACTGTAAATGTTTGCCAAAAACTGCTCCCCCCCCCATTCTACCCTCCCCAGGACTCATAATTATTATGCACCTAGTTACTTTATTGTATTTTCACATGTATTTCAATGGGACATTTATTTAGTGATGTGCCCCCTTATAGTGATTATTATTCCAGTGCATGAACTGGCAACCCTATCATTTTCATTTGATTGCTAAAATCACTGAAGCATATGCACAGTGGAGCATGAGTATTCAACCAGCACTATACTAGACAAAATCAATAAAATAAGTACTATCACCTTGGCCCTGGCAACACTAACTAGCATTGTAAACAAGTTAGCACATGGTTTGAACATGATAATAGATAGTGTGGAAGTTTTGGCAGAAATTTGTCAATTTCTGCAAGTTTTGTGAAAATCAATTGATACTTCCCATGCAGTAAGGATTATCAGTAGTAATACAGGAGCACTGCACCTGGAATATTATGGGATTGTGAATTGATACTGTGAAATAGCAGAAAATGTGAGTACTTGAAACTAAATGTGTGGATGTCTCAGAACTCCATTTTGGACCATTTGGCCTGATATGCTGAGATGAAATAAATTATTTTTAATGTTTCCCGTAGCTGATTCATAAAATTTTGATATGCATGTGTTAGCTGATACTTCAAAGAAATAATGTAGGGAATAATTGTGTCAATATATTGGCACACTAAATTAATATTGTTGTTGCAAAAAAGACGACATTTACCCCATCATTTTCATTGACATTCTGTGAACATGTAAGCTTACTGTTTTAAATCAGGAGGACCTATCGAAAGAATAAATAGGTACATTATTTCATTGGTTTGTTTGTAACACATATGCGAAATCGCAATGAAATCGGACCCTCTCCCCATATTTTCCTGGCCTCTTTCCCAAAAAACCTCATGCTCATGAAATTGAACACAAATTGAAACACTTACAAAGTACATTTGTGTATGAGCTATGACGTTAAAAGTATTACAATAATAATCATTAGAGTGTCAACTTTAAGATGAAGTATGATTTTTAGGCCTGCCATGTTTATTTTTTGAAAAACAAAATATTTTAGGTGGCTACGTGCAGCCAATTTGCCTACACAAGAGTTCAAAATCCTGTATAACCTTAAGAATTATTTCAGTATCGAAATCAGTAGGAATACCAAGCGTACGGTGTACACATTCCAGAAAAAATATAATTTTGTTTGTTCTAGCATTCTGTATATCCACAAACTTATCACATTTTGTCTCCAAAATCCTATGTAAATGATTCTCGATGCTACACAGAAATTATTTTCGACAAAGGATAGACATTTTACACAATTTGTCATAACTTAAAAAGATATTGGAATACTTTGATGTGTTTTTGATATTTTGTAGAGCAACATGAGTAAATAATAAAATTCAAACATCGCGCCCTCGGCGCAACTCGCATACAATCGAAGGTCGTGAAAGATAATCTGATAACAATAGCTTGACAATAGCTATCAATAATCCTTCATCAATCAGTCCCTTCATACACGGTCCCTAATTATACGATCAAATAGGTTGACAACGTTTGATTGAATGCACTGCATTGCGCCATGATTACGGTGAAGGACACCGGTTCATATCCTTTGTATGGAGCCAATCAATAATTTCACGCACACCCTCTATTATTGCCCAATTATTGCCCGGGATGATTGCACATTGTAAAAGAGCTATTGTTATAATATGTTTGATGAAATCGTGTTTAACTATTTGCTTAAGATTAGCCGAAAGGTTTTTCATGCGCTTGATTTCAGAGGGGCGTAAGTTCATAACAGAAACAGCCGTGCAGAAAATGAACAAGCGTACCGGGAGGTATAAGCCTACTTTAATAATTATAATAGAATATCGATCCACGGTCAAGACATGAAACTTAATCATGTTAATCATGTTAATGGCTCAGCTCGGGGGGGTCACAAGCCGTTTTCGGCAATTTTCATGAGGATTTTATAAATTTTAAAATCGATTGGGGGCACTTCCTCTGGCCCCTATGCCCGCCCCATGAAGATACGCCACCGTCTAGAAAATGTGTTGATATTAAATTTATTGAGCCTTGATATCTTTGATGTAATAAATAAATAATATCAACAACAACATCACAAAGCAATTATTTGTAAATCGAATTTGGAAATATTCAACAAGACAGACTTAGCAGGCCTACAAATTTCTGAATTATATAAAGTGAAAAACAATCAATCACTGTAGTCAGCGAATCAATCAAATATACAAAAACTATAAAAGAAAGGAGCAAGAAAGAATAAAGAAATAGTGAATAAAAAAGAAAGAAAGAATGAAAAAAAAAAGAAATGAAAAAAGAAAAGGAGAAAGAAAAGAGGGAAGAACAGAAGTAAAAATGAGAAAAGAGGGAAAAAAACGAAATTTCAGCCACACGGGGACTCGATCGAACCCACAAAAATTAATCATAATAGATTCAAGGTCCAACGCTCTATCCGCTCGGCCACACATCAGCTTATGCAATTGATTGTCCTCGAAGGGGATATGTAATTATAATTTGACGCACGGACGTGATTACAATTGCGTCCGCATAATGGCTCTTAGAATAAACACACATGTCGGCGCTGAAATTTTGGACGAACCCGATGGAGAAAAACCTCGTTTTTTGCAAAACTAGCTTCAATTTGGAGTGAAAATCAAATGGAATAGCAATTGGCAGAATGTTGAGAAATAATGTAGGTATTCAGATGTCTAAATTAACGTCCCGTAATCAAGATATCGATAATTTCACAAACCAGCTTTTTCTCAAGCAAATTCTCCAAAATTTTCCCCAAAAACGGGCTTTTAAAATTTAATCGGTACTGTATTTGGTTCTTCCCCATGGCAACATTATTTCTTTGATCGATTTGTAGTACAATACGAAAAAGAAGAAAACAATCACTCGGCGTGGATTTATACGGGGCGCACATTTGAATAAAACGTCATGGAACGTGTTTTTTAATCTTGTGAACATGGTGCGTAAAAATGCTTTTAAACGAAGAATTTTCAAATTTATTCTAAAAATTTGTATATAACACACACAAAAATGTTAAGCTACATCCAATGCACCAACATTTCACTCGCTGCGATATTTGATTACTGAGAAAACTCTGTTTTAGAGAACAACTTTATACGTCTTTTATACGTTTTTTATACGTTTCTTCGTGTAACCTTAAGAACGGCACAATACAGATAAAGCAGGATAAAGCAGACAGATTTACTACATGTGGTACATGTACATAGGGAATGTGTGTGAGTATTACCTAATTATAATAGGGGCGTATCCAAAAATGAATTCACGCCCCTTTCATATGTCGAGACAAAGTGCAGGCCTTATGGGTTCGATAATGAACCCCACAAAACTAACCGAGTATATGGAAAATGCCATACGGCCGGGCGGTTTCACAAGTTGCCAGCTCTATCATGCCACTCGCCGCCTGGTAAGTACTCATTAAAATACCGTATAACCTCGTCTACAAGCATATAGAAGTGTCTGTGACGAATGCTAAATTAATGCTGACGTTCTCAACAATATCATAAGAATATGGGGTTTCAGCAAATCAATTACTGATAGAGTAGCTTTTTGTCTAGGAGCTAAATCTCATGCGGGCCTTAGTTAAGGATTGAGTTCAATACCCATGTCAACCAATGTTTAATACCATGAGGTGTTTGGATAGACCCTCTAGAACACTTCTAGAGGGTAGTGGACTCATTGTAGGATACGTTTTTCGCCGAAAGGTCACCGCACAGGGGTAAAAAACTCAAAATGCTTTGATCTTGTTGAAAGATATATCTACGACCTATTGTTATTGAGTTATTCTACAAAAACCTTATTGTTTTTGGCTATACAGGAGTCAAAATTTCAACTTACTCCAATTTGGGCAAAATTGGTGGCAAATTGCTCATCTTGAAATAGGAATCAAGAAACGGTATAGAAACTGTTTACTTTACTTGTTATGTGCAAAAGAAGTTAGAGATCAACAGTGGCCTATGGCCATCGTCCTTTTACCTTGTTTGCACACTGTCTCAGTAGGTTACAAAAGTAGATAGGCAAAACTATACTTTTTTGTTTATTCAGCTACATAAACAATTCCCTACCAGTTTGGCCCAAATCGAAGTAAGTTGAAATTGTGATCCATGTACAACCAAAAAAGTGTCAAAATAAGGTTTTTAAAAAATAATTCAACAACGATAGGTCGTAGATAGTACAAACTATACATTTTTAATCATTGTCATCAGACGGGTAATTTGATTATATATTTCAACAAGATCGAAGCATTTTGAGTTTTTACCCCTGTGTGGGGACCTATTGTGACCTCTAGCGAAATTTGAGTCCATTAACCCCCCCCTCTCCGCAGTGATCTAGAGGGTCTATATTAACACCACATGGTATCAAAGATTGGTTGACATGGGTGTTGAACTCAACCACTTTTCAAAACCCCTGGCTCCTAAACTATATATATTGTAATAGTAGAATTATTACTTCGTATCTCAAAAGAATAACACACTTGGTAGGGCATCAGACTTTGGTACACGAGAAAGTGCGAATAGGTACTCTTGTTTTTTCTTTCGGTTTCAACTTTTTCTCATGTTTAATTTCTCAGTTTCAAATCTACTTTAAGGATTTTATTCAAAGGTTTTTGTGTAAAAATAGAATCCTATTTACGAACTTAAAGCCATATTATAACATTTCCATAAGAAATAGAATAGTATTTGTTTGGTATAAAATGTTAGTTTTCACTGTCAGATAATGTCCTATTTTAATTTAAAAAATTATTTTAATTTGGGCCCAAACAGACGAGGCAATACAAAGAAAATATGTCGCCAATGCGGGTCGTGTCTGTTCTTTTGATATGTCACGACTGCCCGCACGTACAATGTACGTACTGTGTTATGCACATCGTGTACGCGTTCAGCTAATGGCCCATTCTCCGATAAAGTTTGGTCTCAGGAATGACAAAATGCCAACCACGAAGAATTTATGAAAATCATTCAGAATCGTAAACTTTAATAGCTTCAGAACACAAAACAATGCATGGGTGATTTTTCAACAATGTGTCATTTTTGAGCAATATTACTTGTACGTATTGAAGGTAACGTATCTGTGTTAACGTATTTGTGAAGCCTTTTACCACCTTTGTCTTAGTCATGCAAGTGTAAAAACTTTCGGACTTAATACCGATACTTGATCAGTCATCACCCAATGTACTAAAGTCTGGTATGTTATTTGGCTTCATTTATCACAGCGTTTTTTCCGAGGGGAGTAGAATTTAGGTAACGTATCTGTGATGACAAGAACGTAACGTCAGGAGTTTTTGCCATTAATAGACCTGATTTGTGTTTACGTTGAAACCATCGTGTTATGTACCACATATATAATATAACTATGGAGCCTGCTTGATCCATCACATATGAGAACATTCATCTAGCCAATTATTTTCACAAATTGTTATCCATTAGAAATATGGTAACGTATCTGTGAACAATATTGGCGACATAGTCTCAAAGACCTGTTGAAAAAATGTAATAACCTGTGTTGTGATGTTTTATACTTTATAATTAGGGCATAATACCAGCTAATGCAAAGTACCTATAAATCATTGTAAGCGCACATGTTTAGCGAGCAGGGACACATTATACGCAACGCACCTTGGCTGGATATGCATAATCAACTTTATTGTTTTATACTTTCTCGGCATGTTACAACTTCTAGCCCCACACATTTTAGAAAGCAACTCCTAAGTATAAGTTATGTTAATAAAAGTTATTTCTTTCTGACGAAACAACTCTGAAAAAGACTTGAAACTATCATGGGCGACACAGTTTTGGCATTTTGAACACTTTATCGGAGAATGTGCCTAATATTTCCATCGTAAAAATACCGACGGTTCCTGCGATTTATTCCAAACCTTGGATTTTGAAAAAGCTACAGCATCTCAAGTCTTGATTTTTGCAGGGTTTGTTAATTTTCTAAGGTACATAACAGTCGTGTAAAAAAACTAAATTTTGAAAAATATTGAGGGCGTCCTCCTTAGCAAATGTTGTAATATGGCTTTAATAATTCATCTTCTATCCCTCTCTAAGGCACTGCGTGTCTTTTTTTTCTCAAATTTCCCACCTAATTGACGTGTAATTGATTGCTTGTAGACCAATCTCCAACATACACCACAGATAATAGGTGTGTTTAGACGGTAGCCTACTTTCGAATGTAACTTACATGCGAGTCGGCAATTAAATTACACTACAAGCGAGTGCGTGTCCACACGATTTACTTTCGACCGTTCACTCGCATAAATAAAAAGCGCAGTGATTTATAGTGCGCTACGCATATGCACAACGCCTAGACGTTGATACACAAGCCTCAGCACACTTTACAGATTGTCGCTGACCACTACGGCCCACGTCATTCCACAAACCATTAAACAACAATTCAGGATTCAGGGACTTTGCTGCTTCAAGAGCGCACACCCTAGACATCCCACAAATAACCTTTGCAACCAGGATCAGTTCATATAAGCGTGTCCATTCTTTCGAACATTCATAAAAATATAACTTGTGAAAATTGTTGCATGTAAAATAACATTTGAGGCCCGTTCTCATCATGCACTTAGTCTTGTGACTTTCCTTACGACTTTCCTAAATATGACCAAGTTTGAAAAGGGTGAAAAGCCACACATGAAAGATATTTTAAACTTTGGTCCCTTTTTACCTTTTAACGGTTTTTTGTTTTGTTTTGTTTTTGTTTTGTAGATATTGATGCTTTTTAAACAAGAAACTACGCAAGAAAAGACGCACATTATATACTGGTACGTAACACACAATAGCAATCCAATTGAATAATTATTATAGTTACATAATATTATATATGTATTCAAATTATATGAAGCATGAAGGTTACTGTTAAATCATGTTCAAGAATAGGGACTGTTTTATTTGGTTGTGGTGAAATATCCAGTGTATTTTTCCTATATGCCCAGCCTTAGCACTTGGTAAGAAATTGCTCAACAATCAGTAAAACCTGTTATAATCAGGTGATGGCTATAACCCAATAGTAAACATGATTAGAAAAATAGGCTAAAATTTTCATACACTGTACTGTCTCATTGCAAGATTAAATGGGCTAAATAGTCCTTGTCATGTGGGGCAGGATTAGAAAAAGGCATACAAACGAGGGTATGAGATATTAGGAATTATTTCCTAGCCTCTTAACCACAGGGTTGATGGTCTACAATAGCTATTCAAGACACATGGTATGTAAGGGATAAACTGTGCATATGAGATGTGGGTGGAAGTGGGACTACGAAGAAGTTTACTCCGTGAACAAAAAATATGCAATTTTACTACACGTAGCAACCTTGTCCTCTAAGGAATATAATTAGATATCACGCTATGGTCATTATTAGTATCTGCTTTGTTTATAATTAACTCTTGTTGTAAATTGATTTGCTGTGAAAATAATCTCAAACATAAAACAAAGAAGATATTAAAAGGAATAGATTTAGATGTCATGCTATGACTATAGACATGGAAAGGTTTTATTAGTATCTGCTTTGTGTAATCAATCAACGGTGTGATTGATTTGCTGGGAAAACAATGTAAAATATAAGCAGAGAGAAGAAATATGAATAGATTTAGATGTCTGGCTATGACCATCACTATGGTGATCAAGTGCCATCTGCAGCCAATACACGACAGTTGATTTATTAACAATTGATCTTGAGAAACAGAGAAAATCTACTACCAACAAGTACGGAAAGAAACTGCACAAGAAAGTTATCAAACATCTTCCAAACGGCATAGACTGTATGGAAGAAAGGATCCATATGAGCGTGAAACCAGACTTCGAAACCAGAAAGAAAGTATCACCGATCCTTCTCAACGACGGAGGGCATAACTCGACGGAGAATGTTACACTATATAAGTGACATTTTTGAGATGTTGACGAATTATAGAAGGCTATATAAAAATACACATTTTAAAACAGGTTTTAAGTTTTAAAATTACTTAATTATCTTTTAAATAAAAAATAAAATAAAAATATCATGCAATGCAATTTTATTAATCCCTACATGACTATCGCATGTGCCACTTACGATTGTCTTGTACGCTAATTTTGTTTTTCGTCTGCTGTAAGACCATCTTATGTGCCACTAGACTTCTCCGTAGTCCACTTGCCAATTGTGCACTAGAGTTTTAAGCTTAAAAGCTTAAAACTCTGATTTAATTAATGAGTGCACAATTGATAGATTTTCACAACTGATCTTTTCAGTCACCGTACGCCCTCTGTTTGTTAGCTTCCCAAGTGGACTACTGACTTTGCCTTGAGAGTTAGGCCAATTTCTGGCCTAACTAAAATTGGTGATGATGTAATGCATCTTTAAAAATGAATCTGGCTTGTGATTGGTCGCCCAGATCTCGTTATTGTTTAAATCCTCCCGACGCGTACTGGTACCATTATAACTATACATGGTACACAACTATCTAGGGAATGCGGCGCTTTTGTGCTGGTGGATGAACGTATGCATCTAGCGCGTATTGTACCACCATGCTTAGTCTGGGGATAACTATTTGGCTAGTTAGCATTTGGCTAGTTAAATTCAAAATCAATAGAGGGCGTCCTATTTTGGCTAGTTAAATGTTGGTCGCCCAGGCTAGTTAAAATTTTGTCGCTTAGGCTAGTTAAAATTTTGTCGCTTAGGCTAGTTACAATTTTGTCGCTTAGGCTAGTTAAAATTTTGTCCCCAAGGCTAGTTAAAATTTTGTCGCCAAGGCTAGTTAAAATTTTGTCGCCTAGGCTAGTTAAAATTTTGTCCTCTAGGCTAGTTAAAATTTTGTCCCTTAGGCTAGTTAAATGTTGGTCGCCCAGGCTAGTTAAAATTTTGTCCCTTAGGCTAGTTAAAATTTTATCCCTTAGGCTAGTTAAATGTTGGTCGCCCAGGCTAGTTAAAATTTTGTCCCTTAGGCTAGTTAAAATTTTATCCCTTAGGCTAGTTAAATGTTGGTCGCCCATGCTAGTTAAAATTTTGTCCTTAGGCTAGTTAAAATGTTGTCCCTTAGGCTAGTTAAATGTTGGTCAGTGAAGCTAGTTAAATTTTGGTCTCATTTTTCTTTCTGGTTCCCTTACTTTCCTAATATCATTGAACAATAAAACAAATGCAACAGTAATACAAACATACACCTTTGACATGATTTGAGCATTATAATAATGTAAAGAAGATTTTTAGAACTTATAGTTTATAATTATTATGTCTTTGTTTTAATTTAATGTACCAAATACTGTGAATATTTATATGACATGTTTTGCATTTATATAAATAGAGTTTAGGAGAAGTGACCTTCCTCTGTCTGGGTGGTTTACCTCACAGGGTCAAGGGGCGTCTGGGCCTCCTTGTTTTGGTGGCTGACCACATGATTGATGGGGAATACCCCTTGATTTGAGATGATGGGGACACAATTTTAACTAGCCTAAGGGGAAAATTTTAACTAGCCTAGGGGACAAAATTTAACTAGCCTAAGGGAAAATTTTTAACTAGCCTAGGGGACAAAATTTTAACTAGCCGAAGGGAAAATGTTTATTAGCCTAGCGGACAAAATTTTAACTAGCCTAAGGGAAAAAATTTAACTAGCCTAAGCGAAAAATTTTAACTAGCCTTGGGGACAAAATTTTAACTAGCCTAAGGGAAAATTTTTAACTAGCCTAGGGGACAAAATTTTAACTAGCCTAAGGGAAAAAATTTAACTAGCCTAAGCGAAAAATTTTAACTAGCCTTGGGGACAAAATTTTAACTAGCCTAAGGGAAAATTTTTAACTAGCCTAGGGGACAAAATTTTAACTAGCCTAAGGGAAAAATTTTAACTAGCCTAGGGGACAAAATTTTAACTAGCCTAAGGGACAAAATTTTAACTAGCCTGGGCGACCAACATTTAACTAGCCAAAATAGGACGCCCTCTATTGATTTTGAATTTAACTAGCCAAAAGCTAACTAGCCAAATAACAAATCCCCTTAGTCTTGTGGTTAGATTTTATTGATAAACAAGTATGATTGACAGTGTGTGAGTCCCGGGGTAAAGTTCTGCTTAAAAGTGAAAGTCCATAGTCGGTTTTTCGGATAATAAACTGGCAGATTCTAAAATTAGAATTGTTCAGTATTGAAGTGTCATTATAATTATGCCATTAGGCCAAGGAAAGTCGATTTTGAGTTTCCCGTCACCCGCCCTCACTTCATTTTCTGACCCTCACTTGAATTCATTATTGTGATTTTCCTAAAAATACTGATAAAAACTGGTTATATTTGCAAAAAAAATTATGAAGATCACTTTATTTGTGGAAAAATCAAAATCAAAACATACATTTTGCTGTCAACCTTGCCAGACTCTTTTTAATATATTTTTGAATCTCATTTGGGCTAAACATCCATCTTCAAGTGAGTGAGCGGCAAATAACAACACATTTTACATGCATGTTGGTCATGTAATGAAAGGTAGAAAAATAATGACTAATGAATAATGAAAAAGTTACCTCACTTGTTTTCAGAAATTATGTGACGGGAAACTCAAAATTGACTGTTAGTGGCCTTATGATATGTTGCATTCAATAATATAAGCCTACGTAGGGCCTATACTTTACTTTGACTGTCACAAATATAATTATATAGCCTAAACTTTTTCATATCCATTTTATACTAGTATTTTGATGTACTAAATATCAGTATAATTTCGAGTTCAACTGAATGCGTTCATCATGATTAATAACATTTTTATTTATCAAAAATCGACTATGGCATAGTCTAATGTGCCACGTACGCTATTTTCATGGACCAAAACAACAAAATCACGGAATGCTACACCATCATATTAGTGCAAAACAGTCTTTAACACATCACTACTCCCATGACTGGTAATAGAGACGATTAATCCGGTGTTTTTAATTTTAGATTCACTAATAAATTCTGAGAGATAACATTAGGGCAAAAGGTGTCTTACTATAGTAAATATTATGTGCCAAAATAAATTAAGGGCGGAGGTAAAAGTACAAGTAACTGGAGAGGGGAAGCGACGACGTATCCTAAATCACAGCGCCCGGCGCGACTGGGCCACCGATTGCGAATTTGCATTTATTTTCAAAGCGACATGCAAAAGACAAATCTTTGGGCACATACTTTGTTATCAGGTTATTGTTAATACAA
Organism: Amphiura filiformis; assembly: GCF_039555335.1. Lineage (NCBI taxonomy): Eukaryota > Metazoa > Echinodermata > Ophiuroidea > Amphilepidida > Amphiuridae > Amphiura > Amphiura filiformis. The sequence continues at coordinate 66,171,095 of NC_092633.1, read as the reverse complement.
CTCTTTTCTGCATACCTACTGTACGATTCGTTTTGGTGATTTAGTAATATATATTATAAATTTTGTGTTTTCAATGCGTTTTGAGCTTACCGTTGAATTAACGTTGGTATCTGGTCATGCTCCTTTTAGAATTTCTGTCTGATCGTCGGCTTTTGCAAATAACTGAATGCTGATTGGCTCTGAATAAGTATCGTATTCCTCTCGATGGGCGTTTTCATGATATGATTACTTTGAATTCATTGTAACCAAAAATTTACCTCTGAATTCAGCGTTTGAGGCTTTTTTCTGTAGTTTTCGGTGGTGTATTAATGTCTCAAAAAGTGCTTATTTATTTATTTATTTATTTATTTATTTATTTATTTATTTATTTATGTATTTTATTTTTATTTTATTTATTTTTTATTTCCATGTTTATTTATTTAATGACGGTTTGGGGTTCGAAAAAACTGACACATTTATATATTTATTTATTTATTTTATTATTTATTTATTTATTTATTTATTTATTTATTTATTTATTTATTTATTTATTTATTTATTTATTTATTTACTTATTTATTTATCTATTTATTTATTTATTTATTTATTTATTTATTTATTTATTTATTTATTTATTTACTTATTTATTTATTTATCTATTTATTTATTTATTTATTTATTTATTTATTTATTTATTTATTTATTTATTTATTTATTTATTTATTTTATTTGAATGACGTGATGACTAAATGAAAATATCACCCAAATGTCCATATATATTTCAGGTATACGGTGTTAATGTATAATTGATCATTTTAAAATGTTCTATTCAAGTTTTATTTTATATTAATGTATACCAGATAATGACAGTCAATTCATAAGTGGCCCAAAGTTAATACCAGCACTGTACCGCTGCCAACACAATAAAATTTGTAAAACCTTGACGAAGCTAAATCATTTTAGAGCGGAACAGAGAAAAACGAATGTCGAAACAGCCGCCACAGTGGAACAGCGGAACAAGGAAAAGATGTTTTTGTAAAGTTGTAAGTACATGTGTGCTACATTGTAAGAAAAAACACTTTGAAGGGTGCCATACCGGAACAGAGAAACCCCGAATATGCCTGCGGCCGCCACAGCGCCACAGCGCAACAAAAATGTGACCGCGGCCGCCACAGCGGAACAGCGGTGGCAGAAAAAGAAGATATATAGTTGTAAGTACGTGTGTGCTACATTCAAAGAAAAACACCTAGAAGGGTGTCACAGCGGAACTGCGAAAAAAACGAATATCGCCGCGGCCAACACAGCGGAAACACGGAACAAGGAAAAGATGATATGGTATGAAAAACAGCGAAACAGAAAAACGAATATCGCCGCGGCCGCCACAGCAGAATAGCGGAACAAGGAACAAAAGATATGGATTGTTTTTGCAAAGATGTAATAAGTACATATGTGCTACATTCAAAGAAAAAACACCTTGAAGGGTGCCACAGCGGAACAGAGAAAAAACGAATATCGCAGCGGCCGCCACAGCGGAACAAGGAAAAGAAGATATGGATATTTTTGTAAAACGATGTACATGTGTATTACATTGTTAGGAAAAACACCTTTGAGGGTGCCACAGTGGAACAAAGAAAAGCGAATGTGGCCTCGCCGGCAACGCGGAACAAGGAAAAGAAGATATGAATGTTTGTGTAAAGATGTAAGTATACATGTGCGCTACATTAAAGACGTTGGAGGGTGCCACAGCGGAACAGAGAAAAAACGAATGTGGCCACGGAACAGCGGAACAAGGAAAAGAAAACATAGATGTTTTTAAAGATGTAAGTACATGTGCACTGCATTAAAGAAAAACCACCTTGAAGGGTGCCACAGCGGAACAGAGAAAAACGAATGTCGCCGCAGCCGCCACAGCCGCCACAGCGGAACAAGGAAAAGAAGATATGGATGTTTTTGTAAAAAATAGTTCCTCTTCGTATTTCAATGTATCGCCCAGGCCTATTAGTGGTCTTTAACCTATATAAGCACAAAAGTGCTGCAATCTCGGGTAAAATGCCATGAATGTAAACATTGACATTTGCAATACATGTTTTAACAAGAAAATTTCTGGAAAACAGCATGACGAGTAAAATATCAATGGTTTTCGGACACCCTGTATGATGACTGTTTCGCTTTTTTTGCTTCAACCTAGACTATATCTGGAGATTCGTATCTGCAGCATGTCCTAGCACGATCAGATCAGATTAAGATTGAATTAGGGTTAGTGTTCCGATTTAGGCTTGCTGATTAGTGTTAGAATTGTTGATTAGGGTCAGGTTCGCATTAGGAATAGGGTGCTTTATAGGGCTAGGTTCGTGGATAGGGATAGAGATACGGCTAGGTCCGAGGATTAGATATGGGTTTAAAATAGAGTTATAGATCAAGTTATGGTTTCGGCTTGAGTTAGGATAGAGTGAGGCCATACATGAGGCTGTAGAGGCCCATAGACAACGTGTACACAAAGACAACATTTTATTTTACACGCAACTATAGGCCTTACATGCGCCTTAAAGCTTAAGCAAAATGCCTATAGCCTAGGCCTATACTGTATTTACACGTATAGGCCTATGTACGATATTTAGGGCAAGGAAATCACCAACAAAATGTGCATGTTGTTCTAATTAACAAAGTGGCATATCTATATGATCATCAACATTGATTTTTCATCATCATTAAGCTTTCTATATGTATACGCAGGCAAGCGCAGGTTGTTGAATTTAGAAGCCCTGAAATCACAGAAACCAGCCGTAAACCGGGTTCTAAAAACATACCTTAGTAGTCGAAGAAGATGCACGTTTTCTTGCCAGGGCAAATACAGTTAAATATTTAGAAATGTAAGCAAAAAATAGCTAGAAAATTCTCCATGACGAATATCAGATCCATAGAATTCAGTGTTTCTATAGGTTAAATACCACTAATTATGTATTACACGGGTTTCAATGGGAAAATGCCTAATTTCGGGTGGAATTTTCTCATTATTCAGAACTCTCACAGTTCAATGCCACTAATATCAGGTGAAACTATACGATTTAGATGCCAAATGATCAAAAATTCAACATAAGTTGACCTGAGACTTTTCTTGTTTTAACGCACTGAACCGTAAACACCTTAAAATGACAGTGCGCCCTCGAAGCAGAAAGTTACAATATGATAGGGCGAATGTTTACTAAAAACCGAAGCCGTGCGTATGAATTTTGGTACTATTACAACAAAAAATGTCATATAATGAGAGAAAATGTACCATTTTGAAGCATCAAACTCTAAAAAGTACTTTGTTGGCTATATAACTTGATCAATTTCAGCGATTTTAATGCAGTCTTTTGCCATGAAAACAAATAGTTCCTCTTCGTATTTCAATGTATCGCCCAGGCCTATTAGTGGTCTTTAACCTGAAGGGTGCCACAGCGGAACAGTTAAAAAACTAATAATGACCACGGCCGCCACAGCGGAACAGATAAAAAGGAATATGACCGCGGCCGCCACAGCGGAACAGGGGAACAAGGAAAGAAGATATGGATGTTTTTGTAAAGTTGTAAGTAAACACCGTGGGGTGCCACAGCAGAACAGAGAAAAAACGAATAATGACCGCGGCCGCCACAGCGGAGCACAGAAAAAAAAATGTGACCGCGGCCGCCACAGGGGAACAAGGAAAGAAGATATGAATGTTTTTTTAAAGATGTAAGTACATGTGCGCCGCCACATGTGCCACGGCGGAACAGAGCGGAACAGAGAAAAACGAATGTCGAAACGGCCGCCACAGTGGAACAGCGGAACAAGGAAAAGAATATATGGATGTTTTTGTAAAGTTGTAAGTACATGTGTGCTACATTGTAAGAAAAAACACTTTGAAGGGTGCTACAGCGGAACAGAGAAAAACCAAATATGGCCGCGGCCGCCACAGCGCAACAAAAAATGTGACCGCTGCTGCCGCCACAGCGGAACAGCGGTGCCAGAAAAAGAAGATATAAAGTTGTAAGTACGTGTGTGCTACATTCAAAGAAAAACACCTAGACAGTTAGGACGCTGGACAACCGATTGTTATTGTTCTGCAAGGCTCACTCAGTCATTTAATAAGGCAATACAAACGATCGAATTTGGTATTCAAATGAACAAAATTTTGAGTTACACCTTTTCAGTGTAAAATTTTTTTTCTCGGCCAAATGAAAAGCAATAATTTTCATTTTTTCAGTAAATGTCAGGAAAAACTGTAATGCTTGATACTGTATTTTTTTTTCAAATCTTAGTGTTAAACTTTCAGTCATTTAGTGTAAGATTTTCGATTTTGATAGGCTTCAACTCTGCCCGTGAGCCTTTTTTGGATCAACCTTTTAGCTTTTCAAAGTAATATAGTTCGCTAAAGAAGGATTTTTCCCAACTTTCTAACGCACATCACCGTGAGCGATATATCATAGTTTTGTCAGAATTTCCGTTTTGATTCCATAATTTTTGACTACCAGCTGAAAAAAATTTAAAATCCACGAGTGAAATACTAGCATTGTGGATCGATATCTCTGGGTGCCCGGCCTGGATACAGTTTTGCCAGAACTTCAATATAGCAAAGAAATTACCTTGTGTTTCGGTATAGTGCCTTTTGTTTGTGTTTGTTTGAAATTGCTTAAACCCACCGAAAGTCATAATGAAGCAGCCAAAACAATACAAGGTTAAACACGGAAGTTTATAACAACCTATTATAATGACCTAAAGGAAAAATCATTTATGGTAACAATGAGCCTTGCATTGTAAGTCATGGTTAAAATGTGTTGAGTACCCACCCCACCCCCATAGGCCTACATAATATTAGGCATGTCCACTAAAAATTGAAGTACTTTTAAATTGATTAAGACCTAACTTATTGGATGGGAATTGATGAAAGAAACATTTTGGCGTTTAAATAATCTTAATCGGACGTTTCATTCCAGAGATATGGCCTTTCGAGTGTCACGGTTTTATATAGGGCTGCTAGAACATGTTAAAAAGTTAAAGTCCAAAAAGGAATACTAACAGAAAGTGCAACTTTAAGGTACTTTTTCTTAATGTATTTATTAACTATCTTATCTGGAACATTATATTTGCTTATAACAACATGAAAATAAGATCATCCTGAAAATTTAATCGATTTTGTTGACATACAACAAAAAATATAAGACCTCAAAACCCATGGTTTGTTTGGTGAAACCTCAAGCATGATCATAGATGGCCGCCATGGAAAATATCTCCATAGAGGAGATGAACAATAAGTCCATTATTTCAAATGAAAAGCGGTAGTCTTAAACATTGTTCAATCTTTTAAGGTCAGCACATCTTATCTTCAAAAATTATTATATTTCATCATGGCATAAGTTTGGTAACATTAATCACTACCAATTTTGAGAAATTTGCTCCAACTCAAAGGTTATCTTTACTACATTGAGCAATACACTGTGTGTGCATGGAAGCCATGATGGTCCCCGGTTTTATACTCCCTATGAAATGGACATGGTAGTGAGAAGTGCACGGGAAGTGCATGATTTGAGATGGGCCGCGTAGGCTTAAACATTCTTAAATTTCTTAACATCCTACACATTTTGTCTTCATAAATAGTTAAATTTTATGAGTATGTAAGTTTGCTTGTCTGATTCACTCCAAATTCGGAGATAATTGCGTTTGAACACCTGATGCACGGAATGGTGTCACTTCAACCTGTTGCAGTTCTCATCTCATTAAATTTTTCATTAAAAAAGTTGATCTCTTCATGCAGGAAGGTCCTCTCTATTTACTGACCAAACAGGAAAAAGTTTGGTTAATGTTTTCTGGTGGAATCAGGAATTTCATGAAACACCCTGATATAGGCCTACATTTGGATCAAAACAAGTATGTACGCCATTTAACAGGCCTGGGATTTCTTGTATCGATCAGTTTCTCCATAGACAATACGTGTGTGAGTGCACGCACACAGTAAATGAAAAATCGTTCTAGTGGAAACTGTATTGAGAGTGGGCATCCCTAATAATATTACATACCGGTACCTTATAATATTTATATAGCACGGCTATAGCTATACATTTAGAAAGTAGGTCCTATAGCGCTAAATTATGACAAATAGGCCTACACAAACCCGAACGCAAGTCTGAAGGGTGTAATGAAAATGCCAACCCGCGATGGGGGGGTCATTCAAAATTCACCTGGAGATAGGAGGGACAGAAAATTAAAATCCCCTCTAATAACACGCGAATTTTTCTAGGTTTGGACAGTGGATTTTCCCATGGACCTCATCCTATGTAAATAAATAAACAAACAAACAAACAAACAGACAAAATGGTTTTCATAATCATGGAATCCATAGCCCCTATAAATTGAAATTGCAGGCTATCACGGGAGCAAATTTCCAAAATCCACCTCATTTACCAGAATTGGGGATTTGGGCTACCAAATCGCTGGTCAGGCAATCCTGGTTTTCAATGGAAAAGGGACCTGGGTTGACAGCAATTGAAATATCGATTATTTCTCCTGGTTGCTCTCGAGGTAAAGTACTAAGTTTGACATTTTCGGAGCATAAAGGGGAAAAGGGTAAAATAAAAACGGAAATTCTGACAAAACTATAATATATAGACCCACACGATGTGCTTTACAGAGGTGGGAAATATCTTTCTTTAGCAAACTATATTAGTTTGAAACGCTAAAAAATGAATTCTGTAAAAAGCTCACGGGCGAACTAAAGGCCTATAAAAATCAAAAATATCACACTAAAAGACACAATTTGATGCTTAATTTTAACACCAGGATTTTTAAAAAAAATGTTCATCCAAGCACTATGTTTTTATTTGACATTACTGAAGAAAAAAAAAATTTTGCTTTATATTTGACCGAGAAAATAAATTTCATAGCAAAAAGGTGTATCTCGGAATTGTGTTGATTTTAACATGTATCGATCGACTTTTAGCGCGACTAAGCAGAACAAAAGATCGGTTGTCCTGCGTTTAGACTGTAGAAGGGTGTCACAGCGGAACTGAGAAAAAACGAATATCGCCGCGGCGCGGCCGACACAGCGGAAACACGGAACAAGGAAAAGAAGATATGCATGTTTTTGTAAAGTATGAAAAACATCTTGAAGGGTACCACAGAGGAACTAAGATTAAACGAGTGTCGTCGGGGACTTTTTTGTATGAAATGTAATCCTAAATTAATATGACTCGGCGTCTGTACTAGCTGTATTATTATGACTAAAAAGAAAGAACTACTAAAACCAAACAACTATCACATGGTGCCACAGACAAAAATAAACACATATAGGGGCACAAAATTTTGTATCCTTTTAAACGAAGGATAAATCATAATAATAATAATCTTTTATTTTAACATGATAACGGCAAAACTATGCTATTCCAAACCTTGCGGTTTATTTAGGTGAAATTTGTGATGTTGTTGAAGAAAAAAACTTTTATACTAAAACTACATAGAGGCCTCAATACGACACCCTTATTCATGTTATTTGCGGCTTATTATGTCCGAATACCACGGTAACCTTTGCGGGGGGATTAATCCCTTTTAATGAGTAGGTTTGCTAACTCGACCCCTCCCCGCAGAAAATAAAATTCCAAACCCCTAAAACCAACCTCACAAAAGGAAATGTCATCACCCTAATACCAAACATCTGTAAATTCAACCCCCTGACCTACAAATTGAAAATTGCCCCGGTAAACACAATTTTACCCTTATTTGGGCAAATGTAAACTTGAATATTGGCATGGTTAAAAAAAATATCACCTTAATTTTGGGCTAAAATGGTGTACAATTGACAATTATTTTCGCTTTTCCTGAGCAATTATCACAATAACACAGGACCAAAATGATGTCACCAGTGTCTTTTGTAATCACTCTACTGCTACTACTCTTATTGATGTTTCCGACTACTAAAATAAAATAAAGAAGATAACAAAGAATGGATTTAGCTGTCAGACTATGACAATGGCTATGAGATTCATTATTACCGGTAGTATTTACTTTGTGAAAGCAAAAAATGGTGGAATTGATTTGCTGGGAAGAGAATCTAAAATAAAACAAAGGAGATAACAAAGAATGGATTTAGCTGTTAGACTGTGACAATGGCTATGAGATTCATTATTACTTGTAGTATTTGCTTTGTGAAAGCAAAAAATGGTGGAATTGATTTGCTGGGATAAGAATAAAAAACTTAATACATATAATAGATTACACGTCAGGATATGACCATCACTATGGTGACAAAGTGCCTGTTGGATAGCCAGTACACGACAGTTGATTTATTAACAATTGATCTTGAGAAACAGCGGACATGCGGCAATTTGCTTCATATTAACATTATATCATGGATACCTGCCACGGACACAGGTACCACAATACCATACTGACCAAAGTTCCAAAATTGCCAGGCGCATTGGTGTTTAATGAGCAACAATTACAAGTACAGGGTGTCCAAAAGTCTCGATACCATTTTAAACGTCCATAACTCTAGTATACAGCATGCGACAACAAAAGCGAAGATATCTTCGAAAAGAAAACTCGCGCAATTTTAACACCAAATTTGATATATATAAACCCACAAGCATAACAAATAATCTACGGTGAAACATTTGGGCATATTACAAACAAAAGCATACAATAAATTTACAGCACATCTCCGGATCCCAAGTATCCACTACCTCCTCTCAAGTTCTAGACCAATGTCGCCCGTTCAATTCAATTGAAAATATCAAACAGTTCTCGTATTTCCATTACAAGTGTTCCAAAGTCAAGGCATATTCTAAACATTATTTGTCACATTTGATCTACAGTCGCTGCTTCATTATCCGTGTGATCAGAGCCAGGGTTGAAACTTCTATTTGAATATATACTGCGCCAATAAAGTATCCTTACAGTTGGAAAAATAATCACAATTTCAAAACTGAACAATATTAGAGTAAATTTGTTTTTTAATAGATGCACTATCTAATCCTGCACATTATGACACCACATTGAATCCAATGTGACTTCAAGAAACAAAGTTACAAGCATTTGATTAGACGAAGGTCCCGTTTTAAAAGTGACAAACTGGCTTATTCAAAACTCCACAGACTAGACATCTGGTTTGAGAGTGGTGAATGGCTAATTTATGCGTTTGGCTTCAATTTAAAACAAAAGGAACGAAAGAAAACTGAAACAAAAGAACTGACAAATAAAATGAAAGTTATGAAAAGTACAGAGAAGCAAAAACTGAAATAAAAACTGCTTTAAGGGTAGACGAGGTATTGTTGGTCGAAGCAACCTAAAAATCGATTTTCATTATCTAGATCAATATATTAGTGAAAATTAACAGCTTAAGGGATCTAAAATGAGCGTTTATTGCGTTTCGACAGTATTTTTTGAGGGACATGAGAGCACCTCAGACCTATCGAATTGCATTCTGAATACGGAGCATGTCTTTCTGTATCAAGTAATTTTCAGTTTTGAAATTCAAGATATACAAATTTTATGAAAAATTATTAAAATTTGATATTTTTCAATTTTTGATATATAACAGTACTCGAAGTAAATTATATAAATCTAATGACATATTCTTAAAGTGTATGTAGCAGGGAGGAAAAGCCGACGGTCAATTGAAAATTTTGACCTTTCATATTGAAGATATGGATTTTTTCCAAAAGACCTAATTTTTTTTGGTGTTTTGGGAAAAAAATCCATATCTTCAATACGAAAGGTCTAAATTTTAAATTGATCGTCGGCTTTTCATCCCACCTACATACTTTTTAAGTATAAATCATCAGATTTATAAAGTTTACTTCAAGTACTGTTAAATATCAAAAATATCAATTTTAATGATTTGCCATAAAATGTGTATTAAATTGCGAATTTCAAAAATCAAAATTATTTGATATCAGAATGACATTCTTCGTATTCAGAATGCAATTCGATATGTCTGATGTGCTCTAATGTCCCACAATAAATACTGTCCAAACGTTCATACCCCAGCCTTTAATGTTTTGCAAAAGTTCATTCTACAAATCGTATACTTTGCTATCTTGCTTAATTTATTGTTGTTAATTAGTTCATGTATGTTTTACAAAAGTGTTGTTGTTTCAGCCCTCTTTACAACGTAACTCGAGAACCGCAGCACCTATAAAAGTATATTTGTGATATTTTAATTCTTCTACACGCTCGCTATGAATTGAGCAATGCAGTTTTGCCAAAGTTCGCTACCATTCGTAAGATGCTGTGAACTACCAAATCACAACAGTTTAAAATAATTAATAACCTTAAATAACGCTTCATTGAAGAAACTGTGTTGTCTCTTTGTTTCGCTTGTTGGAATCTTTTTCCACCTTGTATAGGCCAGTTTGTCAACTGGACCTTTGTCTATTCAATTGCTTGTAACGTTAATAACTTCTTGAGGTTACATTGGATTCAATGTGGTGCCATAATGTACAGGATTAGATAATGCATCTATTAAAAAACAAATTTACCCCAATATTGTTCAGTTTTGAAATTATGATTATTTTTCCAAGTGTAAGGATACTTTATTGGCGCAGTATATAACCATTGTTAGATTGGAAATTCTATGAAGAAATGATTTCAATATACATGTATCATCAACCATATCATAACAGAATAAGATAAGATTTTTCTTCAAAATTTTACTAGAAAAGAAGGCGAATAGCGAAGTCTAAAATTCAATTTTATAATTCTCAACGAGAAATGCATATTTTTGTTGCCAGTATTGACATGCCGCATTTGAGTTGTATTATTCATTGGTCATGTATGTCTTATTAACGAATGAAAACAAACATCAAGATTTACTACGATGTTAATCATTTTGACAGCCCCTCTTGACCGGGCCTCTTGACACTTTATGTCAATCACTTTGACATACCCTAGTGTGTATATAAGGCGCATCATCATGTTTTTTAGTTGTTCTGTAGATGGCACTCGCTAGAGTTCCGAAAGCTCTGGCCTCTGAAAAGGACTTCTCTGTAATTATTGTTATTGTTATAGCTAAATGTAATGGTGCTGCATTCGTATTTTAAAAATGTTGATGTTTGTAATGGATAGTCATTGCCGTTATTAAAACAGCTGTATACCTGTACTTGTTATTGTTGCTCATTAAACACCAATGGGCCTGGAAACTTTGGAACTTTGGTCAGTATGGTATTGTGGAGTCTGTGTACGTGGCATGTGCTAGTTTATTTTCATCATCAAATAGCTCAGCCCTCTACGGGATAGATTAAAACTTACTCATGTTTACCGACCTAGAGTACCAAGTAATTTCAAATAATAACAATTACAAGCATCAAAAGTTAATACGAATTTACCAATATTACATTTAGCTATTTTAACATGTAAAGCTATCAATTACAGGCATCAAAATTTAATACATATTTATCGCTATTATGTTTAGCTATTTTAACAAGCAACGCTGTCAATAATACCTATATATAGCAAGATTATACGAGAATTTATCACGATAAACTTTAGCTATCTTTAACACGCAACACTATCAATTACAAGCATCAAGATTTAATAAGAATTTAGCACAATAACCTGATTACGTTTAGCTATTTTAAGAAGCAACAATATCAATCACAAGTATCGAAATTTAATAAGACTACATTACGTTTAGCTACTTAGAGAAAGATGACCATCTCCGTGCTCGATGCATTAAAGCAGATACGTTAAGAACTTGTAGAACTAAAGTTATAACTCTGAGTTTCACGCTAATGCGATCATCGATTTAAACATTCAACACTCTCAATTACAAACATCAAAATGTAATAAGAATCTAATACGTTTCGCTATTTTAATATTAAAGCAGAGCTAATAATACGTTTAGAACTTGTAGAACTAAAGTTATAACTCTGAGTTATAACTCTGAGTTTCACGCTAATGCGATCATCAATTTAAACATTCAACACTGTCGATTACAAACATCAAAATGTAATAAGAATCTAATACGTTTCGCTATTTTAATATTAAAGCAGAGCTAATAATACGTTTAGAACTTGTAGAACTAAAGTTATAACTCTGAGTTTCACGCTAATGCGATCATCTATTTAAACATTCAACACTGTCAATTACAAACATCAAAATGTAATCGCTATTTTAACAAGCAACACTATCAATACCGAGTATCAAGTTTTAATAAGAATTTACCATCACTACGTATAGCCATTTTAACAAACAACACTATTTTTTTATACGAGTGGATATTCATACGTAGTGGTAGATAAAATGATTAAAGAGTTTAACTTCAACACTACACTATTTTTCGCTCACCTGGAACGTTTTCACTAGTTCGACTAGCGTCTTCAGCAGATGGTGATGCTGTGATGGTATCTTGTCTACGATCGGGATAACCTTCACTGATGACGTCATAGATAAGCTTAAAAAAGACTCTGATATAATCATTGTGCCTGGTGACAAAGGCAGGGCCACTTGTGTTATTGACTCAGCTGTTTATGAAGAGAAAGCAAACGCACTTCTCCAGGATGTGAATGTTTATGAACAGTTAAAGAAAGACCCAACTCAGAAATATCAGACTAAACTCATCAAATTATTGAAAGACCTGAAGGATAAAGGTGCCATTGACTCAAGAACTTATTGGAAATTATATCCGACTGTCTGTGATGTACCTAAATTTGATGGATTGATAAAAATCCATAAGGCTGGTGCCCCGCTGAGACCGATTATATCTAGCATCGGATCGGTCACCTACGAACTTGCGCGGTTTGTGTCAGGGATTATATCTCCTCTCATTGGCAACACCGAACATCACATCTCTAACACACAATCCTTCGTGGAGGACATTCGCGATTTACAATTGGATCCGGATGAATCCTTGGTGTCATTTGATGTTTCTGCTCTGTTCACTTCCATCCCTGTAGACAAGACACTGGAAGTTGTCGGTGAGCTTTTGAAAAGTGATTCCAGCTGGAAGAAAGGTGAAGCAGAAAATCTTGAGCCGGAACAAGTGCTTGATTGTTTGAGATTTTGCCTGGGCACTTCTTACTGCGTATTCCGAGAGACATTCTACCTTCAACGCTATGGATGTGCGATGGGAAGTTCCTGTAGTCCCCTGTCTGCGGACGCTTACATGGAATACTTCGAAAGTCAGGCATTAACATCTGCCCCCCACCCGCCGCGTATTTGGAAAAGATATGTGGATGATACCTTCGTGGTGATAAAGTCTACGCACATCGAACAATTCACTGATCACATTAATAACATTGATCCAAATATAAAGTTTACGCGGGAGGAAGTGGAAGACGGTAAACTTCCATTCCTCGACACCTTAGTTTGTCGCCAACAAGACGGAACTCTCAAAGTGAAAGTGTACAGAAAACCCACACATACAGAGCAATACTTGAACTTCTCCTCTCACCACCCACTTGAACATAAGCTCAGTGTCGTGAGAACGCTGCTTCATCGCGCGGAAACTGTTGTGACAGATCAAACAGATAAGGAGGAGGAAATCGCTCATGTTAAAAACGCCCTAAGGAACTGTGGATATAAAGACTGGACTTTCTTCCGCGACCAGCCCAAGGAGAAAGACCGCGCTTCTCAGAACCCGGACTCGGAGACGGCCAACAAAGGTTTTGTCACTCTGCCTTACATAGAAGGCCTTTCTGAGAAGTTACGCAGAGCGTTTAGGACTGCGGGAGTTTCTACCAGTTTCAAACCACAGAATACACTCAGGAGTGCTTTAGTAGCCCCTAAAGACAAGACAGAACCCATTAAGCAATCTGGTATTGTGTATGAGATCACCTGCGCTGATTGTGATGCTAGTTACATCGGTGAATCTGCCAGGAAGTTAGAGAAAAGGATTAGTGAACACAAATCCACTGCCGGCAGTTCCAATCAGCGGTCAGGGAGCACGTAGTCAGATCAAAAGGACACCAGATTGACTGGGAAAATGTGAAAGTGCTTGAACGGGAACAAAAAGAATATTCCCGCAGAGTTCTGGAAGCTATACACATAAGAACTCAGAAACCGAGACTGAATCGTGACAAAGGACTCGAAATAGACCCAATTTGGGACAACCTACTGATGCCCAGGGGGGCGCCGCTACATCGTAACATCCTATGACGTCATTCTGTCAATCATATGACGTCATCAGTGAAGGTTATCCCGATCGTAGACAAGATACCATCACAGCATCACCATCTGCTGAAGACGCTAGTCGAACTAGTGAAAACGTTCCAGGTGAGCGAAAAATAGTGTAGTGTTGAAGTTAAACTCTTTAATCACTATTTTTTTAGATATGATTTTGTTGACTTTCAAATGTCAAGTATCAATGCATTTTATACTGTTCTTTTTATTGTTTTCCATCATGAAGCCTCTCCCTCGGATACTGTTCTGTTAAGAACTTAAACTACACCAGGCACAAAAAGAAACTCGTCATCCTTGCTGTTCAACAACCTGATAATTATTCTGAAATAAATTCTGCTTGGCCCTATATTGTTTCTTGAGAAATGTTTGAACAATATTGTTAACCCAAACAGAAAGGCGCGAAAAACATTCTTTGAGAGATTAATTGATTGGTTAATTTCTTTTCAATTCGTACTCAGCAACTTCATCTCTTTTGCCATTATACACTACAATACAGAACATTAGTGTTTAATGTGTATTGCCCCATTGGAACGGTCCAATAATGGGTCTATTTGTAAAATCCCAATTATCTCTGTGACGCGTGAACGGATTTTCATGTTTTGTGCACCAAATAAAAGAAGAAACGTCATAGTTTTTGAATCTTTAAAAATGTTTTGATTTTACTGCCGATATTTTAAGTTACGTCCCCCAAACCACAGGGCCTATTTTTATTGAGACACCCTGTATTACGTATAGGTATTTAAACATTCAACACTCTCAATTATTACAAGCATCAAGATTAATAAGAATCTATTTCAAGCAACACTATCAAATACGAGTATTAAGATTGAATAAGAATTAACCATCACTACATTTAGCTATTTTAACAAGCAACACTATTGTGTATGTGTGTCAAAACCATGCTCTTTTGTGATTTTCTGTAAAATTTATACAAATCTTTTTCGGAAAACCAACATTAAAAGGATTTGTATAGGGTGTAGGGGTCAAGCAGGACATATAATGTCTGGCGGGAGGAACCTTCGTTCAATCGAAGAAAGGGAGTAAGCTTTTTCAGGACCTACGACGCATCAATTAGAAAAGTGCATTCACAATTGTATTTAATGTGATGACCACATGCTATACCGTTCTTAATTATTCTTTTTTACGATTGTATTTTGTCAATCTGCTTGAGTGGTACTTCGGTGTGCCGTTAAAGCATTTGATTTATTTTCGCTTCAATTTTATAATTCTCAACGAGAAATGCATATTTTTGGTTGCCAGTATTGACATGCCGCATTTGAGTTGTATTATTCATTGGTCATGTATGTCTTATTAACGAATGAAAACAAACATCAAGATTTACTACGATGTTAATCATTTTGACATCCCCTCTATCTTGACCGGGCCTCTTGACACTTTATGTCAATCACTTTGACATACCCTAGTGTGTATATAAGGCGCATCATCATGTTTTTTAGTTGTTCTGTAGATGGCACTCGCTAGAGTTCCGAAAGCTCTGGCCTCTGAAAAGGACTTCTCTGTAATTATTGTTATTGTTATAGCTAAATGTAATGGTGCTGCATTCGTATTTTAAAAATGTTGATGTTTGTAATGGATAGTCATTGCCGTTATTAAAACAGCTGTATACCTGTACTTGTTATTGTTGCTCATTAAACACCAATGGGCCTGGAAACTTTGGAACTTTGGTCAGTATGGTATTGTGGAGTCTGTGTACGTGGCATGTGCTAGTTTATTTTCATCATCAAATAGCTCAGCCCTCTACGGGATAGATTAAAACTTACTCATGTTTACCGACCTAGAGTACCAAGTAATTTCAAATAATAACAATTACAAGCATCAAAAGTTAATACGAATTTACCAATATTACATTTAGCTATTTTAACATGTAAAGCTATCAATTACAGGCATCAAAATTTAATACATATTTATCGCTATTATGTTTAGCTATTTTAACAAGCAACGCTGTCAATAATATATATAGCAAGATTATACGAGAATTTATCACGATAAACTTTAGCTATCTTTAACACGCAACACTATCAATTACAAGCATCAAGATTTAATAAGAATTTAGCACAATAACCTGATTACGTTTAGCTATTTTAAGAAGCAACAATATCAATCACAAGTATCGAAATTTAATAAGACTACATTACGTTTAGCTACTTAGAGAAAGATGACCATCTCCGTGCTCGATGCATTAAAGCAGATACGTTAAGAACTTGTAGAACTAAAGTTATAGCTCTGAGTTTCACGCTAATGCGATCATCGATTTAAACATTCAACACTCTCAATTACAAACATCAAAATGTAATAAGAATCTAATACGTTTCGCTATTTTAATATTAAAGCAGAGCTAATAATACGTTTAGAACTTGTAGAACTAAAGTTATAACTCTGAGTTTCACGCTAATGCGATCATTAATTTAAACATTCAACACTGTCGATTACAAACATCAAAATGTAATAAGAATCTAATACGTTTCGCTATTTTAATATTAAAGCAGAGCTAATAATACGTTTAGAACTTGTAGAACTAAAGTTATAACTCTGAGTTTCACGCTAATGCGATCATCTATTTAAACATTCAACACTGTCAATTACAAACATCAAAATGTAATCGCTATTTTAATAAGCAACACTATCAATACCGAGTATCAAGTTTTAATAAGAATTTACCATCACTACGTATAGCCATTTTAACAAACAACACTATTTTTTTAGATATGATTTTGTTGACTTTCAAATGTCAAGTATCAATGCATTTTATACTGTTCTTTTTATTGTTTTCCATCATGAAGCCTCTCCCTCGGATACTGTTCTGTTAAAAACTTAAACTACACCAGGCACAAAAAGAAACTCGTCATCCTTGCTGTTCAACAACCTGATAATTATTCTGAAATAAATTCTGCTTGGCCTTATATTGTTTCTTGAGAAATGTTTGAACAATATTGTTAACCCAAACAGAAAGGCGCGAAAAACATTCTTTGAGAGATTAATTGATTGGTTAATTTCTTTTCAATTCGTACTCAAAACTTCATCTCTTTTGCCATTATACACTACAATACAGAACATTAGTGTTTAATGTGTATTGCCCCATTGGAACGGTCCAATAATGGGTCTATTTGTAAAATCCCAATTATCTCTGTGACGCGTGAACGGATTTTCATGTTTTGTGCACCAAATAAAAGAAGAAACGTCATAGTTTTTGAATCTGTAAAAATGTTTTGATTTTACTGCCGATATTTTAAGTTACGTCCCCCAAACCACAGGGCCTATTTTTATTGAGACACCCTGTATTACGTATAGGTATTTAAACATTCAACACTCTCAATTATTACAAGCATCAAGATTAATAAGAATCTATTTCAAGCAACACTATCAAATACGAGTATTAAGATTTAATAAGAATTAACCATCACTACATTTAGCTATTTTAACAAGCAACACTATTGTGTATGTGTGTCAAAACCATGCTCTTTTGTGATTTTCTGTAAAATTTATACAAATCTTTTTCGGAAAACCAACATTAAAAGGATTTGTATAGGGTGTAGGGGTCAAGCAGGACATATAATGTCTGGCGGGAGGAACCTTCGTTCAATCGAAGAAAGGGAGTAAGCTTTAACTTTTACTGGACCTACGACGCATCAATTAGAAAAGTGCATTCACAATTGTATTTAATGTGATGACCACATGCTATACCGTTCTTAATTATTCTTTTTTACGATTGTATTTTGTCAATCTGATTGAGTGGTACTTCGGTGTGCCGTTAAAGCATTTGATTTATTTTCGCTTCACATGATCTGAAATAATAGTAATCAATGTGTAAAGGAACGGATTGATACAGGAATTTATAGGCAAAACAAATGTTGCAATCCATGCATAGGCAACAGGGTCAATTGTGATTGCTCCACTCTGTACAAGAATAGATAGAACGATTACAACAATCCAACAAATGAAATCAGAGAAGACGATACCCGCCATTTTGATTGCCATACTGATTTCATCATCTACTGCTGTGGTCCTGCCTGCTGAGCGTGCCGTCTGCTTTGCGGTGATAAAGATACTCACATAGCAGTACATAACTATAATGAAGCAAATGAGATTAAGAGCAGTGTATATGGAAATCGAAAAGAACATAGATGGTCCACTTTCAACCATCTTGGCTTGGGAGATTCGACCATAGTCACGGTGGTGTGTTAATTCAAATATAGTTGTGTAATTAAGACTAAATGTCTTTTTTTCGATAACGTAATAATTGGCTCTTGATATGGGCAATCCTACGCAAACCTCTGACACCTCATAAAGCTTAGGGTCGATTACTGGTATTAAAACTGACGCAATACTTATAAGGGCAGCAACAAACCACAACATAAGGATGACAATCTTGGACGAGGTTTTTCGAAGCCGAATTTCCGCAAATGGAAATTTGACACCCATGAATCGATCAATGCTGATGAGGGTTATAAAGAATACTGAAGCTTCGCTTGATAGTATTGACAAAGCTCCAGCTAATCTGCAGAGAATACTTTCACGCCAAGAATCTGAATGAGACGGAAAGTAATCTGCATACTTCAGATCAGCAGAACCTAAAATTATCATGTAAATGCCCATAAGTAGGTCTGACATGGATAGGTTTAAAATCAACAACAATTGGACATATCCTTTGCCATGAATTTGCCTACATCGAGAAAAAATAACAAGAAGATTTCCTACAATTATGGCAATCCCCACTATCCAATTAACCGCTCTTAGAGTCTTGTATGGTAGTAATCGTTTGCAGGAAATAAAGGGGGATGGTGGTGACTCAGAGGAACAACGCGCTGAATCTATAAAACAACAGGTCCCATATTTATCCACATAAATCGTCGCAAATTTGCTGAAATTAGCGAACATCTTCTTTTGTATCCACAAAAGTGGATTTTGGTTCAAATCAAGGGTGGTAAGGAATCCGTTGTTTCTAAAGATTTCAAACGGCAGACTCATAAAATTGTTTCTTGAGATGTTTAGAACTCTCAGCTTCAGCATATTCTGAAAAATATTAGGGGTTAGATGTGTTAGTTGATTTTGTTGAATGTGCAATCCTTCGAGATGGTAAAGATCATTAAATATTTCATCAGCTAAATTTACAAGTTGATTATTATCTAAGAAAAGTAGTACTAAGTTAGATAATTTCTGAAATATAGAAGGATGCAGCTCGCTGATAAGATTTTTGGACAGATATAGGTCCGTCAGGTTAACTAATCCGTTGAATGCACTCGGCGCCAGGTCAGACAGTACGTTAGATGCAAAAGACATTCTTTTAATGCTTACGAGTTCTTCAAATAAATTTGCAGGGATTATTTTTAGTAGGTTATCGTCCATTTCGATTTCCAAAAGGTCAGTCAGATCTTTGAACACATCAGGTGGCAGATCTTCAATCACATTGTGATCCAAGTCCAATTCAGTTAGCTTAGATAGTCCGGTAAATACGTGCGAGTCAACGGTCCGGATTAAGTTCGTACTTAAATCAATGTGTACTACATTGACTAATCCATCAAACAAACCGGATGGTATCCTCTTAAGTCTATTAAACTCCAGAGCTAACGTCCGGAGCTGTTCCAATCCATCAAATACTCCTTGTGATAAGCTCTCAAGACTATTACTCATAAGATACAAGTGGTGAAGCCACCCCATTCCATCAAATACTCCTGGTGATAAGCTCTCAAGACTATTACGCGGAAGATACAAGTGCTGAAGCCACCCCAATCCATCAAATACTCCTGGTGATAAGCTCGCAAGACTATTATGCTCAATAATCAAAAACAGAAGCCGTTCCAATCCTTCAAATAATCCTAGTGATAATCTCTCAAGTCTATTGAAACCAAGATTCAACTCCCAAAGGTTTCCCAATCCATCAAATACTCCTGGTGATAAGCTCTCAAGACTATTATTATAAATACGCAAGAACTGAAGTCGCTCTAATCCATGAAATACTCCTGGTGATAATCTCTCAAGACTATTATTATAAAGATACAAGATCTGAAGTCGCTCTAATCCATGAAATACTCCTGGTGATAATCTCTCAAGTCTATTGTACTCCAGACGCAAGAACTGAAGCTCTCCCAATCCATCAAATACTCCTAGTGATAATCCCTCAAATCTATTATGCCCCAGATTCAAGTACTGAAGCTGTTCCAATCCATCAAATACTCCTGGTGATAAGCTCTCAAGACTATTATTATAAAGATACAAGATCTGAAGTCGCTCTAATCCATGAAATACTCCTGGTGATAATCTCTCAAGTCTATTGTACTCCAGACGCAAGATCTGAAGCTCTCCCAATCCATCAAATACTCCTAGTGATAATCCCTCAAATCTATTATGCCTCAGATTCAAGTACTGAAGCTGTCCCAATCCATCAAATACTCCTGGTTGAAGCTCTGTCAAATTGTTCGATATCATATCCAATTGCTCTAACTTAGATAGTCCTGCTAGTATGTGCAACTCGACGGTCTGCAGGTCATTGTTGTCTAAATCAATTTCTTCTAGATTGACTAATCCATCAAACAAACCGGGGTATAACTTAAGTCTATTATAATCCAGATCTAAATAACGAAGCCTTCCCATTCCATCAAATACCCCTTCTTGAAATTCTGTCAACTTGTTCCACTTTAGGGACAATCGCGTCAAGTTTTCGAAACCTATTAGCGACATAGATTGTAAAGCATTGGCGCGTACGTCTAAGATTTCCAGTTGCGGTGGCAATCCATACAATTGAGCAGGTTTAAGTTCTTGTAACTCATTCAGCGCAAGGTGCAGTGCTAGTAATGCATCAAGTCCCGTAAAAGTTCCAGGTTTAAGATATCTGATCGCGTTGTTATATAAGTATAAGTGCTCGACATTAATCAAACCTTCAAACACACCTGCTTGAAGACCAGCTATACTGTTGTTATTCAAATACAGGTCCCGAAGACTTTCGCCTAATTCTCTAAAAGCAAACTGGTTTATGTCATTTAGGGAGTGGTTCGCTAAGAACAACGTTGTCACACCTGCAGGAAAAGCTATATGATTCTCTTCTATAAAATTTTTGCATTGTTTGATCATCGAGTTACTACCAAGAATACAGCCACACTGCAAAGGACATGAAATATCGCATGCGGTGACATTATTTAGAGTAATCAATCCCGTTGTCAAGTTCCCATAAGACAAGACATAAGGCGGATACCAGTGCGTTGTGGTCGAAGAGTAACAAATAACATCTGTCTTTGTGGATTCGGCACGAGTTACGGCTTTCATAACAAAGGCGACTTGTATGGTAAAAATAAACACATAGCAGCACCACCATATCCGAATATCGTGTGTTGGGCAAGCCATTGTATCTTGCCTCTCTTATCTAAATGATTCCGTTAATTGGTTGTATAGCATTTTTATATTCCTGACGCTTACAAATGCTACAAATGCTACTGAAACAAAGGACTTTGTCACCCACGACCAATTGATCATGCGCTCTGCAAGGTTCATTGGATCCGTTTGGATTTGAAAATCACCGCGCTGTTGGTGCTATAACATTCTCTATATAGGGTCTACAATGTATAAGAAAAAGTTTGCATTGCCTATGAAGCTACATGGTCAGAAAGTCAGGGACAGCCGGTTTGGTAAGGTAATTTTATTAAATATATATTTAGCCAAATCGAATATTTAAAAACGCAAATTCACCACAAAACACGATGGTATACAAATATTAACTGTCTATGAGTGTGATGGTCGAAATATAATCACAAGGTGAAAGATGGATTGTTCCATTCCACGAGCCGGAAGGAACAATACATCTTTCACCGAGTTATTATATTTCGACCAATACACGAATTTAGGACAGTTAATATTTGTTTTATATCACTCATGCATAAATTCTATTACTAAAATAATATTTAAAGTAGGAAATACATTTTTTCATCAATATAACACCATGTTTTGCCGTGATATACTTCACATTTTGGGTCCACCCATAACTAAATCGGCGAGTCAAGAGTCGGCGCACGGCTTCAGCGCAGGCGCACTACGACAGAGCACGTGATGGTAAAGACTATCACACGGAGAGGGTGATAGTAAAAATGATAAATGGTAATCAACCAATGAACTGTCTAGAATTTATGCATGAGTGATATAATAAACAATGATTAGTAAGGTTTGCCAGGCTTGTTTTCTAATATGCCAGAGTTGTGCGATATGAATTACAAACAGGCAAAATAGTTTACTTATTTTATCCGAAATATATGAAAATTAAAATACGAAAAAATTTGGGCCGCTAATATTTGCCATGTATAATTATCTACTTGTTCAAATTATTCATAGTTAAAGTACTAGTATTCCCTTTTATATCCTTCATTAATATATTCTCTTTCATTAATTGATTATATATACGAGTATCATGTGATCAAAACCATGTTGTAACCATTTTGCAACTTCCGATTGATGAGAAAACGGGGTACTATTGGAAGTACTATTTCCCCGGGAAATAGTTCTACTATTTCTCTCTGCCACAAATGGCTGTAATGACAAAATCGGCACATTTCGAGATTTTGAAGGTTTATTTGGACGCTTGCTTGAAAAAGCAGCATTAATTTAAATATCACATGTTAAATGCCTATCTTTCCTGACTTCGTTATAAAAACAAAATTAAAAAATCTATCATTGAATAATTATAATAAATTAACCAAATATACTATTTTAGCAATTTCGGCCAATCTGCAGACAAATTAACTCTCAAAAAATGACTTAAAGTTCAGCTAATTAATATGCAAAATTGATGCCAATAGAAAACCGTACATGATATAAAGGTGCGGGTTTTTTTGCACACATATGTATACAAAGTTCTTTCAATTGATAACAAGAAATACACAAAAAGTAATTAATTATGCAAATTAGGTAATTACAGTTAATTATGTATTATTATGCAAATTAGGCATGAGTAATTTTGGTGTATTTTTTTTCAATATTTAATGAACGTCTGTTCATTCATCATAATTTTTAAGAATGATCCTTTATGAGGTTGAATAAATGAACTGCGGTTAATTATTTAAAAACAATACAAAAAATAAAAAGTTTGACATTTTGACGGTGTCTGGAATATAATTTTCATTTTTATTGTAAACATGGTATGTGTTACCATTACTCAAAGCCAAGTCCGAAAAGTAAAAATAAAAATTCAGTTGCAATAAGACCTTAAATTAACATTTTGTAATCACGATTAACATGGGAGGACAATTGGTAAATGGAACAGCTATTTTACTGTACCGCGTATACAAAAGTAGTATGGCCTTGGACACACACAATGGCATAGAGCTATTGTGGTTTGGAAAATTACTCCCTAAAAATATCATTGATTAATGTTTTGCTTCAACTAGTTTTAGGGAAGTGCTTCATTCGTTGTCTACGGAAATAATTTACATGCTAAGAAAGATTAGTATTTCAGCTAAATGGCGGTATGTCCCTTTACTTCAATAGGCCTATATTTACTGATTTATGAGCGATCTTCAAAAATCCATAAAAACAGGCAGTAGTTCTTAAACAAAACAATTTTTAATTTTGGGGACCCGATGGTAGCCTCAGGAAGGCTTCACACACCATATATTAAAAATTCAAACAATTGGATAAATGAAGCATATGAAGAAATTCATTTATCGACATGGATGTTTTCTAAAATTGGCCAAATTTGAAGCGCGCCCTTTTCAATTCACTGTTATGCTTGCATGCACAGTGTAGCAGAATATTGTTCAGCCACTGTGACATACCTACTACGAAGCGTACTAAAGTGTGACAACGGGGTGCTCTGGTCAAAGACCGATATCTCATATCTCTATAAACAAACTATAACTTAAAGGATGTCAGTCTGATGTCAAATTATATATAGGGTGTCCCAAAAAAGAGGCCCTTCATTGCGCCCTCTTTTTCTCCTTTTTCAGAAAAGTTGATTAAGTATATGTTGATATGTAAAGAAGCCTTCACCCGTTAGCTTTAATAAACCGAAACAATTATTTCAATTATAACTTTTGAAGATATGCTCTTTTAAAGAAATATACCCGTTTTTCACTCTGTCCACAGATGAGGTTTGGCTACATCAAAGATTATTAATGAAAAAATAGTTCAATGACATGGAAAGATAAGGCCGCGGAACACATTCACTGGTGTGATAAACGTAATTTAATTGATATATTTAACAGAATATAAAAATTATGTTTTCAGGGCTACTTTCGCAAGTATCCGGCGCACAAGGATGGTTCGCAACGCAATTGATGTAATGCTCCAATGAGGACTTTGGCAACCAGGTAGAGGGCAGAGCAGCACAATAAACTCACTTCAAAAGAACCAAATGCAAACTAAACAGCCCTTTTCAGGGCTACCTTTTATTCCAAAAAGATAAATGACTTATGTTGTCAATAAAAAGAAAGCAAGAAACAATAAAGTAAGAAAGTAAGAAACATAATCAAACAAAAAGGCATAAAACAACCGAGAAAAACGTAAGTAATTGTAAGTATAGCAAAAGAAGTCCATCCCACATCGATTTCGCCCAAATTAATGACACTTAACAAAATCCATAACCCATATACCCACTGGTAAAGCCCATTCCCTAAAATAAAGTTGTTATTTTATCAAGTTATCATCGAGAAATGTTTTATATTCATGCATGGTATATGCACTTTTCAATCTTTGAAGTAGCCAAACCTCCTCCATGGACATAATGAAAAACGGATACATTTCTTTAAAAAAAACATATCTTCAAAAGTCATGAGCCGATTGAATCAATTGTTTCGGTTTATTAAAGCTAACGGGTAAAGGCTTCTTTACATGCCAACATATACTTGATCAACCTTTCTGAAACAGGAGAAAAGGAGGGCGCAATATGGGGCCTCATTTTGGGACACCCTGTATATAGCCGTTGTCAGCTCGACCCAACGCACTCGGCCAAAAAGACACAGCCCTATTGTAAAGTCAGAAAAAAACCTGACCTGCCCTGTCAATCATTTTTTTACGACCTGTGATTAGTTACGGAGGGCACCCAGGGGCGTAGCCAGGGGGGTCAAACTGGCCCCCAGATAAATTTTCAGGGGTAAAATGGAAATGCCATTGAGTAAAGAGTCCTTAAAATGACTGAAATGGGATAAAAAAATTGAAAAAATGGGAGGAAAATTTGGCTTTGCCCCTCACACTAAAATCCTGGCCACGCTACCTTGAATAGAGGGAACGCACTAGTTACGTGATATTAGACAATAGCCAATGGTTTTGTTGGACAGAATGATCGGCTATCGCAGATTTGCTAAGTTCTCTTTCAGATTGTTTTCTAGTCTGACGGGTGTCAGATCTGCGATAGCCGATCATTCAGTCCAGCAAAACCATATCATCGATTTGAAAGGGTCCACAATTCTTAGCATGGAAGGTGACGCTAGATCGAGAGGAATTATGGAATCCATCTGGATAAGGAAGAAATCCCCGCAAGTCATGAACAGACACGAGAGTTCCATTTTCTAAGTTACATCTATGACCCAATCATCTCCGCGAGTAGTGCGCCCTCTACAGCTGAAACGGGGAAGGTGTGTGGACATAGCTCACTCTGAATGAATGTCCTCCATGACACTGGAAACTGTCAGGTCAGTTTAAAATATCTAATTGGTTTTGAAAAAATAAACTTTGCTGTATTAGCGAGAAAAGGGGATATATCTAATTTTGTGACAATGCAAAGGAGGTATCGTTTTTTCAACCCTCCCTCTTGGTGGACTGAGACTGACAAAGTAGTATATAGGATCCGAGAATTTTGGCCAAGTTTTTGCAATATCAGCCCCTCTCAGCCTGCCAAAACTTGTTTGCCACCCGCCTCTCGGCCTTTCAAAACATCTTCGCCCCTTTCTATGTCTATAGCGGGCAGGAATTTTTCCAAAGCCTTGCGTCCAATACTCTAGTAGTTAGAAAAGGCCGATTCTAGGACAATTTCCCTCGACTAACGGGAAATCCCTGTCAGAAGCACCAAGCTCATTTTACCTCGACTAACGGGAAATCCCTGTCAGAAACACCCAGCTCATTTACCTCGACTAACGGGAAATCCCTGTCAGAAGCACCTTTACTCAGGAGCCCCGCTTAACACCTCATTTGCGAAAAAACGTGCTCGACACTTTTCCCCGACCAAACGGGAAAATTCCGTCGGAAGCCCCTGCGGCGGCAGTGCGGAAGCCGCCGCGCCCCGAGGAAAAAAATTGGCTTATGATTTGCGCGAGCCTAGAAAAACGCCCGCACTTCGCAAAAAAAACAAAAATGGACCAAGGACAGAGTCTTAAAACAGCGCTCCAGAAAAGAATCGAGGAATTCAAAAAATTTCACGAGATCACGAAAAAAAATTTTCTCGAGTCAAAAACCGAAGGCCATCGATTGCTCGTGTACTTTGGCGAAACATGGATTCCATTGACCCAAAAGAAGAGAGAGACATTTTATGCTGCTTCGTCTTTAAAATCCAAGCACGGCTTCAAATTTTGCCACGAATTGGGTCTGGTTACAAAGCAAAACTGTTCAAAGGAATATTTTCGCAAATATTACCAGGAGAACAAAAAAAAAATGTGTGTCAATCAAAAGAAAAAAATGATGATATCGCTTCCATAGGCCCTTGCAACAGAATCGTGTTCACAACCAATGTAGTGGCTGCCACTTCCGGTGTAGACATGTAACCTTTGACAGCCAATGCATCGGCTGTTAGCTGATTCTAGTTGTAGCCGATGCATTGGGTATGAGACTCAAAAATTAATTTTTTTTTGTAATTAATATCTTACCTTTACAACACCCCCATTGCTCTTGAGAACATGACAGTCAATAGACTGAGAACACTCGCAAGAGACAGGGGCATTCGAGGGTACTCTCGTCTAAATAGAGACGCTCTCATTCGTTCGCTAGATCTTCATAAAAAAATTCCCTAGACAATCGTGGTTTTTAAGGTGTGTTTAGCTTTTAATTTTAAAATACCTGTGACAACTTTTAATTTAAAAAAATCAAGCACCGGCCCTTCCCTAACTCAACCGCTTATTTGCTTCGAGTCGGGGTTGGACGCCATGATTCTCCTATGTTAAGAACTATGGGAAATGTTCCACGACAGGTGCATGGTGTGTATCACACACAATGATCATTGATCGTTTTCGATCGATAATTATTCGATCTTCATCATCTTCGTTCGCTTCATGCTCACTCTCGGTCTAGCAGTATACCTTGCAACAAGCATTAGTAGAGTTTCTGATTTCGATGATTGGTCAATTGATCAAGCTTCCTTTGCACTTATCGATCATTTGTGGGGGCCTCATACTTATGACCGATTTGCATCTCCAACTTCTTTCAAAATTGGCAAGTTCAATTCACGTTTTTGGTGCAGATATTCTGCCGGTGTAGATGCATTTTGTTATAATTGGTCAACCGAGAACAATTACCTTTGCCCCCAGTTTCACTCATCGTGAATACTTTGAATCATCTCAAAAAGTGCAAAGGTCGAGGCACTATTGTTGTCCCCAGATGGACTTCGGCTTATTTTTGGCCTTCCCTATGCCCCGACGGCATTCATCTGAGCAGAGCAGTTCATGATTGGAGAGCTCTGAGTATTTCATTTACACCGCCTTCAATTTCCCCATATTCTATTTTTAATCATTCGCCTGCTTTCCTATTATTAGCGTTGAGAATCGACCACACGCGTCCACCTAGGATGCATAACAAGGGCTTTTGTTGCTCTGATCTCGGCTATTGCCAGTTTTGCATGTAATTTGTCATACGCCATATTAATGGTAATCATCAAGAATTATCTCGGTGACTGTATCATTTAATTGATATGAATGAAATGTCTGATTTTGATATTTAAGATGTTTAATCCTATTGCCTATTTGCGGCAGGTACCGGCTCTTTGCCTCGTATTCTGATTATTTGTTATCAGTGATTGTTTTTCGATTCATCTATTATTCTTAGTATTTAACATTTTATTACTCGATTTGTAGTCAGTGCTTGCTCAAATTTTTTTAACATTTTGCGAGTTAGACCTCACCATTTCAGATTTATTAACCTTTCTTTTGCGTTCTCAAGGTACTCGCTCGACACAGTTCCAATGTTCACCAAAGATATTTATCAGTTTTCTGAATTTTGTCACTATATTAGCTTTTATTTACACATGAGGTATAAATAGAAAAGAAATACATTTTCTGACGGAAGAATGTAGGAAGAAAGTGAAATTTCTTTTCGTTTTAGCACGACAGGTGCATGGTGTGTATCACACACAATGATCATTGATCGTTTTCGATCGATAATTATTCGATCTTCATCTTCGTTCGCTTCATGCTCACTCTCGGTCTAGCAGTATACCTTGCAACACGTCTCCGCCATCTCCCTCCCTATTCCCACCCTTTTTAGGCCTTTCCTAAATATATATCAGGTTCGAAATCCCATTTGATATTTTTTCAATCCCTTTTCAAAATTTTTAATGTTTCTTTTTTCCCTCTCAGTAGCTAGCCTGGTCGTGAGGGGTGCACCTCCGCTTAGCGACCAGGATGCAACCACGTTTCCTCTACGGGGGGTTTTTCGTGGCCGCCGAGCACCAGCGCCGCTTCGTTGGTCTGTCGCTAAGTACGAGTTGTTAGCTTCCCATTTGTATAACACGTCTCAACGTACGCGTTTTTATATGTCATTTTAATTTTTGTTAAATTTAGTTATTACCTATTATTTATCTGTTTTAGTGTGACTATTTTTCTGATATGGTCATTATTTTATGCAATTTTTTGCAAGTCTATACACAATTTATGTTGAATATATTTAATAATTTATTTGTATTGTTCTGAATACGCTATTTGTGCGTCATTTTATATGAGCTCCACTGTTGTTCGCTCTTTCATTTTTTAATTTTGGCAGGTGTTTGGAACTCGTTGTCTACCTCTCTTAGTGATCCGACATTACATACTCTGGCTACCACCGATCTTCCAGCCCTTCTCTTGGCGATTTATTAACCTTTCTTTTGCGTTCTCAAGGTACTCGCTCGACACAGTTCCAATGTTCACCAAAGATATTTATCAGTTTTCTGAATTTTGTCACTATATTAGCTTTTATTTACACATGAGGTATAAATAGAAAAGAAATACATTTTCTGACGGAAGAATGTAGGAAGAAAGTGTTACATCTAAATTACATATTTCTACTTGAGCTTCTACTGTTTTTAACTTTTTTATCAGATGTTTAACTCTTTCCTTTAATTTTCTTCGTCTTTGAATGAGTTTGTTTCTTTCATTCATTTTTCTAGCAAGCTCTATTCTTGCTTTGCTCGTAGAAAGTTTTGTTTCTTGACATTCCGCCAGAAACGAATTAACTCTTGTTTGTATATTATTTGCCATTATTCTGCACGTAATTAAATTACTCATCCGATCTATATATAAATGCTTTAATATATGCGGATATATATTCCATGGTGTCAAAAAGTTCTACACATTGCCCATGACTAATGAATTCTGTATATTGCCCTTGCCTAATAACCCTAACTCAGTTTTTAAAACAGAGGGCGTACTTGTGTATTGTGCAGTAAATACTTGTCTTGGGTTTTTTTAGATATGAAAAACAAATTCCACACATTCCAAACCGTGACTATTTTAGCGAGTTGTCCTATCGTGACAAGTTGTATGAGATGTGACAAAATGTCTTCTCTGCCCTATGCTGTCTTTTGTCAATCAAGGGAGTGAGGCCACGCCTTCTTATTTCTATTTCTGTTAATAATGACGGCTCGGGGGTGCTACTTTTTAGCATAAAATGGGTAAATGGGGCTATTTTGACCGGGGAAGGTGCTACAGAGTTCGTATTAAAAATTTAGGGGATTATTTTTTTGGGGTAGGATCGAGTGTTTCTAGAAAAAAAAATTTTGGGGATTTTAAAATTCAAAAAAAAATTTCCTAAATTTGTTAGTTAAATTGCTGTATCTGACGTTTTGTTAGAGGTATCACAACCAAACTTGGGCTGTGTGCTAACTTAATATCGAGAATTATTTTTATGAGGTCAAAAGGTCAACGAACTTTTTTTTTTTAATTTTGATTAGGGAAATATCGAAAAATTGCTGTATCTGGCGTTTTGTAAGAGGTATCGCAACCAAACTTGGACTGTGTGCTAAATTAATACCGACAATTTTTTTATGAGGTCAAAAGGTCAAAAGGTCAACGAACTTTTTGTAGCGTGAACATTTTTTTTACGCCGCCCACGAGAAAAAGCGCGCGTTCGGAAATTCCGAACGCGCGCTTTTTTTTTTTTTTTTTGAAATGGGAATTAGAATCGTCTTTGGTACTCGCAGATAGCCACTGTGGTACACACTGCGCCAATGACCATTCCAAAGTACCAAGTAAGATTATCAATTTTTCGCTCATTCCTTCTAATTTCTTCCTCATTCAATTCCATTCTGACTTCCAGCGTGACCAGATCTTCGTCTAGGTTTTGCATTTTCGGCTCTTCGTCGGGGTTTTGATTTTTATTCGCCATCTCTTTTATTTCCACACGGTAAAACTAAATTCTAATTTTTTTACTTCCTGGTGGCCGCCTCCGAAGCCCACGAACCCATGTTGTTGCTCAAGGACGTCAGCGTTTCTTTTTTTTCCGCGCTCCATGCCGACCTTTTCGGCTTCCGCGCGAATCTCTCTTTCTCTGTCGGACGTCAACTCGATCAGATCGGCGCGAGTTCGGTGGGGGTAACACACAGGCAGATTTTTTTTTAACTTACTTCCACAAAACACAGTTAAATTCTAGCTTTTTACCTCGCTCTTCAACCCAGCGGCATTGAGGATATTCTCCAGAGTTTCTTTTTTTCCCCGCTCCATTCCAGCGTTTTCTGCTTCTGTACGAATCTCTCTTTCTCTGTCAGCCGTCAATTCGATCAGGGCTGCGCGAGTTCGGTGCTTAATGTTGGCTTTGTGACTCCTGTAATTCTCCATCTCCCGCAGGATATGGTGGAATTCTTCGTTGCTCACCTGTCCGTTTTGTAGGGCGTTTGAAACCAGATTTTTGACAGTGTTCAAACTACTTTCGGCAGTCCGTTTGACGCTCTCGTGCTTCTCAACCTTTTTCATGGTCGCTTTTCCGAGGGCGACGCAAACTCCGCTGACCAGACCCCCAGCAATTGCGATTCCACCGAGAGGAATGCTCACGACGGCGCCGACCCCCGTAGCCAGCGTCCCCACAGCCCCCGTTCCAGATCCAACCGCGATGAGCCCGGAAACTTGAGCGGTGTTATAAAAGACGTTCCAAAAAGTTTTATACGTTCGTCTGAGCTGGTTTCTTTGGTTGGCCTCATTTTCCAGGAAATCTCTGATCTTGGAAATCTCATTCAATCAGAATTGGACTCCTTGCTCGCTCTCCAATTGCTCTCCGGTCGCTGGCTGTCGATCTTCGGGAAGATCGGGATACATTTGTGGTGCACTAGGTTTTTTCAATACCATCTTTTATTATATCAAAACTTCGTCGTTCGTGAAGTTTTGAACATGATTGTCGACGAAGTGCTGGACGATTTCTTGCTTATTTAGATTTCTGTTGTAAAGGCTTAGTATACCAAGCTCGTCTACACCCAATCTCCAAGAAGCAAGATTGCCCAAATCCAAGTTGTACGAGCCTTTTTGCTCGGCATTTATCCAAAAGCAGAGTTTGTTTCCAATGTGTTCGATCGTGAAGTGATTGGGTTGTGTAGTATCCACCTGATACGACGCGGGGTCTAATAGATTGGTTATTGAGTAAGTAACTCTTCCGTTATTCCACCTAATCGTGAAATAGGAATGTTTATTTGTGGTAGGATGTAGAAATGTAAAGAGAGATTCCATATTTGCGAGCATTCCAGGTTTTGCCGAAAATAAAAGGACCCATGGTGCTTGTAGATTTGGATTGAAAAAACCCATAAGATCACCGCTTAGTTGCATAATACCCAAATCTTTATCGGAAAGAGGGTTGGCTACTCTCGATAAAACTCTAGATGTAATTGCAATATCTCTAGTATTTGCGTTGAATGTGTGCGTACCATCTTTTACATCGTTCTTTAGTTCTACCAATTTATTATCGTCCAAATCGACATTTTTTTGCTCTTACAGAAAAGTACGTTTTGGTTCCGTCTTCTTCGTTCGGTAGGACTATGTACCTACCAACGGCGTGGAGGCTGACCTCGGGCTCGTGCTGCGCGAGGCTGTCTACGTACTCTTTTGTCACAGCGTCCTCGCTGTCCGTGGGAGTTCGAGACCCGTGACTCTATTGTCGCTCATAGCGAGTTCGCCGGTCATCGAGTCGCCATCCTTCGAAACTTTTCTGTCGTTTAACCATGAGGTTAGGCTGGTCACGGACCCCATAGTAGCTGCATCTTGCGGATCGGTTGGATCCATCAACCCCGTTATTTTTTATCTCCCATGTTAATCCTTCCGGTCATTCTCGTACAAGTTTTTTTGACGTACGCTGAAAGATCCAGATCTTCGCCAGCTTTTGGCGTCGATTCCGTTTCGATCGTTGGTCCCCAGATAGACATTCTTTCTTTTATTCTATCGCATTTCAAATTCAAAATCCAGCGGTTGATCGTGATTATCGAGCTTTCTCGAAGAATTTTTCCATTCTACTTTGAAGTCGAAGTCTAGCTCGTGGATGGTTCCATTTTGCAGTGTTTTGAAACTCGGTTTCTCGTAGTTAGTGACAAAGTATTCTCCGAACGCGGCGTTTGAGAGATCTATCCACCCAAGAACTCGACCTTCCTGCAGAACATCATTCTTGTTGTTTACGAGATTACCCGTGGTTGACAACTGATTCAGGTACACCAAAATTCATCGACGTGAAAATTCTATCGCTCGATCTCCCGTGTATTCACCAGCCGCTAGCCACCCTTCGTCGTCCAATCCGAACATTCCTCGAACGCGGTCTGGAAACCAAATCTCATACTGCTCGGGAATTATCATGTCGAGTTTTCCATCGCCTTTGTCGACTTCGAATTCGAGACCGTCAATTTGACTCGTGAATTCTTTTACGAGCATGTCAAAATTATACAGCCTTGGGCTTATTTTCACCGCTTCTGAAGGTCCTCCCCCCTTCTTGAGTGTACCTCCATTCGAGTTCTTCTTCGACGTTGAACCATCCTACTCGGCCCGAGATCTTTTTGATTCCAATTTTCAAGTTTTTGCCGTTATTGTCTATACTTTGCAACAGGCGGAGAGGTTTTCCTTTGCCGGTGCCGGTAATTGTCACAAAACTCATTTTCTTTATTTTACAATAAATGGATTACAATCAAGATTTTCAAACACGAACGGGGGGAGTGTTCGAGCCTACCCACGGATGGAGTCTAGTAAACCAAGAAATCAGGGTCAATAAAAAATCGAGCTTCGTCGCGAGATTTCCGAACGTCTGGAGCGACTACAAACTTCCGAGAATCAAGGACCCAGAGCACTATGAAAATTGGCTCGCTGATCAGATAATTTTCTGGCAAATACAGTTAAACTTCGCCGTTTGGGCGGCCACGAGCGGATGCGGAGTATCGAAGGAGCATCTTACCCACTGGGATCCTTTTGTCAGATCCGTATGGCGTTTTCACGCGTACTACCAGACTAGGCGAATTTTGTCCGAAATGAGCTGCCCCTTGCCCGCTGAAGATTCGTGGAATCCTCTCCAGAACGACATAGACAAAAATGCCTACGAAAGAATCTGCGCCGAATTTGGGATCTCCATTGGAACGGAATGGGCACGGCAAAATTCACTCGGACTTACCACAAAGATTTTAGTTTGAAGACCTCGGACAAGGTCGAAATTGCCGAAAACCCCGATACAAAAATATTTGAGATCTCCGTCCCCGGGCACGTCAACTTTTTAGGCAACAGCAGGGACGCTACTTACCCGATCTGGATGGACCAAATGTTCGATCACGATCCGCATATAACTGATGTGTCAATTCGAAGGGGTGATGCCATGGCCGCGATAGGATCTTTCGTCCTGGATCACTCGAGCGGATTCACCAGGGCTGGTGTTATAAGAATTAACGACAGCGTTCGAACATTGGTTTGGGCTATCCTCGGAGCTCAATCCCAAACAAGAACAGGCATTCTTGGGTATGGGAGTGCATTTTTGGCGAACGTCGAAGACGCTATCAATTCGGTGGTAGACCTTCCCGATTCGATCGAGCGGTATCAAGAAAATCTCCAGTACGCTAGGAGCAAGCTCGACTTCGTCATTGGACACGGATTGTACATGCTTCCGAGCAACATGGAGCTCGAAATTGGAACGTTGAACGGCTACAACAATTTTATTCAGATCGCGTCGGACGATATGTCCCTTGGATATAACTCGGAAGTAAATGACCAACAAAGTATGACTAAAAGCCTGAAATCCGAGCCGGACGACTTTCAACCCGACCCGCTACAGGAAGAAGAACCACCAGATAATACAGAGCCGCTTGTTGAGGACACAGCCCTGGGGTATGGGGGTGCAGACCCGGCACTAACGCATGACGAGAAAAAACTTTCATTGACTTTGGGAGCGGTGTTAATTGGAACAGCCATCGCATATTTTCGTGAATATAAATGGCTGATGAAAAAAAAAATCAAGGGGAAACCCTTCAAATGCAGTGATGAACTATATGTGAGTGAAAAAACTCAAAGAAGAGCTCACAAAGAGAGAAAAAGCCGCGTACAATGCGGAGTCGAGCTCGTGTTCACTTTTGTGTGGATGGCTTGTCTCACGGCAAAACTTTGGTGGTTGAAGTAGGAGCAATTTTTGAGTCTCTTTAAAAATAAAACCCGCGGCAGATTTGCTGCGGGTTTATTTTTTTTGTCGTAAATTTCCTTCGCAGAAGTGTACAAAATTCCACCGACGGTCAAGGCAAATACCCAAAGGTGCTCGGCAAGAAATCCGGCCACGGATGAAACGGATTTCAAAACGAAATTGACCACAGCTCCAATAATTGCCGGAAGCGCGGCCAAAGCTTTGTCTCCGAGTTTTGCGAGAAGACTCGCGATTTTTTCCAGCTGAGCCTACAACCAATCCGTCAAAGTTTTTGGCTTTGGAGGTGGACCTGGGTCAGGCTTGGGTTTTGGACCGGGGTCTGGTTTTGGTCTTGGACCGGGGTCTGGTTTTGGCGCTGGAGTGACGGCTGATCTTGTTGCTAAAAGTATTCCTTCAACAACAGCTGCAATTGTCATGCCAATGGCTGTAAGCAAAGATGCAATGGTGACACCTTGCTCCGCGAATAAAATTCTGAGTTTTTCACCGACCGTTTTGTTTCCATACAGTACTTTGTGAATCGTTTCGCGAATCGCCACGAGCTGATTTCTGAGCGCCGGCTTCAGACCGTTCAAAAGTTCTTGCTGAGCTTTGTTTTCTTCTTCAAAATTCCCGATTTCTTCGTTTAATCGTTCTATTGTTTCTTGATCAGTTTCTGGGTTATCTCTCTCTCGTTTTCTCTCTTCTATCAACTCTTTGTTGGCTGTAATTTTTGCCGTTGCTATTTGAATTTGTCGTTCAAGCGTGTTCATGGATTCATGCGCTCTTTGAAGGTTTCGCGTTGTTCTCGGAGTGAATGAGGTGTCATGTTCGATAGTTTGCGGTTCAGTAAATGGAGTCTCAGCTTCCTTGTCAATTGTTAATGACAATTGTTCGATGCTTTCAGTCACATTTTGTAATTCCACCTGTTCTCCATTGTCAATGCTACTTATCACAGCCTGCGCTCCACGAGAGACGTTTAAAGCAGCAGCTTCGATCTCAGGTGATATTGACCTAAACTTTCCTTTTCCACTGTAATTAGTAATATTGAACACACCTCTTATAACCTGAGGCGCATCGCCGATGCCAGCATTTCTAATTTGTGTTTCTATTCCACTGAGAGCTAAAAATCTGTTTTGTCCTGTCTCTGTTGTTAATCTGATATTTTTACCTTCGTAGACCAAATATATTACATACCGTCGTTTTGTTCTGCCTCCTGTAGTAACGCTTTGTTCAATAGCTGCGCGAAGCTTTGTTTCAACATTTTGAAATAGATTCGACGGGTTGGAAAGTGTAGCGCCCTTATTTTGCAAGTATTCCAAAAAAGCGATTTTTTAGGAGCTTACTTTCCTGAGGATCAACCAGCAAATCTAAAGTGGGAGGTTCTGGTATGAAATCGATACGTCCCTCGTCTCTTAGTGCTCTCAATCGTGCTTCAAGGTCGGTTGATGATCCTGGAGTTGAAGAATCAGGCACTCGGATATTGCTTTGATTATACGAACTGTCCGTATAACTGTATTCTTGTTCATCCTGAGGTAATAGGGATTCTTCTTCATCATCAGCATGGCCGTCGTACGCTTCATTATCAAATTCCATCCTCTTTGATTTCTTTTTTTATTGAAAGAGCGTTATAAAAATAAAGATGGCTACAAACTTCGGATATAAACTCGACCCACATCGCCAGCTTCGCGAAACGCGAGGCGTCAAAGGAATTCGGAGAACGATGCGAAATACGCACGTTCCCAGCGAGATCGATGAGAACGAACTTCTCACCGTGCGATTCCCTAATCTCGGAAGCAACGATGTTATCGTGCCCGGGACCAGCAAGCTCTCTTTCAAGGTGGACCTGTCTTCGACCGGTGGAAACGCGGACGCGAACAGGAAGATCGTAAATAACCTCGGAAGAGCGATCGTGAGCAAGATAGAAGTGAAGCTCGAGGGACAAAGCGTCTTCGATCTGAACGACGCGGATATCTTCCTGTGCTACCAGGACCTCTGGAAAACTTCCGAGGAGCGGGAGAATGCGGCTTACCAAGGCATCCAGTCGGAGGCCGTGCGAAAAATCAGAATCAACGCGGGGGACAAGGGGGCAAACGCCGCCGTCGTCGCGATCGGAACCGCTCTGGGCAATATGTTCTTCATCCCTCTCGACTTTGAAATGCTCTCCTCGCACAACCCCTTTTTCCAGTATGAATTGAAAGACCGACTCTCCTACGAGCTCACATTCAATCGCTACGGACGGGTTGTCACGAGCACCGACACGGATGCTTCGTATTCGGTGAGCAACATCCATCTGGAGTTCGAGGTAGTGAGCTCTTCCGAGCTGACCAAGGCGATAAGAAACCGGTACAACGGAAAAAGCAACATCGTGAACGACAGAGTCGTTAGACACAGCAAGGAAAGCCTGAACAAATCGGACACCATTTGGAATATCAACATGGCCCCGCGTGCCCTATCCATGAAGGGCATACTCATTCTTTTCGAGGATCCTGCCGACGGTGGAGCGAGTTACGCTCGGGACTCGGAGAAATTTTACAATCCAAAAATCAAAAAAGTTTCCGCGATGATTGATGGAGTCCCGAACCAAATCTTCGCTAGTGGGATGCTTCCACATCAACACTTCGAGGAAATTCAAAAACATTTTGCCGATGGGAAGCATCGCACGACCCCGCACTTCATCAAGGAAGCCGAGCTGTCGGACGTGACCCTTCCCGAGTACCTAACCACGAAATACGGGCTCTGGATCGACATGCGCTCGAGCGATGATGATTCCCTGCATGGGTCCGGTAGAAAGGTTGAAGGAGTCAGCCAAAGTATTCAAATCGAGATGGAGAGAGATGCCGAGAATGCCGGCGCGCTGAACGCCTACGTTTTCTACGTTCAAGATGCCCAGCTGAACTTTGAGAATGGTCGGCTGATGAAATGTGTGTTCTAGCCCCCCAGACCCCCTACAATAAATGAGCTACCCAAAGCACGCACATTCCGCAATCGTATGCGGAGCAACTGGATGCGGAAAGTCGGAGTTCGTTCTCGATCTCCTCGAGACAGCCTACCTAGGTTTCTTCGAGTACATCGTCATAGTCTGTCCAACCTGGAAAAATAACAAGGCGTACCTCTCTAGAAAGTGGATTCAAAACGAGCAAATCTTTCTCATCGATCCTCTTGACTGGTTTCCTAACTCGGACGATCCAATGAACGACGCGTTGAAAACTTTCTTCGAAGTTTTGGAAAAATGTCCCAAGAGGGACAGGTTCTTTTTTGGGTCGACGATTGCAGCGCCAACAAATCCATGACGAAAAAAAGGCAGATGCTCTCGGAGTTGGCTTTTTCCGGAAGGCACTTCAACTGCTCGGTCTGGGTACTAACCCAAAAGTACAATTCGATTTTGACCGACCTTCGCGAGCAGACCAAATGGACCGCTCTTTTTTTCTGCAAAGATCGAGACAGTTTTGATAAGTGCCTACGTGAAAATGACGTCATACCAACCGCGGAAAAAAAAAAAAAAATAAAAAAAAATTGGCCGAGCACAAGCATTCCAAACTGATTCTCGTGACGGAACAGCCAACCAGCTACCGGTGGCTCGAATAAAAAAGTTTGCGTGACCCCTATGAATAAAAGCATGACAGATATCGATAAAATTGTTGCTGACGCGATCGCAGTCAGCGATACCAAACCGGAAGAAGGGGGCGAAGATTTGCGAGCGCGCTTGGTTGGAATAGCTCTAGCGGGAAAAAGCCCAAGAATTCCTCGGAAAAAATATAACGTCCGATGAAATCGAGCGTCTTGATCAAAATGAGCTTCGGAAACTTTACGCGAGGTACGAGACCCGCATGGGGGGGGGGGCTGGTCACAAAGTCGATGAAAAGGCACGTCGTTGTGGCGTACACAAAACTTGTAGGATTGCTGCTTCCAAAAAGCTTGGTAATTACCGACCCCGATGCCCTGGAAGTCTCGTTGAATGAAGGACCGTTCATAGACATAGCTCTGTCAAAGTGGACGTGCGGAATGTACCACCGTTTTGGGCACATGCTAGGCCCGCTCGAGGCTGTGTTGCTGACGGGCAACCACATCCAGAAAAACCCGGTCGTGCCTGAAGAACCCCCATCTTCTGGAGCTACTGCTAAACCCGGAGTAGATGAGATCGATTAAAGCAAAGTTGTTGAGCCAAGTGCTGAAGACGTGCTGAAGATGTGCTGAAGACGTGCTGAAGAGGTGCTGAAGAGGTGCTGAACAATTTGATGCTATATATAAATGGAAGAAAAAAAACTCGAAGAGTCAAAAATCGTTGCTGGCGCAGGGCCCACCGAAGAGTCAAAAATCGGTACGGCTACTCACGCACAGCCTAAAGAGCCAAAAATCGTTACGGCTCCTCGCGCGCGGGCTAAAGACCCAAATAAGGTTGCCGCCGGAAAAAAACTGGCGAAGATAAACGCAGAAAAAAGGGCAAAATTGAAAGCCTTTGAAGAACAACAAGCGTCCCTCCCACAACCCAAGGAGGCAGCGCAGGCAGCTCCACAAGTGCAGCAATCACAATCTAGCTGGCCAATTATCGTTGTCGGAGGAGGAGGGGCTATTCTTTTGGGGGTCGTAGCGTACTGGGCAAGCACGAAAAATTTGTCATGGGGGTCCACCCCCCAAGTAGCAACGGCAGTGGTCTCCACCCCCAAGCACCAGCGCCACCCCCTTCAAAAAAAGAAAAATATTTTGACGAATTCGCATAGTAATAAAATGGCAAGCGAAAATCCAAACGTTAAGATGCTCGTCAACAGCGCCTATCATGCGCTGACGATAAGTGCACTCATGGCAGTAAACTGCTATGCCGCGAAGAAATTCTTCAAATTCAAACCCGCGAATCTTGGGCAGCTCGACGCGGAGGATATTGGAAAGCTCACACTCTCAGTCGGAGTGGCGACCTACACGAAAGACCTTTTAGTCAAGCAAGGTATATTGCCAGAAGATATTGTCGTGGGTTAAATAAAGAAATGGCATCTCTAGCAATGCTTGTTAGCGGGGCAGCCGTAAATGCCCTCGCCTTCAGTGGATCGAACTTTCTCTTCAGCTCGCTCTCAAACTCTGAGGAAAGAAAAAGGCACAACTTCGCTATAGAGAAGCTCCAACACGATCGCGATTCGTGGAACCAGTCTCGTCTTCAGAGGATCGACTATATCAACCAGCAGCTAAAACTGCAGGGCCACGCGGAAAAAACCTTCGAGGACGTCGACGACGCGATGCGACAATATTACAATCTCACCGGGACGCTCTTGGACCCTCTACCACCCGAACCGCATTTATACAATTATCTCGACGAGGAGCAGACTGAGTCTATCAAAAATGGAGAACTGGCCTTGGTCGGAGTGGGTATGGTCGCGACTGGAGTTCTCGTATGTAACTTTGTGTGAGGGGAAAAGCCCAGCAACCCACAACTGGTGCAAACAAAAAAAATTCTGACGATTCTTTTTTCCGAATCACCAGAATTTTTTTTTGCGCTTGGGGGTACTCCCACTAAATTTTTTTGCCGTGGTCGTGGACATGACCTTGCTCCAACATTTGACTCACTCACAAAATATAATTCCGATTGAATAACACCACAGTCCAAGCATGTAGGTAGGTCATCAACAATAATGCTCGAGCTACCGCAGTCTTTACAAACTTTTGATGGGCTCGGAGGAGCGTACAGAAGCCGGTGGTATTTTTCCGCAATCGCAGTGTCGTACTCAAGTTTGTAGTAGCGTTCTAGAATCTCGTAGTCGCTCGTGAACCTGTAAGCGATCCTGTAGAATGTTTCTGCGCTTAAAATATCGTACGCGAGTTTGTAAAATTTTTCCAAAGACGCTCCCTCTCTCTTCAACATCGCAAAACGAAGGGTCACAATTTGCAATTTGTGGCAAAGCGAGCAATCATTTCGACTCCCACAAACGCAGCCCTTGCACATGATAGTATTTTTTACGTCCAAAAAAATTCCCTCGACACTCGAAGGGCTTTTTGTTGGCAGTTCTTCAAACAAACGTCGAATTCCATTCCAAGCTGGACTCTTAAACAGGTGCCAGCTCTGTTTTTTGGCTCTGGTTTTTCTCTTCTCGCAAATATCGCAAGCGCACCCGCGAAAATTTAGTTTCTCAGGCATCCCAGTCTTCTTCTTCATCGGACCCAAAGTAAACTCTAGATTCTTCTTTGGATTCTTCCTTGGGTTCCCAGACAATGTCGACCGAGTAATACGGTTGCCCCGCATTTTTTTTTGACGCAACGAGTCCGTTTGACTTCGCATAGCAACGCGAGTGCCGAAATTTTCCCCTTCCTTTTTTAAGATCTTTTTGCAGCGTAGACGGCGTCCAAAATTCGCGCCCATCCGCGAGCTCAATTACGCACGCTGAGTCGTCGAACTTGGTTGCGATGTATTTGAACCCCTTGATTTCGACAATTTTGCCTTGTTCCAAGTCGCGCCATTTCAAGATGCTCGATTTCTGCTCTTCGCGCAGTTTTTCGAATTTTTCAAAATCCATTTTTTCCGCTTTTATTTTTACTCTATTTTGCAAATTCATAAACCAAATTTTTTTTCCGCCTCGCGAGCTAGGTTGTACTTTTCCAGCGCTTCGGCTATGCGCCTGGCTTCCATCCTCATCCTTCTTTCTGGGGTGTCCAGGAGACACGCCGCGCATACCCAAAATGCAACGATCATGTTTGTTTATTGTAAATAAACCGACGAAATGGGCGAATTGTCCCCAAGTGTTATGCCCTAGACTTCAAAAAAATCCAAAATTCGATCGAAAATTCTTGAATCTGTTTTGCTATCACAGGCTTCGCAAGAAGCCAATCTTCGTCCGAGAGTTCTTGAAGTATTTTAATTGTCTCAGACTTCTGAAGAATCCACTCTTCGTCCGAGAGTTCTTGAATCTGTTTTGTTATCACAGGCTTCACAAGAATCCACTCTTCGTCCGAGAGTTCTTGAAGTATTTTAATTATCTCAGACTTCAGAAGAATCCACTCTTCGTCCGAGAGTTCTTGAGTACGTAGTAGCACTTTTATTCTTTCGTCAATAGCTGCCATTTTATTTATTGAATTTTTTTCCTAAGTAATTTTTTGCTGTTCTCCAGCGGCGAGATATGAACGCGCTGGAAGAATACGCCAAAAAATTCGGACTGCTAGAAATATTTCGCGAACTCGCGTGAAAATAAAGAAAATGGACGGCGAACTTTCAAAAATCTATTACAGTCCAAGA
This sequence comes from Amphiura filiformis, assembly GCF_039555335.1. Lineage (NCBI taxonomy): Eukaryota > Metazoa > Echinodermata > Ophiuroidea > Amphilepidida > Amphiuridae > Amphiura > Amphiura filiformis. Next base: position 66,129,043 of record NC_092633.1, on the reverse strand, counting down.
GGATACTGGAAAGGCGTCTCAGCGATAGACAAGTTGGCGAAAGAAGCTGGGACGTCGAAAGAAAAAGCCGCGGACTTTTTGAAAAAGCAGACCATCTGGCAGATCTACCTCCCGCCTCCGAAGTACATCCCTCGGGCAAAATTCCGCGTGAGCACTCCCAACGAGGTTCACCAGGCCGACCTGCTTTTTTTGCCTCACGACCGGCCGGGCAAAGGGCGAAAGCTTTACAAGTACGCTCTGACCGTGGTAGACGTTGCGAGCAGGTACAAGGAGGCTGAGCCGCTGAGCTCGAAAGATTCGGGGGAGGTTGCCAAGGCTTTCGAAAAAATTTACGCGAGAGGCCCGCTTCGATGGCCGACCCTTTTGCAAGTCGATCCAGGAAAGGAGTTCATGGGAAAAGTAAACGAACTCGTGAAAAAGCATAACGTCAGCGTGCGAAGAGGAGAGCCCGGTCAGCATAGGGCTCAGGCAATCGTAGAAAGATTCAACCGAACTTTGGCCGAAAGATTGTTCGGTCACCAATATTCCCAGGAAATCTTGATAATAACCTAGAGGCGGAAACGCGAGGAGCACAGAGTGGGTAGCTAGGCTGCCGGAAGTTATCCAAGCGGTGAACAACGAAGAAACGCGCCTCATCGGAATGAAACCGTCGGACGCGATCGAGAAAGAAAAAGTCGAGGCCTCGCACTCGGCGCCGCAGCGTTGGAAAAATGAAGTTCGGCTACCATCTAACGTAGCGGTGAGGTATCTGTACAGACCGGGAGAGGACGAGGGGGAGAGCGAAGGAGAGCTACCGATCCCATCTGGTCTATAGAGACGTACGGGATCGACAGCGTTGTCGAAACTCCCGGCGACCCTGTCCTGTACTACCTATCCGAAGGCGCGCCAAAAAGAGCGTTTGTTCGGCAAGAATTGATGATCGTGCCCGATGACACTCAGCTGCCTCCGGATTCGGTGCTATGACACCCTCGCCAATTACGAGATATTTCAAAAATGAATTATTTACTTTTCGAAGCTTTCTCAAAAGCATGGAATGCAAAAGTAAACTTCATTACGCCATCGATTACGCCGGAATGTCCACTTCCAAATGTAAAAAATGCGGAGAACTCATCGGCAAAGGGCTTCCGAGAATGTACCGAGTGAAGCACTGGTCCGACGTCTACGGACGCAAGAAGGATTATAAATTTTTTTATCACGCTGTCTGTTTGAGCGAATATCTATCTACGGCGAGAAACAACGTTTTGCAAATTAAGAGCGTCGACGACATTTTCGGCTTTCATCGCATGAAAACGATCGATCAAGAATTTGTATGCAATCTATGGTCTCTGTAATGACCGTGCGCCAGGGTGTGGATTTTATCCGGCAAGACGATTCTCTTGTCATCATTCGCAGAGAGCGCGATCTTGTTAACCTCTTCGGTGTAAACCTCGTGGGCGTAGCTTCGAATCACGTTCATTCTTCTCATCTGGGGCTCGCCGCTGAGAAGGCAATTTTTGTAATCGTCGAAAGTAATTTTCTTTTTGACGACGGTCTTCTTCACGCCTTTGCATTTTTTTTCTTCCGAGCCCTCGTGCATTCTGAAAGCGTACAGCTTCGCTCGAAGACCGACAAGCTCCGCGATCTGCTTACCGCCAGCCTCGTCCTTGAACTTGCCCATCACTTTCTTGTTTACGCCGGTTCGAATCCCGGACGGATGGTCGGCCGAGTAATTCGAAGTATCGAATCGAGCGTCAAGATCCGGGGCGATGTCTCGGTAGAAATCTTCGGTTCGAATTTCGTACGCCAAACTATCGGTATCATGAAGTAAAAGCTTAGCCCTGTCGCCGTACATCGGCTTGACGTACCCGTAGTGAAAATTGTACATCGTCGTCTTGGAAATGTCGAGGATAGACATGCCTAGGTAGATCGGTTTGTCGAAAAGCAGCTTGGTCCTCTTCATGTGAATGGCTATCAAGTTTTCGTCAAAATAGTGCGCCGCTCGAAGTTTGGCTTTGCCGCGAGCTTTTTAGCTTTCTTTCTCGAATTCACCAGGTGAATGTCGACCCTATTCCGGATGTTTTCCATCGTCTTGCCGAACACGGAGTTGTTCATGAGTTTGAAAAAGTCCTTCTCAAACTCGTTCGCGGCTTCCTTGCGAAGTCGAGTGTTCAGGTCGATGTACTCCTTCATGAACGCGCTTTCCTCGAACCGAATCCCGCGATGAATTTTCTCGAGTCGAAGTCCCAAGCTCAAATACTGCTTCAAAGCCGCGCAGTGAATCACGTACTTTTTTTTGCCCCGCAGATTCGGAACGAGCTTTTCAACCTTGCCGATGACGAGTCTTTCCGGCGCGAGCGGGTAGTCGTTATGGAGGTCATGAAGTTCATTCGGATACTCCAGGTCAACCTCAACGATGCAAGGCCAGAGTCGCCAGTCTCGCAGCTCGCTGGCGGTCATCCACTTGAATCCACCCGTCGGCAGAGGCTGGCTCATCGCGTGCCCGTAGAGATTATTCGCGTCGAGGTACTGAATAAACTTCGAGGGCTTCGTCGGGTCAAAATCAGAGCCCATGTACTTGTTGTTCGCCTCGGAATGCCGGGTGCTTATCATCGAGACGCCTCCTCTGATCCCCTTCTCGATCATTTGCATCATGTCGACGTCGTTCAGAAGCTCGAGCCGCGCGCCAGTCTTTTTTAACATGGCGTCGTAGGCGAGTCCCGGAGCCGTAAAATACCAGGCCGGGTCCAGCTCGTAATTTTTCTGGCAAACTTCTCGAAAGCTTTCGAATACGTCCGCCAGCAGGAGAACATCCGACTCAAGATACAGGTCGTGGTATTCTCGAAAGGTTTTCATTTCGAAGCCTTCCCACACCTTTTGGGCGTGCTCGTAATCTTCGTCGGAAATGTTCTCTTCGTTGAGCCTGGAGTAGAAGGCTGCCTTCGACGGAAGACGGGTTTCCTCCAATTTTTTCAAAGAGTCGACGTGATCGTACGGGTAGACCCCTTTTCTTACGAGAAGTCTTCTTTTTTCTTCGCTCGGGAAGAATTTTCCCATCGTCGGGAAGTTGGAGAGATTGTCGACGAGCTTGGATAGGCTCGACGCCATGAACTTGAAGCTGTCGATGAATCGAAGATCACGCTTGACCTCGACTTCTTTCCCCTCCTCGTTAACGAAGGAATCAACGACGATCTGCTTGGTGAAGGAAATGTACTTTTCCTCGTTGTTTGGAATGCAGTCGATCTTTCCTTCGGTCTTGCCCAAATTTTTAACGAACAGGTGCGCGTCGTAGCCGGCGAGGTTGTGGAAGATCACGGGAAAGAATTTTGGTTTCCTGTACCGCAAGTTGCATTTGTTGTGCGCCGCTCCTCGAAACTTGCCCGTAAAATGGCAATGATCCCTAACGGTGCGGTTTTCTTCGTCTCGAGGGGTCAGAGGCTTTTTACAAATGTGGCAATCGCTCGACTCCGCAAAGATAGCTCGTTCCCGCTGGTCGGGGATCATCTCTTGAGGTAATTTAAACCGTCGGTAAATGCGCCGAATGTCTTCCTCAAGACGCTCCACAAAAATCTGAGCCACGTCCTCCTCTTCCGATCTTTTAGCATACATAACCGGGCCTTGCCTGTACAGCGAGTCATCGAAGCATTTGATGTAGTAACAAAATCCCGAAGGGTCGTGCTTCTGGTACTTTTGCGTGTAGCTGCCGTTGGGATCGGGCTGACGGGTGTGGATGGGCTTCGTAAAGGACTCGAAGTCGGCGTAGACGACAAAGGAAACATTTTGCGATCTGAAATGGTTCTTGAATTCCTGGACGGATCCCTTTTCAGGCATCTCGATCCTCACCGATTCGTGCAACCGGCAGAGATCCGTGTGCGCAACCAGTCGCTCCTTGGAAGTGTAGGACGCGTAGCACCGCCGGCAAAAGTGGCGAGCGTGTCCTTTTTTTGACACTTGAGTGCTCAACAGTCTGCTCAAACTTTTCACGACGCAGTAGTGCTGCTTTTTTTTGTCGGAAATGAGAAGCAAATCAACCTCGCGTTGGCAATCGCGATCGCTGATCCTGAGAGGATAAACTTTCTTTCCGTCAAAACCGTGCACGTTCACTGAAATGGTCGGATTCCTTCTCTCGAATTTGCCGATGCCAGAAAGGGGAGTCGGAAATTTCACGCCATCCCAATTCAGCTCGGCGGCTTTTTCTCGAAGGGCCTCGATTCGTTCCAGGTGCACGCCAACCATGTGCGTCGCCCTTGTGACGGCCCACTTGAAGCACGCGTCGTCCTCGTTTTTAAGATTGACGATCGCTTTCTTTTTCGCTAAAAACTCCGGGAGAGGGATGTACGAGGAGCCGCCCAACGGCTCGTACTCCACCGTGTGAAGATCAAGGCTCTGGGTCGACTCATACGCCCACCCGCTGCCTCTGTTTATAAAGGTAGAAATGTTCTCGAGAATTCTAGCCGACCAGGTATCGTAGACCTCGTCAAGGTCGGTAGCCTCCAGAATAATCGTTTGTTCAGAATGAAATGCCGCCTCCTTTCTGACTTCTTCCCCAGTCTCAAGGTTGGTCTTCACCATCCAGCAGCGAAGAATCGTCTTCGCTTTTATCCCGCGATTTTCTACAAGGACACCAAGGACAAGTCCCCGAGCCTCTTGCAAAAACGTCTCCGGCGTAAAACCAGGCAGCCCCGGCACCGTGTACTGAATCGCAAACCGCCTTAGCGCGGACGCCGATTCTTCAATCTCGAGTAAGTCAAAAAACTCATGCTCTGGGTGTAAGAGCTCCGGCGCTGGGTGAACAAGCCTCCGATCTATCGCGCACTCGATAGGCTCCTGATCCAAGTCAAAAAGCTCCTGCTCTTGGCGTAAAAGCTCTGGATCTGGGTGTACAGGCACCCAATCTATCGGGTAGTCGAAGGGCTCCTGCTCCAAGTCAAAAAGCTCCTGCGCAGGCTCCCGCTCTATCGCGTAGTTATTTCGCAAAAATTGAACCAACTCCGCTTTCCGCAAGCGAGAATAACCTCGAAGGCCGGCATCCCTCGCCTGTTTCCGCAGATCTTGAACCGTAGGGGGGTTGGGTCCAAAACGTCTCGGACGCATTTCCCTTCTCCGCTGATTAATTTGAGCTCGCTGCTCCTGAATTCGCCAACGCCGTCGCTCCTCGGAGGTCGGAAATGGAAAATGATTCTCGTTCATTTCTTAGATGTTTCAATTTTTTAAACCAATTTTTCTAGGCTCGCGAAAATCTTAAGCCAATTTTTTTTTTTTTTTTGCGGGCGTTTTTCTAGGCTCGCGCAAATCCTAAGCCAATTTTTTTCGCGGGGCGCGGCGGCTTCCGCACTGCCGCTGCAGGGGCTTCCGACGGGAACTGCTGCCGCAGGGGCTTCCGACGGAATTTTCCCGTTTGGTCGGGGAAAAGTGTCGAGCACGTTTTTTCGCAAATGAGGTGTTAAGCGGGGCTCCTGAGTAAAGGTGCTTCTGACAGGGATTTCCCGTTAGTCGAGGTAAATGAGCTGGGTGTTTCTGACAGGGATTTCCCGTTAGTCGAGGTAAAATGAGCTTGGTGCTTCTGACAGGGATTTCCCGTTAGTCGAGGGAAATTGTCCTAGAATCGGCCTTTTCTAACTACTACTCTAAGGAATAAAATTAAATATCACGCTATCGTTATTGTATCTGCTTTGAATTAACTTTATGTTGTAAATTGAGTTGCTGTGAAAACAATCGCAAACATAAAACAAAGAAGATAATTACATGAATTGATTTAGATGTCATGCTATGACCATGGACATGGGAAGATTTTATTAGTATCTACTTTTTGTAACCAACGGTGTGATTGATTTGGTGGCAAAAATATAAGCAGAGAAAAGAAACATGAATAGATTTAGATGTCTGGCTATGACAAGTGATAAAGTACTTGCTGCAGCCAATATGCGCGACATTTATTAATTTATTAACAACTGATCTTGAGAAGACACAGCCCTATTGTAAAGTCAGAAAAAAAACCTGCCCTGCCCTGTCAAATAATTTTTTTACGGCGTGTGATTAGTTACGGAGGGCACCCAGGGGCGTAGCCAGGGGGAGAGGGTCAAACTGGCCCCCAGAAAATTTTCAGGGATAAAATGGAAACGGCATTGAGTAAAGAGTCCTTAAAATGACTAAAAATGGGATAAAAAATTGACAAATTGGGAGGAAAATTTGGCCCCCGCCACACACACACACACTAAAATCCTGGCCACGCTACTCTGAGGGACCGCACTAGTTACGTGATATTACCCAATAGCCAATGGTTTTGTTGGACAGAATGATCGGCTATCGCAGATTTGCTACGTTCGCTTTCAGATTATTTTCTAGTCTGACGGGTGTCAGATCTGCGATAGCCGATCATTCTGTCCAACAAAACCATGTCATCAATTGGAAAGAGTCCAGAATTCTTAGCAAGGAAGATGACGCTAGATCGAGAAGAATTATGGAATCCATCTGGATAAGAAAGAAATCCCCGCAAGTCATGAACAGAGACGAGAAGGCCCATTTTCTAAGTCACATCTATGACCCAATCATCTCCGCGAGTAGTGCGCGCTCTACAGGTCGAAATTCGACGGGGAAGGTGTGTGGACATAGCTCGCTCTGAAGAGGAATGCCCCCACCCCCCATGACACTCGAAACTGTCAGTTTAAAATATCTAATTGGTTTTGAAAAACGGATACATTTCTTTAAAAAAACATATCTTATTTTTATGTTTAGTCAGTTCGTTAAAATTTCACTCGTGTCAAAAGATGTGGAATTGTGGAAATGTTTTGTCATTTTGTAGCTCATAACCATGTTTTTGCAACCCAGTATTTAAAATAACACATCCACTTATGATTGGCATCAGCGGCAGTGGAAGCATTAAAATTTCTTCTGGATTATTTTATAAAGGTGTGTTTTGCTATTTGATGGACCAGTGCGGGCGGGCGAAGCGTAAAAAATGATGCAATTTTACTACACGTAGCAATATTGTCTTCTAAGGAATATAATCACGCTATGGTCATTATTGGTATCTGATTTGTGTATAATTAACTCTATGATGTAAGTTGCTTTGCTGTGGAAACAATCCTAAACATAAAACAAAGAAGATATTAACGTGAGTAAATTTAGATGTCATGCTATGACCATGGACATGGGAAGATTTTATTAGTATCTGCTTTGTGTAATCAATCAACGGAGTGATTGATTTGGTGGTGGGAAAACAATGTAAAACACAAAGCAGAGAGAAAAATATGAATAGATTTAGATGCCTGGCTATGACCATCACTATGGTGATCAAGTGCCATCTGCAGCCAATACACGACAGTTGATTTATTAACAATTGATCTTGAGAAACAGCGGACATGCGGCAATTGGCTTCATATTAATATTATACCAGGGATAAAAGAAATAAACTAACGCATGCACTACAATAACATACTGATCAAAGTTCTAAAAGTTTCCAGACCCATTGATGTTAAAACCAAAGTTGTAGACTCGAGTCGAGTGACTTGTGACTTGACTTGCAACTTTTGCAAAATGACTTACATGTGACTTAAAACAAAATGACTTGGACTTGGAATTGACTAAAATGACTTGTTCCCAACTCTGAGTCTGAGGTTACTTTCCTGTAAAATGAAATTCATGGATGTATTTCATGGATATACATAGAATTTATAAATATCAGTACCATGAATTATCATTTTGCTCTATAGATTTTGATCATTGCCACCTCTCCGCGTATTTCGTCGTAGGTTATTATTTTCCTTCAAAAACTACCACCGTGCCGATTTTGGTAAAGATGCAGATCCGTCCAGAATGGATGCTAGTTGCACCCAGTCCTCCACTTCTTCCAGGTATCACACTATTCCCAAATAAATGTTCTGTATGAGGAGTGGAAATATACTACCAACATGTATGAAAAGAAACTGTACAAGAAAGTTATCAAACACCTTCCAAACGTCATGGAAGAAAGGATTCATATTGAGCTTGAAACCAGACTTCAACACTTGAAAGAAAGTATCATCGATCCTTCTTAAAGGCCCGGTCACACTATGACGAATAGGGGTGAACGGCAAGCGACGTTAAGCTGCGAATTGCACTTTTGAATTTACCGTCACTCACCGTGTGCTGCCGTTAGTTGTCGCTGACGAATCCGTTAGCGACCGCAGGCGGCCGCAATTATTCGTCGCGTTCGTCGGCAAATTTTCAACATGTTGAAAATTTTGTGACGGCAAAAGAATCAGTTGTGATTCCGTTCAGATTTCGTTGGAGACCGCAACCCTCATTTCTTTGACGTTTCCATACCGTGCGAAGTCGTGTCTAGTCGTTTTGAGGTCGTCACAATTTCGTTGGTAGTCGTTGGTAAACGTCACTTCGATTTCAATAGACTACCCGGCACGATGCAATTTTAAAGTTCATATAAAAAAAATAATATCAATAATAATCAAAAATATCAATATTTCTGATTATTATTGATATTGTTATTGATATTGATGTTAATATTTGTTGATTATTATTGATACTGATATTAACATTTTTTATTATTATTGATATTGATGATAATATTTTTGATCATTATTGATATAATAGTTTGGATTATTATTAATATTGATTTTCATATTTTGATTCCTATTGATATTTATATATTAATTTTTTTGATTATTTTTGACATGTGTAATATTTTTTATTATTATTGATTAATGTATTATTATTAATATCTTTGATTATAATAGGCCTAATTGATATTGATATTAATATCTTTGATTATAATAATTGATATTGATGTTAATATTTTTGATTATTATTGATATAGATATTAAAAGTTTAGATTGTTATTTATATTGATTTTACTATTTTTGATTATTATTGATATTTATATTGGTTTTTTATATTATTATTGATATGTGTAATATTTTTGATTATTATTGATATTGATGGTAATATTTTTTATTATCATTGATAAAGATATTAATAGTTTTGATTATTATTGATATTTGTAATATTTTTGATTATTATTGATATCGATATTACTATTTTTGATTATTATTGATATTTATATAATTTTTTATTATTATTATTGATATGTGTAATATTTTTGATTACTATTGATATTGATGTTGATATTTTTGTTTATTATTGAAATAGATATTAATAGTTTGGATTATTATTGATATTGATTTTACTATTTTGTTTATTATTGATATGTGTAATATTTTTTGATTATTATTGATATTGATGTTAATAATCCTGATTATTATTGATATAGATATTAATAGTTTGGGTATTTATTGATATTGATTTTACTATTTTGATTATTGTTGATAGTGATGTTAATATTTTTGATTATTATTGATATTGATATTTTTGAGTGGATGATCAGAACGTTGTGAAGAGTGGGAACGCCAAAGGGGACTTTACGACTGACCCGCACACCCCCACACACACAGGCTTTGATGTCGGCTGCTGAGTCACGTCATCATCACCGCAATCCACCGTCAGCTGCCGTTCCTTGCCGCAAGCAAATCCGCTGCCAGCCGTCTGACCTCGTTGCTTGTTGTCGGGCTCCGTCGAGACTTAGTCACTCATCGCCCAGACAACGTCCGGATTTGGTCGCTAGTCTCCGTTTCCTGCCGCAGCCTTTCGTCCCTTGCCGTCGTGTTGTCGCTAAAGGTCGTTCCCACTCGTCACCGAATCTTGTTTTTCCTCTTTTTGTCGTCGCTTTGCCGTCAACATTTTGTGATTTGCACGTTCGTCACCTTTCGTTGCTTATCGTCCGTCATAGTGTGACCGGGCCTTAACGACGGAGAGCATAACTCGACGGCAGAAGGCTACATTTTACAAGTGACATTTTTGGCTAATTTGAGATGTTGACGAATTATGGAAGGCCATATAAAAACATACATTTAAAATCAGGCTTTAAGTTTTGAAATTACTTAATTATTTTGTAATTAATAGAATAAAATATCGTAAGTGCAATGCAATTTTATTAATGCCTATACGACTATCGAATGTGCTACTTACGATAGTCTTGCACGCTAATTTTGATTTTCGTCTGCTACTTGACTATGCTGTAGTCGAATTTTGATAAATAAAAATTATGTTATTGTTAATGAACGCTGATGTTATACTGATATTTATTAAAATTAAAGTGTTCAATAGTAAAATGGTCATAAAGTGTTTATATGATTCGTGAGAATAAAAGTTATTGAATGCAACATATCTAGCATAATTATAATGGCTCACTTCAATACTGAATAATTCTGATTTTACCATAGAGACGAATTTCACAATGTAGTTCTAGTCCAATAAAAACAGCACTCGAGATCTAGTCCAATAAAAACAGCACAGCACTTAAGTGCTGTTTTATTGGACTAGAACTATGAAATTCGTCTCTATTTTCAATAACAGTCCTGAGGAACATGTTCAGTCTGATTTTACCAGTTTATTTCCGGGGGCACTTAACACAAATGACCATACGGATATGCTCCCCCGGAGAGACCCCCCTTTTTGGAATTCGCAGCTCCGAAAGACCCCCTATATTTGACCAAAATAGAGCTACGAAAGACCCTTGATTTTGATAATTTCAGCTCTAAAAGACCCCAAAACTGCTCATTCCTCATATTTCTGGGTTTTTTTAGGCGAGTTTCAACCAAAAAGCCAAGAAAGACCCTTGATTTTGACTGTTTGCAACTCCAAAAGTCCACATTTTACTTGTTCTCAGCCCGGTTCGCAGCTCCAAAAGACCCCCTTTTACCGGTACGCCGTCAGCTCCCAAAGACCCACCACCTCAAAATTCCGGGGAGTTATTGATCGCAAAAGCCCGAGTAAAATCCTCGGGAAGCTAACAAACAGAGGGAGTACGGTGACAATTGCCCACAAATTAATACAAATCAGAGTAAGATGAGTAGACCTACACTTTGATGGTTAATATTTCAACAGCAGTTTCATTATTGGTGTTATTCGACATAATCATTTTTTCGTTTGTCGTTCATCATTTTTGTAAAATCAGTTGATTTTGAGAAAATCAGATTTCAAAGTTAATTTAGCTTTATTTCGTGTTAATTTATGTTTAAACGAAATAAATAAAAATTGACACAAAACGATGTCGTATACATTTTACAATTTTTATACTGTTGAACTTTTGTATCACTAAATTGAATATATTATGACGGTTATGACAATGTCAGGTTTCCAAAGATTACATGTAAATAATACAGTCATGTAGAACAAAGGACTCGTTGACTTGAAATTGTAGAGGGAAATTTAAATGCAAATAGAAATGGTGCTGGACTGCTGGTGCAACATCACTCGTAATTGAGAACAGAATTTTTCACCAATAATAGGAAACATAACCTACTACCCTATTACAGCTTGCTACATAAAATTATTTAAATGTCGGTAAGTATTTAATTTTAATTGAATTCATTTATCAATTCATCTTATTTTCATTTTTAAATAAACATGCGCAATTTATTTTGAACTAAAAGCGTCTGAGGGCAGTTGAGTGATCAAACCGTTGTAGAACAGAATATTTGATTAAAATACTCATCCGTGTGCAACATCGTTTTTGGTGTGTTTTCTAAGAATGTATTTTCTTCCAAACCATTAGAGATAAAGACATGATTTTTTTCACCAATAATAGAAAACATTACTATCCTGTTACAGCCTACAAACACAAATTATTTAAATGTCGGTAAGTATTTAATTTTTGAAGTTGGGTACAGTTCATTTTAAATCACCCTGTATTTTAAGATTAGCCTATACACGCCCTTATAATAAATAATGTCACTTAATAAAATTCAACGTATTTTTTCTGTCGAGATCTTGCACGAACCCAGCAAACACAAATTATTAAAAAACATTTTTTTAATATTTGTTTTACATATTTAATAGAAAACCTAAATTAATTTGTTACCGATTTTGACAAAATACTTTTATTATAATCAATGTTTTGTTTATGAATAAAAATACGCCGTATTGACAGTAGGCCGATATGATTTGTGAAAATGTTAGAAAAACGTATACAACAATATTTAATTTAAAGCTGAATTTATACTCAATCGCTTTTGCAGAAAAGCGATTTTCACGCATGCTCAATGTTTACTTACATTTCCAGAGCGTCAAGCCGATCAATCGATTCAAATCGCGGAGGCAAAAACGACGTCGCTTTTGCAAGTTGAAAAAATCTCAACTTCCCAGCGATATCGCTTGACACGTGAATGCGTCAACCAATCATATACAACCATCTGGATCTATTATTTTGCTAATTAATTTACCTTTCTCGATTTTTAACTTTTGATGATGAATTAATTCAAAGCAATAATTATTGACAGCAACTGATGTTTTAAAAATGTATTTTGTGGCATTAAAGCTGAATTTATACTCGATCGCCGAGCGATGCGATTAATCGCTTTTGAAAAAGCGATTTGCAATCGCCGAATTTTGCGATGCATCGCCCGTCGCTTTTGCATTTATACTTATCACGGCGATAGCGATTGCAGACGACAATTAAAATATTCTAAATGCCACAAAATACAGGTGGCATATTTTCCCTGTGTAAATGAAAATGTGGCGAGACATGCCGTAATTTGCTCGATTCTGGTGCCGGTGTCTATAGAGCTCCTGCATTGATTTACATGGGTAATATTAAAATTGAAATAACTCAAGAACCGAATACCGTATGACGCTGAAATCAAACTTTGAAATAAAGCTTTTGCATTTCTTTATCTGTTTCATGTCATTTGGTGTTTGTGACATTCGTGTGGTTTTGCTATCAACTGCAGATAGCTCAAATTTAAATGCCCGTTGGTTGTCGTTTTTGTCTGCAGAACGAGATAAAGCGATATTTTATAGAATCATTTACTGGTATGCTATCTTCTGAAGGGGGCACACCACCATAAGATTCCGCGGTGAAAAAGTGCAACCCGTAAATAGTCCCTGTAAAACGTAGAAATTGAGCGTGAGTATTCGAGGACTGGAGAATCGAGTCTACACTCACACTACGTGCTCTATATTCATGATATTGTTAGTCCATGATAAATATCGAATGATCTTCGATTCATCTTCGTCCTGTGAAAAAATTTGAAGAATAAGCTAGAATTGAAGCCTGGCGCCGGGGCAGTAGCGTAGCCAGCGGGGGGGGGGGCAGGGGGGCAGAGTGCCCCCCGACAAAAAAATTAAAGAAAAAGTGCCCTCTGATAAAAAATGAAAGAGAAAAATCAGGAGGGCAAAGGAAAAGAAAAAGGGCAAGGAGCCCTTTTCTAGCAAAATTCAGGGCCAAAATAGTGTAAAATACAAAATTTTCCGCTGCGCGCGCACATAATTTGTAACAATAAAGCACTTTTTAGCCGGATAATGGACGAAAATAGTGTAAAATACCATTTTTTTCGCGCTACGCGCGCACATCATCCCAATAAGGCCCTTTTCAGGAAGCTCGAAGACATACATTCTCTATGTATTGTATGATGCAACCCAAAATGTGCGCCCTAAATTTTATTTTGCCCCCCCCCCCTGACCAAGAAAGCTGGCTACGCCCCTGCGCCGGGGCCTGGCGTTGCGCCAAAACAGGCTTATAGGCCTAAGTGTAATGATAAATAAATTACTACGGCACTAAATGTTCCTGTCAGTCCTGCAGTGCAAAACTTCTCACGAAATTCCATCTTTAACATTACATTCAAATTATAATTAGGCCTACATTGTAAATTGGAACTGACACCAAATTTTTTCAGGGATATCTTGTTTAACTTGGGAAGGACTTTGAGACGAAATATTAAGATGGCCTAAACACTGCGCATCATCAGCGCACGATGCTTCTGTTGCCGTTGATAGATATATATTGACTTCGTGGAAAGGCTTGAAAATGAGGGAGTTTCATCAAATTCTTTTATTTCAAAAACGGAGCGGTCTATTGTCAAAATTCAAAAAGTATGTGATAGCGAATATGTTCCTCAACATCATCAGTTATTTATTTTGTTTATGCGTTAAAGTACCCAAAACAACCCGTTCTCGAAGATACAGTTCTTTCAGGGACACCCTGTAGTTTCAAATTAAAAGGTGCAAATTAAATATGGATGGTAAATGGCTCATTATGTCTCCTTGTTACATTTTCTTCATACAGATGCACTCTGGGTAGTTGTAATAAACCATAGATTTTAAATATTTAAAATCTATGAATAAACAGACTTCTCGAAGGCTTTTGATATGGTCGATCTCATCATTATCGACAAGTTTATTTATTTGACAATCCAGGAGGATATTCTATTTGCGTGATTTCATCAATAAGGGAACGTTCATAAATACCTTGGTGGGGGGGGGGGGCTGGAAAATTTGTAAAGGGGGTCAAAAAAGTTTTGACCTTCCAAAAAGGGGGGGGTCAAAAAGTAATATACAAAATACGCGCGCACATCCAGTAAAGCATATGTATGTAAAGCTGGTAAAATAAAGCATTACCTATAATGGAAACGAGAGCGGAATATTTTAAGTATACCTTCATTATGTGTGGGTGTGGGGGTGTGTGGGGGGGGGGTAAAAGTTTGGGTGTATACAAAAGGGGGGTCAAAAAGTTTTCAGTCCATAAAGAGGGGGTTCTAAAAGTTTAACATACAGAGAGAGGGGGTCAAAAAAGTTTTGACACACCGAAATCAAAATTTTCCAGCCCCCCCACCAAAGTATTTATGAACGTTCCCTAATCTTGTTCGAACAGTGGTACAAATATTGCTCATTGATGGGGTATGAACGTTTGGGCAGTATTTATTGTGGGACATTAGAGCACATCAGACATATCGATTTGCATTCTGAATACGAAGAATGTCCTTCTGATATCAAATAATTTTGATTTTTTGAAATTCACAATGTAATATACATTTCATGGCAAATGATTAAAAATTGATATTTTTGATATTCAACAGTACTCGAAATAAACTTTATAAATCTGATGATATATACTTAAAGTGTACTGTGTATGTAGGTGGGATGAAAAGCCGACGATCAATTGAAAATGTTGACCTTTCGTATTGAAGATATGGATTTTTTTCCCAAAACACCAAAAACAAATTAGGTCTTTTGGAGGACAAATCCATATCTTCAATATGAAAGGTCAAAATTTTCAATTGCTCGTCGGCTTTTCCTCCCAGCTACATATATTTTAAGAATTCATTAGATTTATAAAATTTACTTCGAGGACTGTTATAAATAAAAATTGTGAAAAATATCAAATTTTAATAATTTGTCATAAATTTTTATTATATCGTGAATTTCAAAAATGAAAATTATTTGATATCAGAAAGACATTCTTCGTATTCAGAATGCAATTCGATATGTCTGATGTGCTCTCATGTCCCACAAAAATACTGTCGAAACGCTCAAAACGCTCATAATTCCAGATCCCTTAAGGCAGCTGTGTACTCTAGACATTGTTTCTTTCGCAAAATTGAGTTTTTTGATATGTTTGTACTTTGTTATGTTTTGTATAAATACAAGGAATGAAAATCCAGATTTGTAAACTCCAACTGCAATATTTTAAGGATTTTATTTCACTATTCCACTCGTGTTTGAAATTGAAAAGGAAAGAAAATCTTTGTTGTACCAGCAGGGTACACGCGCGCAACAACGCATCGCGTTGCGTATCGCGCAATTTGTTAACGCACAAATACGCTACGCACACGCGACGCTTATCTGCATGCGCGACGCATCTTATGGAAACACCACGGAAGCACAAAAACCTAGTGGTCAAATGGCTCCGTTTTAGCTGATAAAATGTGGTTTTTTCAAGTTCTTTCCCCCGATTTAAATATCAAGTTATGAATGCATTTCGCTCAAACTTCTCAGGGGGCCGTGGATTTACCCGATGTTTATGTAATGTAA
The DNA here is from genome assembly GCF_039555335.1 of Amphiura filiformis. Lineage (NCBI taxonomy): Eukaryota > Metazoa > Echinodermata > Ophiuroidea > Amphilepidida > Amphiuridae > Amphiura > Amphiura filiformis. The sequence continues at coordinate 66,113,206 of NC_092633.1, read as the reverse complement.
GGTAGAAAAATAAAAACTGCCGCATTCTCCTGCGAGATTCGATTAAAGTGCAAAATGTGACCACTTTAAACTTCAACGGCCATTATTTCAATGTTCATTTTCTCGGTAAAATGACGATTTAGGTACACGATAACTCAATAACAGCATCTTTAGGTAAGCAAATATGATCAGCGTAAAAAGCATGATCGACTCAAGAAACGGTTTTCTCATTTTTTTATATTTTGGTCTGTTTCCGATTTTAGGCATCATTTTGTGCAAATAGGCGTTTGTGAATTTTAAAAAGTTCAATTTGATGCCTTATATGGTCAATATCTCAAAAAATAAGGCCAATATCAAAAAAATTAAAAAAACGTTTTTGGAATGGAGCCTCAAGATTGAGCTAAAAACAAAATAAAATATTTTGGAAAGAGTGTTTTTTTGTTATGATGTACCTAACAAATATTGCCAAAAACTCACTTTTTTGTGATTTTCTTCATAATTGTTGTTTTTACCCCAAATCTGTATTTATATTAAGATTTATTGATGTCTTGCCTTCATAAAATGTATACTTTTATATGTCTTGCGCGAATAATTACAAAGTTATTGCACTTTTACTACATGCATGTCTGAGAGTACATTTAAATGATGCATTTATTTGGTCAATGATTTATATTACATTAGAAGTAATATTCGGAGTTGATGACGTGACGCACTCATCTGTGTAAATTCATGTAATCATGATCAGTAATAGCTTAGGATCTCCAGAGATCATGGTTTACATTGATGATTTCTTGCAACGTAGGCCTAATCTTTGTCCCTCCAAGTGTCAAGTTTTGAAAATCAAACAAAATATAATTGTATTCATAAGCAAAGATTCATATATAGCAAGTGGTTCCAAAGTGATTTGAAATAGGATATAAACATGAATTTGAAATCCCAGTCTAGACTATAGCCGCATCCGCACTCTGTAGCCCTCACAGACTTTGCAGCCGAGGCGAAGCCGGGTGTGGCCCTCACAGACTAGCAGCCGAGGCAATTTTTTTCACATTGTTTTTTCTTCTTCTAATTTACTCATGAACAAAGTGGATATGATTAAATATTCCTGATTTCTATTACCAAGTCATTTACACTTGGGGTCCTTTGTGTTCAAATTGAGGTCCTTAGCTATACAATGTTCAAATTGGACCCTGACAGCGTCAGATTTAGGCACACCGTAAACCCAATCATCCAGATCCAGACCAAGGCGCTACGAAATTACAGGCAAGGTGTGCTGCAGTAGCCTATTACCCCAATCTCCCATACAAAAAACATAAGGCCATAAAAAGGAAAACAATTTCTCTCTGAAGTATAATTTAAGTTTAGGTTTGTTACTTCTTGTGCTTGTTCATTTGTATTTATTGGGTCAGTCCATGTCGAAACAGATTGAGTGTACACCCACCCTCTTGGATTTTGCTCTCCTTTGGCTCAGGGGTACCTTTCATGGATCCCTAGGTGAGGTCACAAGAAAAAATTCAAATTCCATTTCGTTTGCGAATGGCGGGCAATCAAAGTTTGGCGACCTCGACCAAAAATGTGAATTTAAGGGGTCCAAATGACAAAGTGCTCTCTTTGAGGGGCACTTTCTTCTTAATTGAATCAGTTGTGATCCTCTTTTTGAATGTGGTCACTCACTGGCTGTGTCTGAAATACCTAATGCCAAAAAGATAGATTTCGGAATTTCGTTGGGATTTCAGAGGGGGTCAAAATCAGCACTTCGTACTGTTCAATCAAATTATCTTGATTTTGAAGGACCCATGATAATGTCACAGTGCACTTATAGGTCCTAATTATGTTCAGAATGGATTAACCATATGCCAATGTCTATGAGCAATTAAAAAAAAAGAGAAATTTCTAGACCCCTACAGAATTTTAGGCCACCCTAAAGTGGTTCAGCCACAAATGGCACTTAAAGTCGGCAAATTTTGACCCCTAATAACTTTAGGTGTACACCAGATATGAATTTCTAGTCTTTTGCATCTGAAAGAATGTAGTTTAATGTTACTAGGAACATAAGATTTGTTTTGTATTTTTTGTGTTTTAGTATTAAGTTGACGCTTTCAAAAATAGTCATTTTTGCCTAACATACCATGCATACAGGATACGGTACAAAATGCCAATTTTAGTATGATATTTTTTATATTTTGATCACTTTATAGCCATTTGTATTATTTATCCTGATATTTCAAGTTGCTCTTGAGTCAAGTAATAAGAAAAACTACTTTCTAATCCTCTGTATGGATTTTTAAGGGGTCAAAAATGCACTTCCCGGCAACGATGCACATGCAAAGTACAGGTTATGGGGTCAAATTTTCAGAATGCTCCCAATTATGTCAAGTAATATATCAAATTACTCGTATGGTCATGAGGATTCCAAAATGTATAGTTTGTTATGTGTCAGACCTTTCAGGAGGGCGCTATGACGAAAAATGTTCATAGGTCAACGACCTTTTGAAAGTATCAAAACACAAAAATACAAAACAAATCTTATGTTCCTAGTAACATTAGACTACATTCTTTCAGATGCAAAAGACTAGAAATTCATATCTGGTGTACACCTAAAGTTATTAGGTGTCAAAATTGCAGATTTTAAGCGCCATTTGTGGCTGAACCACTTTAGGGGGGCCTAAAATTCTGTAGGGGGTCTAGAAATTTCTCTTTTTTTGAATTGCTCATAGACATTGGCACATGGTTAATCCATTCTGAACATAATTAGGACCTATCAGTGCACTGTGGCATTATCATGGGTCCTTCAAAATCAAAGATAATTTGATTGAACAGTATGAAATGCTGATTTTGACCCCCTCTGAAATCCCAACGAAATTCCGAAATCAATCTTTTTTGGCATTAGGCATTTCAGACACAGCCAGTGAGTGACCACATTCAAAAAGAGGGTCACAACTGATTTAATTAAGAAGAAAATGCCTCTCAAAGAGAGCGCTTTGTCATTTGGACACCTTAAATTCCCAATTTTGGTCAAGGTCGCCAAACTTAGATGGCCCGCCATTCGGAAACGAAATTGAATTTGAATTTTTTCTTGTGACCTCACCTAGGGGTCCATGAAAGGTACCCCTGAGCCAAAGGAGAGCATAATCCAAGAGGGTGGGTGTACACTCAGTCTGTTTTGACATGGACTGACCCTATTCTGTTCTCAATTTTGAAAATTCGCCGAAACGTTACGGAGCTTAAAAGCAAGGTGCTTGAAATATTACAAACTTCTCTTACGACAATGACTTGTATAAGATTACAGAAGATAGTGTGAGCATGGAAAAGATGCATCGATTCAACGTTGGTGAAGGTTAAAAACATGTCAAAATTCGTCATGTGATGATCTTGTTTTTATAGGGAATGGATCATCAACAATAATCTTCCCGCATGTTTTGATTTTAACTTTCTTCTTCGGATGATCGTCCTCGTCAACTTTGATGTTTTCGATAGCCTGAATTGTATCTAAACCATCTATTAATTTACCGAAGAGCACGTGTGTATCGTCTAACCATGGAGTATTGACAAACGTTAAGAAGAACTGGCAGCTTTTTTGTCAGCACCTGAATAATACAAAATGAAGAACAATAGAAACAATAATAATAATATGATTAGACAAAGATCTGATTCACACAGCTATAAAACAAGCATTATCTTTATAGGTTACCGATTAATAATGATAATACAAGGAGAAAAATAAAAAGGTTACATGTAGAAAATGAACCGCATTTTGCGATGGTTCAACAAAAGATTGTCGTGTTTTCAGATATTATTTATTCACCCTTCTTGGAATTGTTTGCTAAGTTTCAACTCCGTAGCTGAAAAGCAACTTAACTTATGAACACAAGATGACAGGGGTGTCAAGAGTGACTAATCATCAAAATATCATACAACGAAAGTTGTACACATTCAAGCACATCTTTGCTTTCATATTTTTTCTTATTACTTTTTTATTTTTCTCTTATTTTTTGTTGTTTTATGGATGAACTTATTGCACTGAAGAACCATTGACAAATTAAATATTGCTCGTCTTAGATCTTCTTGACTCTTGGTTGTAAAAAATAAAGGAAGCGGAATATGGTCATTAGAGAGGAACACTTTTTTGATGATGCATTTCTGCACGCTGCCATCAATATAATGAAATTAATAAAAATTTGCATTTAGGCTTTGTTTGGGTTTTGTTGAGTTGAAATCGCTGTTGTGTTATATACTAGGGCCTATAAGACTCTCGAAATAAAACTGAACAAGTTAATTCTCTGTTCAACAGAAAAGTATACTGCGTCTGCCAGGTTATGGCTGTACCAACTCAAACGACCCGCTAAATGTATTGTACGGGCATGCAGTGAACCTCGTTTTGCATAATGTCGTGTAAACGTTGTAAACGGCTTGCTCAGGAATGCGTGGAATGCGGGCTAAATACGAACGTTGTGAACTTGACATTCACAGGGGTATTAGTAGAGGGTAATAGATTATGTCATGAAAAGGACATTTATACTGAATTGTTAACATTAACTTAGATTATTTTCAAAAATCTACATGTAACCTTTTTTGGGACACCCGGTAATAATGATGAAAATGGTACCGATGATAACGACAGCAATTACAACGATGACGTCATCATGACGATGCTGCTGTTAATGGATGACAATGATAATGATAAATATGGCAACATCTTGGCAGAAAGTTTTAAACTGAATTGTATATCGTTTTTAGAGGTCACTACTTTCGAAATTAATTCCAATCTTTATTTTAAGGGGTACTTACACCCCTGTGTTAAATTTAGACTATTTTTGCATTTTTCTCAAAAATAATAACACACTGGTAACAAAAGTTATGTATATTATTGGGGCAAGGAATTCAATTACTACACTGGAATTTCAGTGACTCACGACAAGTAGGCCCCTAGTTTGTTATTTATGATAAGAAAAGAGGTACATCCTAGCGGTACCATATTTCTTATCATAAATAACGAACCGCTCGTCTTGGGTCATTGAAATTCCAGTGTAGTAATTGGATTCATTGCCCCTATAATATACATAACTTGTGTTACCAGTGTGTTATTAGTTTTTGAGAAAAATGCAAAAATAGACACAAATTTATCGAGGGGTGTAGTACCCCCTTAAAAGACTTATTTTTCTAAATCTATCGCAGACTGTTGATGTACTAATAAGACCATCCATCGATCTAATCTTTGTATTTAAAATTGATTTAAAAAACACATATGTTTGTTGCAAACAGCCTTGATTCAAATCTTACTAATTTACTTCCATAAGCATTACAATGCGGCCATAGTAATTCGAACATACAACCTACATGTACAATACGCGTATACATAATATAGGCCCTACGCAAAGTTATCTGACGGAATGTCTCTTGAATCAAATTGTATGTAACTGATGACAATTTATTAGAAATTTATAGCAGTGTGTGTTTTCCTCTTCCTGCGTAGAGTGCGTGTACTTTCTTTCATTATCATGATTATTATTACTTGTACAATTTTGTTACAATCTATGTATAAGTATGCACTTTCCACTTCCGGGCTGCAATTCGTATATCGACTGCTTAGTGCTTAGTGGGTAGACCCACAATGCACACTCCCTTTTCTGCCAAATCTGTGCGCGCTATTACAAATCTAGCAATGTGCATGTGCACTTTGTGCCTTTCCTTCTCCGGGTGCGCTTTAATGACAAATCTAGCAATGTGCACTTTCCTTCTCCGGGTGCGCTTTAATGACAAATCTAGCAATGTGCACTTTCCTTCTCCGGATGCGCTTTATAATAACAAATCTAGCAATGTGCACTTTCCTTCTCTGGGTGCGCTTTAATGACAAATCTACCAATGTGCACTTCCTTCTCCGGGTGCGCTTTAATGACAAATCTAGCAATCTGCACTTTCCTTCTCCAGGTGCGCTTTAATCACAAATCTAGCAATGTGCACTTTCCTTCTCCGGGTGCGCTTTACTGACTGGATGAAGGATGGTATTTTACACTATTTTCGCCCATGATCGGGACGAAAAGGGCTTTATTGTGACAATGCGTGCCAAAACATTCTATTTTGCAATATTTTGGCCTATGATCGGGGCTCCTTCCCCTTTTCTTTTCCTTTGCCCTCCAGATTCATTATTTTTTGCCACAGGGGCACTTTTGTCTTTCATTTTTTTAGAAGAACCCCCCCTCCGCTGGCTACGCTATAAGCTATGCGCTACTGCACTTACCTAGATCTAGCATACCTAACCAAGCTGTTTTGATTTGCTTGGTTTTATAGGATTCGTTTTCTAAAGGCCCGCCTAATATACTGTTTTCATCACACGTCTCGTCTGCTTTTGTGCCTTTGAGAATACCTCCTGAATAATCAAACACATATTCAAACAGTCAGAAGCGCCGAGAAAATCATCTACTTCAGAAACATACGGCATCATGCAGTTATTGATTGTTGCCTACATGTATGCACACAACACAGGGGCACTCGCAATAGGCAATTGACCCCTACTGGTAGCGCTGTGTTGTAGATATAGGAGATGAACTAGTTAGCGTCATATATCAAAAAGTATAAAAGCTATATGATTTTAATACTTGCTCTATGTTTCAATTACTTATTCTTTTCAAAATATCTGAATTTTCAACCCGGTACAAGCTTTAATAACGAGGGACCATACATCTGTATGAGAAAGAAATCCTACCATCTATATCCAACCTCCCGTGTTATTCCAATGCACACTTTGCTTCCCCGGGCCGCACTGGCTTGGTCGCATTTGGAAGAGAGGTGTCACGAAACCGTAATAGGTACAAATTTAGTATACTTTCTGTCAATCAAGTATGGTTTATATTCTCTACATGTCAATCTTTAAATCATTAGCATAGTCCTTATAATAACAGGGGACCGCCTTGATGAGTAAAGGAAAGCAACCCATTGAAAAATACCCCAAAATTCGGTCAGTGGAGCTCCGCCCGTACATGTCAATAGCGTCATTATCGATTGGATTAGTCGACCATAGCGGACAATTCGATCGCTCATTGGATTAATATTATCACGTGGTAATAAATTTGCATTGGACAATCGATTACTATAACGGTTTAGTACTGCATATCTCGGGTTAATCTTCACTAAGCGGGTTTATGGCTGGAAAGGCCACGGTGAATTTGCCGTGGACATAACTGCACTATGGATATAGCAGAACATACAGCAACTCATGGGAGGGAGGAGGTCAAAGTCATCGATCAAGAGGCAAACTACAGTTCGCTGGCTCAAAGAGGCCATCTGGATAGAGGCAACACCACAATGAACAAAGACGAGGGTCGTACAGACTTGATCGAATCTACGATCAGATCATCAATCGGCAACCATCTCATGTGACGTCATCAAGATCAGTCACAAACATTGCCGATAGCATCTAGAAACACTACCACTCACCGAACCAGAGTGAACATTCCTGATAGGAATCGAAATATTATTTCTAGTGAGTACCTAATTCATTTAGGGGCTGTGCAATAATTATGTGTACCCCCGGGCGGGTGTATGGTGAATTCTCAAAGTTGTCTGCCAAAAATCGCTTGCCCCCCCTTTGGCCGTGCCAAAAAAAATCTTTGCCTCCCCTCCCCCATATTTCACCACCTGGGGGTATACATAATTTTTGCACCACTGAATATCTTGGATCTGATTTGAGAATATTTTGCTTAGCAGTGATTTTTATGAATGATCCCGATGAATCTGTTCAGAGAATCAAACACACAGTTGAATTGTGCAAGATTGTTATCTTTAATCTTTCAGAGAAGCATGACTGTTTTAAAACATCATTTCAGGCCCCAACACATGACAGGGGCTGCAGCGGGTCAGTCGATTACGCCCCCACCCCCACCTCACCCCCTCGGGGTGGGTCGTAATGGGCATCAATATAATACGACAGGGGTTGATTGACCATGCGTGTAGAGGAATATTGAGCCCCAATCAGACTTAATTACGATGATTTACTGAGAGGGACTGGGTTTAGCTCTTGGGTTTAGCCATCTCTCCAGCAAGTGATTGCTAGGGACGCACCATTAGATTCTCAGGGTGGGGGTAGGAAGTTTTTCAAAAAAAAAAAAAACAAAAAAAAAAAACATTCCCCACCAACACTAAAAAAAAAAAAAAACCTTCCCCCACCTAACTGTGTATAATGCATGAAATTAAAAAAAAAAAAAACTTGCCGCCTTTGGCGGCGAAAAAAAAACTTCGCCGCCTTCGGCGGCGAAAAAATTCTTCCCCGACCCTAACTTCCTACCCCCCTGAGTATCAAATGGTGCGTCCCCTATTTCAAACTCTGTAACTTCTGTCATGCCGTCTTACAATAACCCATGATTGATCATCATCATAAAAACAAAGCATATAGATCCATCTTCATCACTGATGTTTATGGTCACAGTAAGGTCAAAATAATTGGCATCTTGCTTCCTCATTAACTTAACTGATTAAAAAAACCAATATCAAATCCTTACCTTGCAAATAATATCCTTTCACAACTCGATGAATGAGAGTATCTCTGTATCCTTGATATTTGTTTTGCTCAAGAGCGCAGTACATAAAGTGTTCAACAGTCTTCAAAGCAAGTTCCCCAAACAACCCAAAAGCAAAGTGACCATCTTTCCTTCCCGCTATCGATACTTGGCAGAAGAAAGCGTGGGTAACTAAATCTCCTTCGGTAATCTCCTCCCGCTGCTGCATAAACATGAGAAAATTAAAAAACAAAAGTTTTATGAATTGTTTGGGCATGTTGGGAGCAAAGTTAATTTGTTGGGAGGGAGGGAAAAAGGAGCGAGTGAGGGAGGAAATAAGACGTGTTATTATTTATTAACACGTTTATATGTGTATAACCCGAAATCTAAACGTTTGATCCCGAGCGTTTCAGGACAACCTTTTCTTACCTTTTGTGAAAACGTGTTTGAATGGGTTACAAGTTAAAACGGGGTCGGAATGTTTTTATAAAGGGGCATTATAGGGGTGGTGTAATGATTATGTGTACCCCGGGGTGGTGAATTATCATGATTATAGGGGGGGGCAAAGATTTTGGCAGGCCAAAAGGGGGGGGCAAGCATTTTTGGCAGGTCGAAAGGGGGGCAAGCGATTTTTGGCACAGATATTTTTGGCACCGTTTCTATATTACGCCCATAGCATATGGAATACGGACAACACCTACCAATAACTATTTTTGTGTGGGGAACCACGATTAGTCCTTGCTCCCCATGCAGATTCAATGATATAGACGGTTTTCACCTCTGTTCACTGCCTCTTTATTTCTTTTTTGAACCTTTACTCACGGCACAATATTGCCTTTGGTTAATATTTAAATCTCGCGCGTGTGACGGTTAGCTGGTTAACATTTAAATCTCGCGCTCCATGATCAAATTTTTTTCGGTCTTTTGGTGAAAAACAAGTCATCATCAAACTATGACTACTTGTGTATATCCTAGCAAACATAAAAACGTTTTAAAAACGTTTTAAATAAGTTATATTTTGGCTTTTGGTTTAGGTAAAAACGTTTTAATAACATTAAAATGTCGGGTTATATAAAGGTCATGATAACGTTTTAAAACGTTTTGTATGAAAACACACTGCGACAATATTTTTAAAATGTTTTCAAAAAATGTTATTGTAAACTATTTTTGCAAACATTTTTGCCAAATATTGTGTAAATACTTAAATAACATTATGTTAAAATATTTGAACCCAGCAAACACAGAAATGTTCTTAAAATGTTTTTTCAAAACCATTTAATAACATTTAAATGTCGGGTTATATAAAGGTCATGAAAACGTTTTTAAAACGTTGTTGAAAATATTTTGGGCAAACATTTTTCGCAAAATATTTTTTCAACCCCAAAATAACATTTTGTTTAGAATGTTTTGTACCAAGTTTTCAAGAATGTTTTTGAAATGTTATTAAAACGTTTTTATACCCTTTATATAACCCGACATTTAAACGTTTTCTGTAAAACATTTTTGTTTGCTGAGCAGTAGATTATCAACAAATGTTTTTTAAGGTTATGAAAACGTTTTATACTTTTAATATACCCTTTATATAACCCGACATTTAAACGTTTTCTGACAACCTTTTATAACCTTTTGCGAATGATGTCGAAAACGTTTTGTGTTTGCTGGGTAGCCTATCTATATGAATAGGGGTAGTGATGAGGGGGATGTTTGTTGAAGAGGGGGGTTGGGAAGCTTTTTCCCAAAATATGATCATTATAGGATAGGCTTATATCTTTCGTAAGTGTTTTTTCTCAGGATAGCAAATCAGAATAACGTTTGAAACTTGATTTTGCGCTTTAAAAACTCTAATTAGGAATGACTGACAGCATATATGCCTAACAAAATTACTTTCCGACATAATTGCATAATCTGCCCCTATCCTCCAATCAAATAAAAAAAAGAAAAGAAAAAAAAAGAAATACTTGTTTTTGACCAGTTTAATATGATTCAAAAACACAAGCTGGGAAAATGTAGAAAAGAAAAGAAAAGAAAAAAAAGAGAGTGAGAAAAGGCTTGGACGGGGTTCGAACCTTGGAACAAGCGTCGGCTTGCGATAAACGCGTGACTTAACGCGGCTGTGTACTATAGACATTGTTTCTTTCGCGAAATTGAGTTTTTTTGATATGTTTTTACTTTGTTATGTTTTTATAAATACAAGGAATGAAAATCCAGATTTGTAAACTCCAACTGCAATATTTTAAGGATTTTATTTCACTATTCCACTCGTGTTTGAAATTGAAAAGGAAAGAAAATCTTTGTTGTACCAGCCAGGGTACACGCGCGCAACAGCGTATCGCGTTGCGTATCGCGCAATTTGTTAACGCACAAATACGCTACGCATACGCGACGCTTATCTGCATGCGCGGCGCATCTTATGGAAACACCACGGAAGCACTGATTTCACAAAAACCTAGTGGTCAAATGGCTCCGTTTTAGTTCATAAAATGTGGGTTTTTTCAAGTTCTTTCACCCGATTTACATATCAAGTTATGAATGGATTTCGCTCAAACTTCTCAAGGGGCCGTGGATTTACCCGATGTTCATGTATTAGTAAGGTAGAAAAACGAAAACTGCCGCATTCTCATGTGAGATTCGATGTAAGTGCAAAATGTGACCACTTTAAACTTCAACGGCCATTATTTCAATGTTCATTTTCTCGGTAAAATGACGATTTAGGTACACGATAACTCAATAAATACAGCATCTATAGGTAAGCAAATATGATCATCGTATGAAGCATGATCGACTCAAGAAACGGTTTTCCCATTTTTGTATATTTTGGTCTATTTCTGATTTTAGGCATCATTCTGTACAAATAGGCGTTTGTGAATTTTAAAAAGTTCATTTTGATGCCTTATATGGTCAATATCTCAAAAAAATAAGGCCAATATCAAAAAATAAAAAAACCGTTTTTGAAATGGAGCCTCAAGATTGAGATAAAAACAAAATAAAATATTTTGGAAAGAGTGTTTTTTTGTTATGATGTACCGAACAAATATTGCCAAAAACTCACGTTTTTAAGATTTTCTTCATAACTGTTGTTTTTACACCAAATCTATATTTATATCTTTTTTTTCTTTTCTTTTCTTTTCTACATTTTCCCAGCTTGTGTTTTTGAATCATATTAAACTGGTCAAAGGAAATCGTTTATAAAACTAATTGATATCTCTCATCTGTAACAGATATCAAACTTTATCCATATTTAAGCAAATAAAATACAAAACAAAGGCAATTCAGATTTTTTTTTTTTTTTTTTATGGGGGGGTGAACTGGATCAGGACCCGCCGCGAGTCGTTCAAAATAACATTTGTTGTTGAAACAATGCGCCAAGTTTATGCACGATATATCATGGCCGACTGCCTTAGGATATTTCAACTTTTATATACTATTCTATTGATGTAATACAAATATTTGGGTGAAAATGCACGCATATTATGCTCAAATTTTAGGTTTTTAAAGACATAAAGCAAATTTCTTTTGAAAGTATCTTCTCTTTGCGTCTGGGGGGGGGGGGGGGTGAATGACTTAATTCTAGAGAGACAATTTTAATATCTCCTTTCTGTTAATACTTCAAGTCTTAATAATGATCACAACAACAACATGCGCGGAGAATTCAACTTCAATAGGCCTATAATCAACAAAATGCAAGAAATGCTCATAATCATTAATAGTGGTTGGTCTTGTCCGATTTCCACTAGCAATGCCTAACAAGAATTTGTCTTTAAAAATACAAAGTTCACGGATCAGGTGTATAATAGTACTCTACTTTGGTGTAACTTTCAGTATTACATCAAAATGTCCACTGTACAGACTGTATCAAAACGATTGGTACCCGTCTGCTTTGATGTTCATTGAAGCAAATCGCCTAATGTGTTTCAGGAATACTGCATGTTGGTAACATCTCAAATTATTTTGTTGAATAGTTTCCTATACAGATGCTAGATAGCTCTAGATGCCTAAATCACTAAAGTAAACACATTACACTACATGGTAGCATGGTCTTGCTAGTTTTTGTCAGAGATATCTCATATCCCAGGTTATTACAAGAGTCAATAAACAACCAATTAACTAACAGTTTGTGCGCTGTAGTTATATTCTGAAGTAAACCGCCTATTACAGCTTGCTGAATAGGTTTCTATACAGATGATGCGTTATCACTAAATAAATAAAATTATAGCTAATTATACTGACCATGGTGACCTGCTTAACCAATCAGTTATGTGTGTATTGTCAGCATGTGATTGCTATAAGCCAATTGCAAACATGTTTAGTAAAAAATTTCCTACTCTGAGCAGTCTCACTGAAGATTAAATGTGCTAAATTGTCCTTGTCATGGGGAGTAGGATTAGATAAAGGCATACACACGAGGGTATGAGATAATTAGGAATTATTTCCTAGCCTCTTGACCACAGTTTTGGTGGGTTACAATAGCTATTCAAGACACATGGTATGTAAGGGATAAACTGTATATGAGATGTGGGTGCAAATGGTTTCAATGTTCACTGGCGTGAACAAAAAGATGTAGCCTAGGAAAACGATCAAATATGCAAAATTTCCTGCTCGCTGCGCTCGCATTATATGATAAGACAAAGGTTTTAAATTCAGGTTCCCAAAATCTAGATGTGTAGGGGGGGGGGGCAATGATTTTTTGGCACATCAAAAGGGGGGTAAAGATTTGTTGGCACGGCCAGAGGGTGGGGGAGCGATTTTTGGCAGGCCATTTTGAGAATTCACCACCCCGGGGGTACACATAATTATTGCACCCCTTATTCTGAATTGAGAAAAAAATGGGTTGGGGTGCGGGGTAGGGTTAGGGTTAAAGTTATGCTTAAAGGTTTTGCTGATTTCGTAATATATAACGCCTTTTTTGCTAAATTCGGAATAACACCTAACGGTACCGTTTTATCCATGGCACCTTCTTTGAATTTTGTCATAATTGCATACAGCTTTACGCAATTTCCTCATGCTCATTATGGCTATAATTTACTAAAATATCTAACCATTATACTAATATCGTCATGTGTGAGTAATGTTTGAACATTAAGCTATATTACTCACTTTTGATTATATTATTGCAAATTCACATGGGCCACGTGTAAACGGCGTATAGACTCCTATTGCCGGTCACCTTGTAGGCTTATGTCATACATGTATACACTACAAAAAAGTTGGGCGAGATGTTACCCAATGATGTAGCTAACTGTTGGGCAAATTCAAACCGCCCAATGTTAACGATAGAATTTACCTTCGTTTCACCTCAACGACGTTTCATGATTCATCAATAATTTATGTATTTCCCAACGTCGGGCTTTGATCGATGTCATAAACTTCCACATTTTGTTGAACATTATTTGAACAACAAATTAATAGACAGATAAATAATGATTTCAATCAACATTTGTCTGCAATGTACATGTTCATATGGAAAGGTTTGTATACAAAAACGATTCTCTTATATTAATCATCTATGCAGTTTCCACCTCGATACACCTGAGCACAAATTTTCGTCCAAGAGCTTCAAGCAAGCAGTGAATTGTCTCTACACAGTCTTTGTTTACTCTATGCACGGTTGAGCAGGCCCGTCGGAAGCAAATTAAAAGTGGTATGGCCCATTTTGGGGGTCTGGGGGTGAAACCCCCAGCGGGGTTTGAAGGGGCAGAGCCCCTCATGGGGGTTCAAGGGGGCGAAGCCCCCTGGAAGCTCAAGCACTTTGGAAAATGAATAGTAGAATTTCAACGGTAAGTTATAGGACTAAACTTCAAAACTAGGACATTCAAAATAAAAATGATCAACCATAAAACATGTTACCAGTTCATGATAAGACTTCGATTGCAGTACACATGATAGTAAATTTGAAAGCCCAATTTTCAACAAAAAAAATGCTTGCGCGACGTGGGGGGGTGTCTGAGGGGGATGTGCCCCCTGAGAAGTTAGAAATTTTAGGAAAATGAAGACCAATTGAAGCCAATTGGTGGACCATTTTGTCACTATTATTGTGTAAAAATTTTAGTTCGGAAAAGCCTAAAATTTGCAAAGAGACGGCCCATCCAATTGAAGCCATTTGTGGATAAGTTTTAACTTATTGTCTGAATTATTGCTTTATAATTATGTACCCATAAAGTTGCGTACACGGGTGTCAGAAGTGAGAAAATGATGCAAAATGAAGAAATTGAAGCCATTTGTTGGACTATTTTTGCACTATTATTGTGTAAAATTTTAAGTTTGAAAAGGCCGAAAAGACGGCCCAATTGAAGCCATTCGTGGACAAGTTTTGACCTTTATAAATTACCCGGTATTGCTTTACATGTAAACATCAAGTTGTGCACGCAGAGATGTGCCCCCCTCAGAAGTGAGAAACTTTTGCAAAATGAAGACCAAATTGAAGCCATTTGGTGGACCATTTTGGCACTATTATTGTGTATTAGTTTGAAAAAGCCGAAAATATCAAATTTACGAAATGACAAGCCAATTGAAGGCCATTTTTTCACTGTTATTTTATGAATTATTGGTTTAAACATCAAGTGGTGGGTGTTAAATACAGACACGAAAACGGGCAGTTGTTTGTATACGCAGGGGGTGTCTGAGGGGGATGTACCCCCTGAGAAGTTTTGGAAATTATGCAAAATGAAGGTCCAATTGAAGCCATTTGGTGCATCATTTTTACACTATCATTGCTTTTTAAAACAAAAAACTCCTGAACTCAATTTGTAAAATATCACAGACCTAGGCCTATAGGCTATAGATTGACCCGACTGTGATTTAGGCATGGGCCTACTAAACGTGCAATTTAACCTTTTCCCTTCTCCTTTTCTCCCTTTTCTCTTCTTTTTTTCTCCTTTTTCCTCTTTCTCTTCTCTTCTCTCCTTTCCTCTTTTTTTTTTTGGCTGAAAAGTGGTACGGCCATGGCCGTACCGGCCGTAGCGGTTCCGACGGGCCTGCGGTTGAGTGCATATCATCGTAAGAGTTATGTGAGCTTCTAGCTGGAAAACAGGCCTCTGTGATTGGTTGTTGATCAGATGATATTGCAAAACAAACTAGGGCTTGAATAGAAACACTGGCCCTCGCTCATATAAAGGCGCCCATCATGTTTACCCAAATCAAAATGCCTATTTTAAGCCATGATTTTAACTCATAAATGCAACGTGTGACCAAATATAATTTCAGTCTTGGAGTAAAACAAAGGGAGTGAATGCAAGCACGTAACCAACATTTTTTATTGGGGCGAGCATGGCGAGGTACGGGGTTAAAAAAATTAACCTTTTGGTGACACTTTCTTTCAAAAAGGGCTAAATTTAAACGTTTTCCCGAAAAAGGCGGACCTTTTTTTTAGATTACCATTTGCGGGGTGTGTGGCTCCCCGTGCCCACTAGCTACGGCCTGGAGCGCGAACATAACTCACTACCAACAATTGTAACAAATTAACGTGTTACTTTAGTCCACCATACAGTGGAAACTCTTTAATACGAAATTTGTGGGGCCACAAAATTTAGTTTGTCTTTTCAGAAATTTGTCTAATCCATCACATATTACATATGGATTCAGTGCCAGGGACATGAAAATCAAGCTCGTCTTATCAGGTTTTTAGTATTATCAGAGCTTGTATTAACGAGTTTCCACTGTATTGTATTAATGACAATTTGGAAGGTATTCCCTAATTTTGTTGGAGTCGCAGATGGTGATCATTATTTTGCTTCCTGCGATAGTATAAGATATTCCCCAATAAGCTTTAGCAAATATTGTTTACTTTCATGCTTTAACAATAATTTTGACGACTTACCTTCTTGGATACAACACCAGGTATCATTCCCGCCAGAAATACCGCTAGGGCTAGAAAACTTGTCAACTCCATTTTATAAAGTACACACATTTTTGGTATACTATTCTTGGATAATTTCTACTAACCCTAGTAGTTTTGCTACTAACTATACAGCTAGAATCCCTATATACTCCGTGTGTGTATGCCTGTGTGGCGAGACACGTGTAATCGAAACAGGTGGAATTCTACTAATTAGCATGATTAGTGTGATGGTCGAAATAAAAGAGGGAAAAGATGGATTCTGGCTCGTGGAATGGAACAATACATCTTTCACCGGGATTTTGCACTGGTCACCAAGTGATTATATTTTGTAATTTTGACAATGCATTACAAGAATTATATTTCACCCAAACATATTAAAATCAATTTCAATAACACTTTAACAGGCCTGTGGACTTGGGGGGGGGGGGTGCGGCACCTCCCAAGAAGTGGACCTTTTTCAAAAGAAAATTGCCAATGCGGAAATGTGGGTAAAAAGTGACCTATCACCCCTAAAATACGCTTCATCACAAAATGTGCTATTTTCTCACAATTTATTGGAAATAAAAGGATATCAAGTCTCGAACGTGGTATACCACAGCCAAGACTTAATAAAAGGATATCAAGTCCCGAACGTGGTATACAAGTCAACGTGGTATACCACAGCCAAGACTTAATAAAAGGATATCAAGTCCCGAACGTGGTATACCACAGCCAAGACTTAAATCGACGGTATACCACAGCCAAGACTTAAATCGACAGTTTTTTGATAATTTCTTCACAAATATGCCGATTTGGAACGACTCATTTCAATAATGTTAATAATAAAAATATGAGCTTTCACCCGATACCAAAATCTGAAAATCTGCATTTTGATGGTTAAAGTGGGGGCGGAGTCTGTCAATCGGGACACCAACCTTACCAAGGTATTTAGACTAAATGCTTGGAACTGAAGAAATATTGAATGTTAACGAGTAGCATTAGAACTGTTTCCAAACATCTTCTCCGATGTCCATTAAAAATCCATTCCATCTCGTTCTTCATTTCCAGCAAACTCTATATGCAAGGTTACACATGTTCACCACTTCAAAAAGATAATGTTGTTGAAATATCTATATATCTTGAAACTTGTTTATTACTGTATTCAAAACATTAATTCGTGACAAATACAAAACATTTCTTTCAACAATGACTTACAAAATAGACATATAATATATAGGTCGTATAACTCCTGATATACGACAGATAATGATACATATTTAATATAAGTTAATGTTAACGTATTCACAGAATACCCTCAAATGAAGTGAACTGACAAATTTCTAGCACCATTTAATAGTAAAAAAAACTATTTCGATAATGTTCGACGGGGTTATTTTAAGATATCCTACGCTATTTTCTTCACTGCGTGTACTTTAACTATACGACGCTTACATTTCAATTATCCTTTGGCATGTTTACGGTCGGAGGGAACACTTAGTACCCGGTAGGGTATTTTAAAATTAGCCCCGTCGATGTATCTAAAATATTGAACTTCAGTATACAAAACTACTGTATAGCCTAAACTTGTTTAATGTGTAATGAAAAGTTGATTTATAAAGGATATTGTTACATTATACCATACTTTTCTGTATGAGAAACACTTTCAGCAATAATAACAATGGTTTCTTCGGTTTGTGTATAAAGACACACGATATTGTACCAAACCTATTCTTTTAGTTCCGATAGCCATCAAAAACAGAATGAATCAAACCGATCAATAAAGAAACGAAAGTGCAAATTATACCAAAACGTGTTTTCTCGAAAGTCCTAAATTAACGGACACACTTTGGTAAATAAATAAACACTTTACATAAAACATAATTATTATAATACACGTATTCATTTAATATACGTGTTGCTGTAAAAAAAAATACCGTGGCTAAGATATATGTAATACACGTGGCATTTGATAATTGGCAAGACTTTTTAGCACGTCATTTAGCACACTAAACGTACGTTTTCCATTTCCCGAGTCTCCTCCGATGAAAAACCCTCATTTGCATGTGAGCCTATAATAGGCTATAGGTCTATTTTAAGAATACAATGTTGTTCAGTAAATCAGTTGCTTTGGCAAAAACAATTAAATTATATAGCACACATTAATTTTGAGCATCTTATATCTCTTGCATACATAAAAACATGAAAAATCACATTTACATCATGTACCAATTAATACTTTGGTTTTGCTGTGCATGACCTATGACTAAGGCCAGTTTGTCATGGACCATGTTTTTCTATTCCTTAAGTAGTTCCCAGAAAATAAAATCGGGACATTAATCCCGATCCCTTGTGCTCATCAGAAAGCTTGACATATTAAAACTTGATTGAAATTCAGTAGGTCTTTGATTTTTTTTTCGAAATATGCACATGCGAACGGCAATCAAATTACCATTATGGAGATTACTGCAAAATTACCCGGGAAAATTACATTTGCGTCCAAACTAAATATTTCTGGGACCGGCGTCCTCCTCTACCATAGATCTTGTAGATCTCCTCAAAACATTTTACATAATCCATGATAAGGACACTTCTGATAGCTAGGCAAATTATGAAGTACTTTTAAACGAAATTTGTTTATTATATTTTTTAAATTTAATTTACTAATGCGGCGTATATGTGTAAAATAACGTCAATTTTCATTTTCTGTAGAAATAAACTTGATTTCACGATGATTATCTGCCCTTAATTAGGCGTTCACTGGCTAATTATACTGACGGTTTTCGTTTCGCAGCTAGCTACAGAATGTCCAACTCTTCAAAGAAAAAAAACTATAAAAAAAGGAGAGAAAGCAACAAGTCTACTGATCCTCATCTGTACCGCCTTTTGAATTCACAACAAATGGTTCGGTAACTTTTATCTGTCCGGAGTTTGTGATGTCGACAGCAATTGTCGGGCGATCATCCTTGTCTGTTGACACTTTTTCGATAGCACGGATTACATTCATACCATATAAGACTTTGCCAAGACCACGTGTTTACCATCCAACCAAGCGGTTTCAACGAGTGTGATGAAAAACTGACAGCTATTTGTGTTGACACCTATATAAGAATGAAATAAAATTATAAAGATTATATAAATGGTATACGTTTATTGTTTTATGTGGCAATGTGATTCAGATAATAAAATTTATGATTGTAAATTGCACTGATCATGCTGATTTACTTACAGTGTACAACTTTCTTTGGAATCAATTTCAAGGTTTGAAAATGATAACACGCTGCACGATAACTGTAAAGGGACATTTTGCTTTTAATTGATCATTGACCCCCATCATATCAGTACTTTTTTTGGATACTTTTTGGTGTTTTCTCAAAATTGCTCAAGTGGATGCAAGGGGTTTTGCAACAAAGCTCTTCATTTGATAGTGAAAGGGGTGCAGTAATCAGGCATGAGAATGATTACCCATGAAAAAACCTGAAGTGTTTGAAAAAGCCTGAAAAAGTGCGTGAAATTGGGCTAAAAAGGCCAAAAACGGGCTGAAATTAAAAGAAAGTGCGGAAATTTGGACAACAAAAAAGCCTGAATTCAGGCTTAAACCTGAAAATTCTCATGCCTGAGTAATTTCCAGGCATCTTGCACCTCATTATCCGACTTCGTTGGATATTTTAAAGTGATTATGTTAATATTTTTTAGATGGAAATAAAATAAAATACGATATAACATGATATATTGTTAGTGACGTTGCTTTACCTGCATTAGCCATGCTCAGCCAGCCTGCTCCGGTGTGCTTAAGTACAAATGGTTCATCATCGAAATATTTGCCGAATTTACTTACAACGCCAGTTCCATCTCTCTTGACAAAATCGCCACCTAATGAGAACGAAAAAAAAAGTATACAGTATTAAAACATGCATCTTTCAAGACTAAATCAGTGGCGTAGCGCGAGTCATCCTGGGGGGGCTGTCTTTCATACAAATTTAGTATAGTGTTTGAAGTTTTTTTCTAGCCTTTGTATGTTTTACTTTCGCATGTTTGTTAAGTCTTTTCTGATGCGGTCGTTTTATATCCTCTGTCGATACAGGAAAAACATCTGAGAAAGTTGAACGATAACAACAACAACAACAACAGCGACGACGACAACGACAACAACAGCGACGATAAAGACGAATTGTTTGAAACCTGGATTTGAAATCACTCACCTTGAATCATAAAATCCTTGATAACTCTGTGGAATTGACTATCTTTGTATCCCTTCCCTGGTTCTTCCTGAATAGCAAAGTGCAAGAAGTTGTCTACTGTAACGGGAGCTGCCTCGCCAAACAATCCAAACGTGATTCTACCTACGGCGTCGCCTCCTATCGATATGTCAAAGAAAACTTTATCGGTCACCAAGGCTTCCTCTGACGCCTGAAATATAGAAAAGAAAACAGGGATGAAAATCTGTGATCATATTGCATATTTTGTATTGACACTCGTGCACTAGCGCATGGGCAGTGGGGGGGAGGTGTCAGCCCGCCCTTGTGAAATCCCCTGTTGCAGACCTCGAAATCAGTGGCGTAGCGCGAGTCATCTTACGTGAAATGACCGATCCAGTGGCGTAGCGTGAGTCATCTTACGTGAAATGACCGATCCAGTGGCGTAGCGTGAGTCATCTTACGTGAAATGACCGATCATGTGTCTACCAAAATATTACAATTATTGTACATCGGTGGTCGAAACAAGCGACAAAGGTTCTAATCGCCGATATTTAAGATCTAGAAAATAGACAATAATAAACAGTCTATAATATACATGTATTGCGGGACATAAGGGACGCACCATTAGATTCTCAGGGTGGGGGTAGGAAGTTTTTGAACAAAAAACTTCACCCACCACATGAGCAAAAAAAAACTTTTGTCAACGGTCAAGTTTTGGGGTCCACAATCGTTTACAATGGAAATATGCTCCAATTTTAATCCAACTGGTCTGAAATTGTTACTTTGGCAAAAATAAATCAAAATAAGAAAAGTTGCAATGTTGGATGTTTTGTTAGTGTTACATAGGTAACATCACAATATAGGTCAAATTCAACAGGGCTCAATATAATTCGATCTTCCGTGCCATGTTACCAAGGTAACAAACCACCTGAGATATAGCAAACTATTCTTTTAAGGGGGTACTACACCCCTGGCCAATTTTGTGCCTATTTTTGCATTTTTCTCACAAATTATAGCGCATTGGTGACAAGTAAGATATGTATATTATAGGGGCAAGGACTACAAATACTGCACTGAAAATTCAGCAACTCAAGGCAAGTAGTTATTGATTTATTGATCAAATATTGGTTTTCCCTCATTTTTGACTGTAACTCCACAACTGTTGTGTGTGCTGAAATAAAATTTCCAGTGCAGTAGTTCGTTCAAACTTCATGGCCATGAGTATGTGTGAGTTCAAGAATGCTATTGCTGTTTAACAATACTGTGTAGCCTATATATAATTATGTAATTATGAGTTTGTTTTTGGTAATGATATATTGTTACTATTACATGTATTAATATTATAATATTTTTTCATGCTTATTATACAATGTACATTACTGTATCATTCCCATATCATCATTTTGTATTATAGTATTCTGCACATTTTAATTATTTTTCTACATGTAATTGTATATATTGTCTGATCTGGACCTCTTGGGAGATCAGTACTTATGTATTGAAAGAGCTTACCAGAATAAAGATAGATTGAATGAATGAATAGTTGTAGTCCTTGCCCCTATAATATACATATCTTACTTGTCACCAATGTTCTATAATTTTTGAGAAAAATGCAAAAATAGGCACAAAATTGGGCAGGGGTGTAGTACCCCCTTAAACAAGCGGAGCGATATGAAACCATTTTTATCAAATTCACTGCATTTTTCAATTTATGTCCTCCTGTACTGTGTAGGGCCTAATCCAAATTTTGACATTTGACCTTTTTAATACAGGAAAATACTTTTTCTGAATCCTTATGACGTTGCTATGGTTTTTAACAACAATTGACCAAATTGGAAATTTCACCCCTGCATAAGCGGCCATTTTGGATTTATGCAAATTAGGCACTGTTCCACTACTGGACTTTGAGGACTTTAAATATGTTCTTTAATATACGCTTCTGAAATGAATGGTATTAATGGTTGTCTGTTGCAATTAGTGGTGGATGATTTTTTAATTTGATTGGCCGAAATGTGCATTTTGCATTCACTCGCATATCCATATGGTATAGACCAAAGGTTTGCAAATTGGGAACCTAAAATTTACATGTGAAGGGGGGGCATATTTTTTTGACAGGAGGGTAGCAAGCAACTTTTTGGTAGGCCAGGGGGGGGAGGAATTTTTGAAATTCTGAAATTAACACCCCCCCCCCCGGCCCCGCTAATAACTATTGCACAGCCTAATCGGGCTATAAAACAAAGCTGCCAAAAATATTCATTGCCCTTCATACATCTCATTTTTAAATCAAATCAAGACACGACACCCCCCCCCGTGGTCCTCTGTGACGCAGTCGCCACTGCTTTGAACTGATACTACTTTTTTACTATTTTTTTCTCTTGAAACAGATTCATCATGATCGTTCATAGTTCATAAATTGATAAAGGTTCTTTGTCAGATCCAATTAACTTTTTTACTAAATTGACGTAGGCTGAGTTCACATGATAGGAGTATACGCTATACGCTTATTCGATCAGGCACCAGCTGAGTTCACATAGTATAGGCTACTCCTATCAAACTCAGCCTGATCGAATGAGCGTATAACCTTACAACTTTAAAACACTTGAACATACTGAACATGCATTGTGATGCTTGTCAAACGCAAAACATCTGACTTGCAACGAAGCCTAAAACGGACTGAACCAACTACTCTAGTATTCCTTAATTACTTGATCATATTTCATAATCATATTCTACAACATCAGAACATGATGTCTCTATCATGATTCATCCGGGTGATTCATGTCTAATAGGCCTACATATTTTCAGTTTCATTCACGTGAATTTCACGATTGCATCTGGAGATATGAGATCAAAGATTCAAAGTTGCATATTTTTGTCAAAGCATGA
Source organism: Amphiura filiformis (assembly GCF_039555335.1). Lineage (NCBI taxonomy): Eukaryota > Metazoa > Echinodermata > Ophiuroidea > Amphilepidida > Amphiuridae > Amphiura > Amphiura filiformis. Next base: position 66,089,843 of record NC_092633.1, on the reverse strand, counting down.
AAGTGTTATTGGTGGATTGGATCATCATTTCCGCTAATATTATAAGAAAGGAAAGTACAACTTTTAGTTTTAACAGTTTAATCTATAATCATGATACTAGTATATTAAAATATAATAATTGCACGTCACACAAATTAATTTTTGTTATACTGACAACTGGCATTGTCCTTCAAATTCACCAAAAATGATGTAAATTTATGGTATTTATGTATACACATACTTAATTTTACTATGCATGTGTGGGATCGGATGATATGAACTGAAAAATGTAAAAAAGTTAACAAAGGATTAAGTAACTCAAGAAAGTCTAAGAACAGATTCATCATATTCATGATTGATTGTACAAAATACAAAGTCAAAGACAAATAAATAAATGCATATATCTTACCATTGCCAATGCGCTGACACCAGTCGTTAGCATTCCAATGCAGAAGATAATCAAAGCCGTTAACTCCATGGTGTTTACTGTTTTCAAAGTTTTCTTCAAAAATATTTAACAAAACCTAGTTGTGTGATGTGTTGTCTGAAGTGCTGAGCCTAAGAAAGAAAGACACTACTGAGATGGCTGGTATAAACTGTCAAGTGCCGCACCTGGAAGAAATGTTTATCGTGCAGTTGAAGCACTTATAAAGTTTTGCTTAAATATCGCCCCGTGAGGCATGCTGGCAAAATGGACAAACATGGCAAATGTATTGGCCTGGCGTGTTTGGGACATTTGCCACTGTTTCTCTTTAAGAAAAGATTTCTGTGATTTTTTTTCTGCAGTGACGATTTTGCGGAAAAAGAATAATTAATTAAATAAATAAATATAACTAAATTCCTGAAACGGGTCCTAAACTTCACATGAACCGCCTAAAATTAATTGAAAAGCTTTGAGACTGAGGATCCATATTCAGGTTTTTCTCGGTAAGCTTTGTTTTATATTTTTGTTTTGGTAAAATTGTTGATGTGTTTCCATTTATATTGATATAGTGACTTGTTTCATTCTTTATTCAGTTGTTATTAACTTTCTAAAAACTTTATACGTCATCAAGTGCACGTTGTGACTGACATAACAAGTTTCCAGCGTGTTTGCCACGAGTACAAGCTACGTAGCAAGGATTTATAATTTATCCCCCCTGGATGTTTGGCACAGGAAATTGACCTGACATCTTGTAGCAGTCAATCTGCCACGGTGTCACTTTGCATATACAGTCTATGATGGAAGTAAGCCACTTCCATGCATAGCTCTTGTCTAGACCAGGAGCTACCAAAAACAACTTCGGAATAGTAACAGAACACTTGCAGCAACCCGCACGTTTTCTAGTGCTTTAATTAACCCAATTATTATTAACCGGGATAAAAACACCGGGTAAAAACACAAAGCCCGACGCAGAGGGTCTATATTAACGCTATATCAGCATGATGATCAGGCCAGGCTATGAGACACAGTTCTTCCAATCTTGTTTTTCGTGACCCTAAATTTAGGCCTATTATATTTATATTTATTAAAGTTCCTAAATTTCTGACATGATCGATCAATGATCAATTCCACCCGGCCCCCTAGATCGCACCCCTAGATTTGCAAAGTATAAAAAAAGTCCAAAAAAATCCCAATTTGCGAAGGTCTACTTATAAAATCGCCCCGGCAAAAAAAGGTTTTTTACCCCCCCCCCAAAAAAACACACATCTTGCGTACATGATAAAGCCTATGCCTCTATTTTTTATGTCTCGCCTGATAGGAAGCTATAGGAGACACTTTTTCGTATGTCCGGCTATAGGCCTAGGCTAAATAAATAAATAAATATAATATATTATATCAGGCTGTGTGTAGGCCCTATGTATGTGACAAATTTGGTTATAGATGCTTTTGAATGTCCATGACCAGACTCGAAATTGGGTCTAAATTTCGAGTCTCGATTAATACTCTCTAGGATGCAAAATCTAATTAGCTATTTCTCGCCCACTTTATAGTATTTTGACCAAGAAATAATATGAGTGGCTTTTGATTCCGGTTTGAATGTCAGTTGTCCATTAGAAAAAGGCCCCATGTCACAGGGGAAGTTGCCCAAAGTGGTCAAAAATTGTCAAAATAGTATAAAGTTATTTTAAGTTTCACAAACTTGCTTAAAACTACCACGAAATTGCGGTAAGGTTCACAAACTTGCTATAAAGTTTCTCAAAATCACGCAAAGTTATTCAAAGTTTCGCAAATTGCTTAACATTTTTTCAAAATTGCTGAAAAGATGCTCAAAAGTTTTCAAAATTACTCAAAAGTACTTCACCTCCCGCGCAAGCTGCGTAAAGTGGGCGCGGATTTCATCAAATTGTCCAAAATTTTCCAATGCAGCACAAACAGGTGATGACAATCTTACGCAGCTTTGGGGAACTTTACGTAACATTTCAGGCATTTTTGGAGAATTTTGACAACTTTGGGCAACTTCCCTCTGAACTTCCCCTGTGACATGTGGCCTATAGAAAAGGTCCGTTTTCTTTCAAATGACGAGACTCGAAATTGGGTGTAAATTTCGAGTCTCGAGTATAACTCTTTATAGGGGGCAAATTTATTTAGATTTTCTCTCCCATTTTTGACTTTTGAATGTCATATAACTTTTACAAAAGGTCCATTTTCTAAAAAGTGACGAGACTATTTAGTTTTTCTCTCCCACTTTAATAGTAGGCCTATTGGTCTTGGGATGTCATTACAAAAGGTCCGTAAAGACGAGACTCGAAATTGGGTGTAAATTTTCAGTTGGTATAAAGCGCCGGACTTTGGTACAACTTCGTGTTTTCAAAGGCGCTCGATAGGCCTAGTAACCACATATGCTAACTATCGAGTTTTACGGTATGTGTGGGGTTGTGTGTTAATATGTATGTCTGTGAGTATGTTTTGTGATTGCTTGTTTTGTTTTTTTAATCCCGAAACTCGAAATTTGAGACTCGAAACTCGCAAATAGAGATTCCAAACTCGATATTATAAACTCGAAACTCTAAATTCGACACTCGAAACTCGAATTTTATAAACTCGAAATTTGACACTCGAAATTCGATATATGACACTCGAAATTCGATATATGAGACTCGAAACACGATACGCGATACTCCAAATTTGAGACTCGAAACTCGAAATATGAGACTCGAAACTCGAAATATGAGACTCGATACTCGAAACTCGATACTCAAAAATTTGACTTGAGACTCGAAACTAGAAGATAAGCAACACAACACTTGGACTGTGTTGGATAGGCTTACTTTTTCCCCACAAATGTTTTTTTTTCAACAATTTTTTGAACAAAACTAATTTTTGACCAAAAATCACAATTGATCAAATTGTAAAATGGGCCCGAGTAGGCTTAAACTTGGTGCAAAGAATACTTGATATGAGGGGAATGTGAAAAGTCAAACTCAAGTCATCTAAGGTCAAATGTTAAAATGGGCCCGATTGGGCTTAAACTTGGTGCAAAGTGTCCTTGATATGAGGGGAACGTGGAAAAGTCAACCTCAGGTCACCTGAGGTCAAGGGTCAAATGTGTTCGATTGAGCTTGAACTTGGTGTTCATCATCCTTGATATAAGGGGACGATGAAAAAAGTCAACCTGATGTCATTCGAAAAATCTTTGCCCCCCCATTTGCACATGCCAAATTTTGGGGATCCCTATTTGCAAACTTTAATTTGTATACAGGGTGTCCCAGAAAAAAAATACCAAGTGAATAACATTGAACGTAAGTCGAGAAATAGACATCAGAATCGTGAAATTTTTTTTAATGTAGCGCATAGCTTATTTTATTGTGCATCACATACAAAAATTTTATTTGATTCGTTTGACTGGTTGCGAAGAAACTAAGGATTGTATAATGCGCACATCATGCAGTTCATTCCAAGTTAATCAACAGGCGCTTTTCTCTTTTTCATGCTCGCTCACCCGGCTTCCTATCTTGTGTATCTCATTAAATTTAGTCCACATTATCTATCTTATAATCCGACGGTGTTATGTTATTCATGCTTTCACTGAAGATGAATAACAGTTTGTCCGAGAAAACTTTGATTTCTGCAATTTGAAGCTTTCTAACTTTAATTATCTAGGTTGTGCAAATATGTTATATTTTAACGTTCCAAAGAACATTTGAGCCAAGAATGACAATGATCAAGCGATTACAGCTTTATGTGTGATTTTTGATACCATGCAACATTATGTTGAAGTATTAAAAGATTTAAACTTTGCATTACAATTTTTGGAAATATTCCAAAAACTTTAAAGGAGTATTTCGTGATCCTAGCATCCTCTTTTTAGACTGTCCCACAGTCTCGGTTAGGTCCGGCCTGGATAATGGAACGATACATAATTACATAATAGCCTACCAAAATATGCCATAGTCATTCACCCCCCCCCCCCCCCCATTCTAAATACACAGCCCAAAACCAATTCCTCTCTCTACACAAATTAGCTCAAATTGATGCCACTACACTGATCACACCTCCTATATTGAACGCTAAAATTCAGTGACCGCTCCCATGTATTGGGTTGATTTTTAATGCTATGTAATCTACATTACCAGTCGTTCTCCATGGACCCGAGGGAGGGTCTACCTCTTTTTATGACATTTTTCAGTAACTACAGGGTGTCCCAGAATGATTTATACCGAGAAAGATGGAATTCTTTAAGTTTAACATATATTTAGCTTTCTCAGATTTTTTAGATTTTAAAAATTGGACGTTTCTAGTAGAAGTTAGAGAGGATTGCGTAAAAATGGTGAACTACAAGTTTTGACAAAGCAACCTATTTTGAAAATCTGTAAAATTACTAACCGTTCAGCACAAAGTATTGTTATGCAGTATATTGCTGTGTCCTGTTCTTACTTCTACTAAATAGTCCATATCTATCGTGTATTTATGATGTTACGAAGCAATCATTGTATGGAATAAAGGATTTGCTACGCTTGGGTGCCCTTAAACTATTCTTTCTTTGGCGGCAGTTTTGAAGACATACTGCAGTTACTGTCCGTTTTCCTATACACAATACACAGTGCTCTCACCATTGACGCGTGACCTTTACAAATGATGTATGTTGGAAAATGGACACTTGCCTAGTTAACATCACTGTGTGAAAAATAACCAGCCAATATTTTATTTATTCTCCAAAACTTCTAGCAAATATATTTCTCTAACATGACCTAAAATTACAGCTAGGTTAGATGTTCAGAAATGGTCGCACTTTTGTAAAATATGAGTGAGGGCAAGGCATAGCTAGCCAACTCCCCGTGTTAATTGAATGGAGATTTGACCGAAAATATTGGTATCGGACCGCTCACTTCTGAAGGATGCCACAAAAAAAACGGTAAAAGCTACATTTAAACTATTCTAAATAGGTTCTAGAAAATATAGTTTTGTAACATGTCCTAAATTTTTAGCTAATTTAGATGTTTGGAGAGGGTCGCACTTTTGTGTTTTAGGAAGGATATACATGTAAACGACAGATAACACCAAAAATATGAAGAAATTATTTCCAAACCGTGTTAAGGGTTTTCCGTCGTCACCCGATTCGACTCGACTATTGCGCCTCTTTTCAACGCGTTCGTACTCCGCGTCGTGCTCGGCGTTGCGTTGCAGACATCGCAGAGAACGATGCGTGTTGTGCGTGTCAATGCTATTTTTGCGCACCGGTGATAACCAGGGCCACAAAATAAAGAAAACAATGTTTGCTGAGCGTAAGAAATGTGGCCGCTTAAATATAACATGTAGGCCTACAAACCAGCGTGCCAGCGTTCCACTGATAAGGCCAAGTAAAATTAATATTTTGGTTCTTGTCCCTCCTCCTCAATTTCTGGGATTTGTCAGATTTTTTTTGATTTTTAGATTTTTCGATTTTTTAGACTTTGGAATGATTTATGAAATCTTCATACATATAAATAAGTTTATTAGAGAACAAGCATCACTTCCAAGTCTTTTTGTGGTACTCTAGGGGTTTATCCTCAGAATCTCACATTTGAAAAAAAAAAAAAGGGCCTCATCGTTTCCTCGAGCACTGTTGGAGAAGACCGAAAACTACTGACAATGCTAATTTTACATTGAAAAAAAAAAAAAAAAAAAAAAACACCTCCCTCCCTCATCAATTCATGAAAATCCTCTGGACGAGAACCAAAACATTAATTTTATACGGCCTAACGGACCTGGACCCCACCCCCAAAGTAGGCTTACGACAGTAGGGTCCAATAGATGGTATAAAGTTAGGCCATGTCTATGGGCCTACCCAACAAACACAGAATCAAGTTGTTTTTTTTTAACATTAGGCCTAAACGAGTGTTGGATAAATTGGTTAATTCGTTTTAATAATATTTTGGCCTAAATGTTGTGTAACCGCTACCGATATATTATAGGCCTCAATATTAAAGGTTATACGTTTGTAGAACGTTTCGTAATAAAACACACCACACGGCAAGTTTATAATCCAACATTTAAATCTTTAAAGTATTTTGTGTTATTGGGTAAAGACCAGACTTGTAACGAGTCATGACTCGAGACTCGACTTTTCAAAAATGAAATGACTCGACTCGGATTTTCAAATTTTCCCCATAGAGATTGTACAGTGACTCGAGTCATTTGACTCGACTCGACTCGAAATATCGCAAGAAATGACTCGACTCGACCATGAAATGACTTGACTCGTTACAACTCTGGTAAAGACCTAGGCCTACTACGTGCACTGAATTCATAATGCATGCGATATAGACAACACCATCAAAACTATTCAATTTCAAACAAATGTGTCATACATTTACAAAAATAATATCATAGCCTAATAGGCCAAACGTTTTTCTACAGCTATAGGCAACCCAGTGTTTAACTTTGCTTTAATTGAACTGCTATGTGATATGAATCCACCTCGATATAATTAAATAAATAAATAAATACATTTCGGAATTTATATGGCGCTTTTTCCACAGGATTCAAAGCGCTGTAATTTCGCTGCGTGGTGAATCATCACAATCAGATCGCATCAACTAGGCTAGTTGCAGCCGAACCCGGCGCAAACCTATCCGCACTTAGATTGTAACATCCACCCATTTTCTGCAGCTCCCCAAATTCCATTGGGTGAAGGAAGTTTTGATAACGAAACAACTAATCACCGATTTTGAAAGCAGGAGGAAACCGGAGATCCCGGAGAAAACCTGCGAGAGCGAGCATGGATCGGGATAAACCAAGTGCACATGAGTCCTTGGGCCGCGCCGGGGCTTGAACCCGGGACCTCGGTGGTGTAAAGCGAGGGAATTACCACTGCGCTAACTCGCCCTCCCTAACTCGCCTAATTCCGTATTATAAAGTTTTTGTGACCAAAAAAGTTTTCCTCTCGGTAAACGGCACTAAGCATGCTTAAGTAGGCCTATGCCTATAATAATTGTAGGCCTATTATAGTCAAACACTTCCGGCCATTGTGTCAAACGCTTTGCTTTAAGGGGGCGCAGCACTAATTCAGCGCCCCATAGGATAACGTGTGATTTCGGCCTACTTCAAGCGCCATTTCTGGCGTCCCTGCAATACTTGGCAAAATAAATTTGGTATCAAATTAAAGCTCTGTTTCTCTAGATTCCAAAACTTTTGTCGGCATATATCGATGACCATTGACTTTTTTCGCTAATTTGCGGTGCAAAAAAAAAGAGCTAAAAATATACTAAACTCACCACTCACATTTCAAAATCGGGTTTTCTCTTAATCCGCCACAGAAAATTGCTTTTTAGATCAATTGTCCGGTTTTTATCTGCATGTTATCATTAAAGACACTTGTCGAATTCATATGAGCCGATATTGAGTGATTTAAAGTGAACATGTCGGTAGATATGGTCGCTACAATCTCATATTCACAATGGACTATATTAGCCGAATTTCGTTGTTACATAAAATGCGGAGTGATTTAGTGTTGCGCCCTCTTATAAGGTGTTAAAAGTTTTCAAAATCCACATTTATAACTCATTAAGTAAACTTGAGAAAATTTGAAGCTCAACACCGAAGATTTCATGTCTCTGCGACATTCCATTCAAGAGAAATGATGTTTTAAAGATCAGTGCCGAAATGCCGAAAATCGACTATTTCGACTTTTCCTCCAATATGCGAAAGTTTATACAAAACTCACAAAATTAGTGACAGACGACAATTTGAGCACGTCTTTGAACCAAGATTAATTTCTTTTCTAGATTATCGGTGTTACCATTTTCTTTTGGAAATCATTTATTACTGAGTCTCAAGTATAAATACCCCCCCCGTTCCAGTGGTAACAATTGCGATCTTTTTGCGTAGGCCTACTGAATATTCAGCAAAACGGCTTCATGCAGATTAACAATGTCTATTAACCTTAAAATCCATTTATGAGCCTTTTGAGGATTTTTGGACGCATTTTAGACTTTGAAGGCGCCTACTCGGCCAATAAAGTGTTTTTTCCAATAATTTTTCATGAGGATGACTTTTTGTAATCTTTGTTTATCATCTTGATGGAAATAGAACACATTTTGTGAAGCGCGTCTCTTATTTTGCGCGAAGAATGTAAAAGGAACGCGTTCATAATGACGGCCGTTACAAGGGGGCGCAGCACTAATTCAGCGCCCCATAGGATAACGTGTGATTTCGGCCTACTTCAAGCGCCATTTCTGGCGTCCCTGCAATACTTGGCAAAATAAATTTGGTATCAAATTAAAGCTCTGTTTCTCTAGATTCCAAAACTTTTGTCGGCATATATCGATGACCATTGACTTTTTTCGCTAATTTGCGGTGCAAAAAAAAAGAGCTAAAAATATACTAAACTCACCACTCACATTTCAAAATCGGGTTTTCTCTTAATCCGCCACAGAAAATTGCTTTTAGATCAATTGTCCGGTTTTTATCTGCATGTTATCATTAAAGACACTTGTCGAATTCATATGAGCCGATATTGAGTGATTTAAAGTGAACATGTCGGTAGATATGGTCGCTACAATCTCATATTCACAATGGACTATATTAGCCGAATTTCGTTGTTACATAAAATGCGGAGTGATTTAGTGTTGCGCCCTCTTATAAGGTGTTAAAAGTTTTCAAAATCCACATTTATAACTCATTAAGTAAACTTGAGAAAATTTGAAGCTCAACACCGAAGATTTCATGTCTCTGCGACATTCCATTCAAGAGAAATGATGTTTTAAAGATCAGTGCCGAAATGCCGAAAATCGACTATTTCGACTTTTCCTCCAATATGCGAAAGTTTATACAAAACTCACAAAATTAGTGACAGACGACAATTTGAGCACGTCTTTGAACCAAGATTAATTTCTTTTCTAGATTATCGGTGTTACCATTTTCTTTTGGAAATCATTTATTACTGAGTCTCAAGTATAAATACCCCCCCCCCCCCGTTCCAGTGGTAACAATTGCGATCTTTTTGCGTAGGCCTACTGAATATTCAGCAAAACGGCTTCATGCAGATTAACAATGTCTATTAACCTTAAAATCCATTTATGAGCCTTTTTGAGGATTTTTGGACGCATTTCTTGACTTTGAAGGCGCCTACTCGGCCAATAAAGTGTTTTTTCCAATAATTTTTCATGAGGATGACTTTTTGTAATCTTTGTTTATCATCTTGATGGAAATAGAACACATTTTGTGAAGCGCGTCTCTTATTTTGCGCGAAGAATGTAAAAGGAACGCGTTCATAATGACGGCCGTTACAAGGTGTTAAAAGTTTTCAAAATCCACATTTATAACTCATTAAGTAAACTTGAGAAAATTTGAAGCTCAACACCGAAGATTTCATGTCTCTGCGACATTCCATTCAAGAGAAATGATGTTTTAAAGATCAGTGCCGAAATGCCGAAAATCGAATATTTCGACTTTTCCTCCAATATGCGAAAGTTTATACAAAACTCACAAAATTAGTGACAGACGACAATTTGAGCACGTCTTTGAACCAAGATTAATTTCTTTTCTAGATTATCGGTGTTACCATTTTCTTTTGGAAATCATTTATTACTGAGTCTCAAGTATAAATACCCCCCCGTTCCAGTGGTAACAATTGCGATCTTTGCGTAGGCCTACTGAATATTCAGCAAAACGGCTTCATGCAGATTAACAATGTCTATTAACCTTAAAATCCATTTATGAGCCTTTTTGAGGATTTTTGGACGCATTTTTAGACTTTGAAGGCGCCTACTCGGCCAATAAAGTGTTTTTTTCCAATAATTTTTCATGAGGATGACTTTTTGTAATCTTTGTTTATCATCTTGATGGAAATAGAACACATTTTGTGAAGCGCGTCTCTTATTTTGCGCGAAGAATGTAAAAGGAACGCGTTCATAATGACGGCCGTTACAAGGTGTTAAAAGTTTTCAAAATCCACATTTATAACTCATTCGCCACTTGCACGGTTCCGCCATTATGCACTATGTGCGGGAGAGCCTCGAACTGGCAGCATACATGAATGGGAATTGAACCAGTCATATAACATTCTGTGTAAGGTTACGTAATTCTTCCTTTCATGTATGCTGCCAGTTCGAGGCTCTCCCACATATAGTGCATAATGGCGGAACCGTGCAAGTGGCGAATTAAGTAAACTTGAGAAAATTTGAAGCTCAACACCGAAGATTTCATGTCTCTGCGACATTCCATTCAAGAGAAATGATGTTTTAAAGATCAGTGCCGAAATGCCGAAAATCGACTATTTCGACTTTTCCTCCAATATGCGAAAGTTTATACAAAACTCACAAAATTAGTGACAGACGACAATTTGAGCACGTCTTTGAACCAAGATTAATTTCTTTTCTAGATTATCGGTGTTACCATTTTCTTTTGGAAATCATTTATTACTGAGTCTCAAGTATAAATACCCCCCCCCCCCGTTCCAGTGGTAACAATTGCGATCTTTTTGCGTAGGCCTACTGAATATTCAGCAAAACGGCTTCATGCAGATTAACAATGTCTATTAACCTTAAAATCCATTTATGAGCCTTTTTGAGGATTTTTGGACGCATTTTTAGACTTTGAAGGCGCCTACTCGGCCAATAAAGTGTTTTTTCCAATAATTTTTCATGAGGATGACTTTTTGTAATCTTTGTTTATCATCTTGATGGAAATAGAACACATTTTGTGAAGCGCGTCTCTTATTTTGCGCGAAGAATGTAAAAGGAACGCGTTCATAATGACGGCCGTTACAAGGTGTTAAAAGTTTTCAAAATCCACATTTATAACTCATTAAGTAAACTTGAGAAAATTTGAAGCTCAACACCGAAGATTTCATGTCTCTGCGACATTCCATTCAAGAGAAATGATGTTTTAAAGATCAGTGCCGAAATGCCGAAAATCGAATATTTCGACTTTTCCTCCAATATGCGAAAGTTTATACAAAACTCACAAAATTAGTGACAGACGACAATTTGAGCACGTCTTTGAACCAAGATTAATTTCTTTTCTAGATTATCGGTGTTACCATTTTCTTTTGGAAATCATTTATTACTGAGTCTCAAGTATAAATACCCCCCCGTTCCAGTGGTAACAATTGCGATCTTTTGCGTAGGCCTACTGAATATTCAGCAAAACGGCTTCATGCAGATTAACAATGTCTATTAACCTTAAAATCCATTTATGAGCCTTTTTGAGGATTTTTGGACGCATTTTTAGACTTTGAAGGCGCCTACTCGGCCAATAAAGTGTTTTTTCCAATAATTTTTCATGAGGATGACTTTTTGTAATCTTTGTTTATCATCTTGATGGAAATAGAACACATTTTGTGAAGCGCGTCTCTTATTTTGCGCGAAGAATGTAAAAGGAACGCGTTCATAATGACGGCCGTTACAAGGTGTTAAAAGTTTTCAAAATCCACATTTATAACTCATTAAGTAAACTTGAGAAAATTTGAAGCTCAACACCGAAGATTTCATGTCTCTGCGACATTCCATTCAAGAGAAATGATGTTTTAAAGATCAGTGCCGAAATGCCGAAAATCGACTATTTCGACTTTTCCTCCAATATGCGAAAGTTTATACAAAACTCACAAAATTAGTGACAGACGACAATTTGAGCACGTCTTTGAACCAAGATTAATTTCTTTTCTAGATTATCGGTGTTACCATTTTCTTTTGGAAATCATTTATTACTGAGTCTCAAGTATAAATACCCCCCCCCCCGTTCCAGTGGTAACAATTGCGATCTTTTGCGTAGGCCTACTGAATATTCAGCAAAACGGCTTCATGCAGATTAACAATGTCTATTAACCTTAAAATCCATTTATGAGCCTTTTGAGGATTTTTGGACGCATTTTTAGACTTTGAAGGCGCCTACTCGGCCAATAAAGTGTTTTTTCCAATAATTTTTCATGAGGATGACTTTTTGTAATCTTTGTTTATCATCTTGATGGAAATAGAACACATTTTGTGAAGCGCGTCTCTTATTTTGCGCGAAGAATGTAAAAGGAACGCGTTCATAATGACGGCCGTTACAAGGTGTTAAAAGTTTTCAAAATCCACATTTATAACTCATTAAGTAAACTTGAGAAAATTTGAAGCTCAACACCGAAGATTTCATGTCTCTGCGACATTCCATTCAAGAGAAATGATGTTTTAAAGATCAGTGCCGAAATGCCGAAAATCGAATATTTCGACTTTTCCTCCAATATGCGAAAGTTTATACAAAACTCACAAAATTAGTGACAGACGACAATTTGAGCACGTCTTTGAACCAAGATTAATTTCTTTTCTAGATTATCGGTGTTACCATTTTCTTTTGGAAATCATTTATTACTGAGTCTCAAGTATAAATACCCCCCCCCCCGTTCCAGTGGTAACAATTGCGATCTTTTTGCGTAGGCCTACTGAATATTCAGCAAAACGGCTTCATGCAGATTAACAATGTCTATTAACCTTAAAATCCATTTATGAGCCTTATTGAGGATTTTTGGACGCATTTTTAGACTTTGAAGGCGCCTACTCGGCCAATAAAGTGTTTTTTCCAATAATTTTTCATGAGGATGACTTTTTGTAATCTTTGTTTATCATCTTGATGGAAATAGAACACATTTTGTGAAGCGCGTCTCTTATTTTGCGCGAAGAATGTAAAAGGAACGCGTTCATAATGACGGCCGTTACAAGGGGGCGCAGCACTAATTCAGCGCCCCATATAGTGAGGGAGTGAGAGCCCTAGATAGGGTGTCTGCTGGAATTAATTCCTCAATCGACAATTTTTGTACTGGTAGACGTGGCTTCAATTATTCAATCACATATCCAAAATCGACCAAAATCCACCCTGGGCAAAAATATCTACAGGCATTTGAAAATCACTATTTTACAGTAAAAATACACAAATCACGAACGTTTCCGACTATTAAGCCGCATTTACGCAAACATGGTTAACGCGTCCACGCTTACTGTTTTGTATTTGCGTTCGCGCAACAAGTGAGCGTGTTGGCGTTGCATACTGCGTAAACCAGAGCGTCACATCACACAACACACGAAGTCGGTGTCTAATTGATCGCCACCTTGTGCAATAATTTGTCGCTCGGATGACATAGTGGCGTATCACAAAAATGGCCATTTTGAGATAATCACGTTTAAAGTTTTTGCAACTTTTACCCATTTGTCATACCTGAATCAAAATGTCCCCATTTGTTGAATGGATACGAAAAAATAAATATTTAAGTAATATATTTTATGTATAAAATACATTGATGTCATTCACCAATTAATTGTAATTAGGCCTAGTCATTAAACCTATGCCTATACGTCATTATAGTATAGGCCTACTAAACGTCTAATCAATTTAGACCTTACATAGGTCTATAAATAAGCCCATAGCCATTAACACTAATACGGCCTAAATAAATACAAACTTATCAGAACGGTCGACAAGAATGTCAAAAAGTATAGGACTTTGTTATGAAAAAGTTATTATAGGTTTACAACTACATGGTAGAGGCCAGACTAGATCGGTAGGCCTATATCAGACATTACAAGAAGCCTTCAAAGGAAATTAATAGTTATCTAGACCTAAGTATCTCGTGGATTGGCTTTCTCTCATATACCCTCTTTTTTGCATTCTTTCCGTGCACCTTTATTCCGTTTTTTAACCAGTTGGTTCGATAACCATTTAGCATGTTTAGTTTAATACCTAATAAGTCTAAAACCATTGGTCTAATAAATTATAACCCATTTCGTCTACAAACCACTTGGTCTACAAACCATTTGGTCCAACAAGCATTTAGTCTGCTAACAGTTTGGTCTAGGCCTAGGCCCTACGGTTAGTCTATAAGCCTATATGCAATTTGCTAATGCAGTAGATTTATCGTGTTTTTATTTTGCTAATGTATAATATAACTGACGGCCAAATAGTATCTATGACTATAGGCCTACGTATTTACCTGCTGGCACACTACACGCTTATAGCCTACATGTGATAGGCCTATCGCGTGTGTTTGATACTAATTAGGCCTATACCATAATCTATGATTATAAAATAGGCCTAAATGTTGATCTGTTGATTAAAATAATTGTTGGCAATATTATCCGATATCAGTTTAATAGGTCCTTATGGTAATTTAATGTTATTTTGTTTTCGGGAAGAAATGTAAGCAAGAGTTATTAAACGTGAACACAGGGCTGTCGCTATAGACCAATATGATTGGGGGTGTACATGCAGCATGTTTTGCCGACGGAAATATATGTGAATTGTACACCCAATTTTTTTAGTGTGTGTGATCTAGTGTGTGTGTCTACGATCCACTTAAAAGAACCAAACATCATGGAAGGTTTTGTGATCAGCCTAATTAGAGGGGCCCTACCCTCCCAGACAGAACAACAAAATAACTAAGCCCTTGTCTTTTTTTCAGACATAAATTATTGTAGGCCTATACGCTAAAACAGCCCTAAGTTTATTTGTATTTGCACCAATTTTGCGATCATTTTAAGAAATAAAAAAAGCAACTCTTCCTTTTTTTTTTTTTTTTTAAAGACCCGGACTAGAGCCGAGGACGAGAGACATGTTTTTTGGGTTTTTTTTTAAATATTAGACCTAGTGGGCTATAGCAGGCAGCGTATAGGTGCATAATATAATATTATTTAGACTAATACTAAATACGACACCTTCGAAATATCTTTTAAGCTATTATGCTAAAATTCCCAATTAATAATCCGCAAATCTAAGCTAATCTATTGGCAAAACAAACGTAAACAGTCCGCCGTCAATGAATGGCAAAATATATGCAATCAATGCTGCGAACCGTGTGTCAGCGGAAGGATAATAAATAAAATGTGAGTCAGCGCGGTAAACGGTGTATGCGCACTATACGCAAAATTTGTCGCTCATGTGTCAGCGCGTAATGCCGTCGCGATAGCCGCGTGCGACCACGCTTCGCAATTGTATTTTGATTTACGTCTTCGGAATTAAACTTGCCCAAAGTTAGAATAAGTGCAACTTTCAAGGGGTTATAAAAAATTTGCCCAAAGTAGATTTTAGCCGATTTTTGTTATACAATACTACAATATACTCTGCATCCATTGATACAAAAATCGTCGATTGAGGAATTAATTCTACCTAAACTGCCTTCACTCCCTGACTAATAGGATAACGTGTGATTTCGGCCTACTTCAAGCGCCATTTCTGGCGTCCCTGCAATACTTGGCAAAATAAATTTGGTATCAAATTAAAGCTCTGTTTCTCTAGATTCCAAAACTTTTGTCGGCATATATCGATGACCATTGACTTTTTTCGCTAATTTGCGGTGCAAAAAAAAGAGCTAAAAATATACTAAACTCACCACTCACATTTCAAAATCGGGTTTTCTCTTAATCCGCCACAGAAAATTGCTTTTTAGATCAATTGTCCGGTTTTTATCTGCATGTTATCATTAAAGACACTTGTCGAATTCATATGAGCCGATATTGAGTGATTTAAAGTGAACATGTCGGTAGATATGGTCGCTACAATCTCATATTCACAATGGACTATATTAGCCGAATTTCGTTGTTACATAAAATGCGGAGTGATTTAGTGTTGCGCCCTCTTAACATGTTTAATAAATCCTCTTTTTGGTCGACCGAGTCAGGTGAACATGGTGAAAGCTGAAAATTCCTCACTTTGTGTAACTTGATAACTCTTTGGTCCAATATCTTATGCCGATTGCGGAATGGGAGTCTTTCTTACACCCGTTTATGACCAAAATACACCAAATTAGTAAGAATATTTATAAGGCATAAAGTCTTAATAATCGACATTGTTCCTATTATGGTAACTTCTTAGGTAACTCTTTTTACAGTGAAAACTTTCCTGCGTAAACAGACAATTCCTTTTTTGTGGCCATATGCGTAAACGAACGCTTATCCGGCATCAGATTGCGCGTGTATACCAGCGCGTTGGTACGCACCAAAATATCCATGTACGCAATTAACTACGCATGGTGTCGCAGAAAAAATGCATTTTTGACCTATTTTGGTCAATTTACGTGAAAACAAGGTCCGGTACCCCCAATTTTTTTTTGCGCGATTTGCAGAGCTTTTTATTTTTCATAACATATATAAAATTTAAAAAATTTGATCGATACAATTTTTTTCTACAACGCAAAAGGTCGTCTATTTTGAGAAAATTGCTGATTTTGCCATTGAAGTGTACAGAGATTTTTGGAAATGTACACCTCTTTTAAAACGGCTGTAGCTCAAAAGTGAGGTCCGGCACCCCCTGTTTTTTTACTGATTTATTATCTACACATATTAATGTACAAAATATGTCAATTTAAAAAAATTTGATCGAACGGTTTAGTTACGACGGTAAACCCTGTTGCTCATTTTGAAGAATGCTGGTTAACAAAAAGCAGGTCTTTGTCTCATTTCGTGAACAAAGATACACATACCATTGTTTCCTTTCGTTTCCTTTATAATCGGTTACCCAACTGAAGCTATAATACCAGCTTTATTGCGATGTCGCACATTGAAAACAGACACTTGTGCACAACCAGAGAAGATCTGATTTAATCAGTTGAGCTGCTTCAATGAGTGTTATCTTGGTTTAATAGCTTTTAATGGGGTTTAAGTCCTGCAAAGGTCGAGATGAATTCTACTGTAGACATGACTGCATCATGACAATTATTGAGGTGTGTGAGTTTCATCATTTGAAATGCCGGCAGAGATGGATTTTTCATAAAAGTATAGAGAAGGTTCGTCCTTTGTGTCACAGCATGCATTTACACTGTAAATACAGTGCTTAGGATTTAAACACTTGCAAGTAAACTAAACACGTTTAAAGTCTAAGCACAAGTATTTTTTGTGTTTAAATCTGTGATACATCTTTCCTCTGCATGTTTAGATTGCAAACATTTGAAGTTCTAAACAGTTGGTAAATATTTACGTGTTTCGAAGTTTGATACTTCCAGTTACATGTTTAGGATTTAAATGCATCGTGAATACATGAAAAAAATGTAAACACAAAATAGCTAAACGTTTAGTAGAAAACATGTTTACAGTTTTGACGCCTATTCAAAAGATGCTCGTCAAACTGTAGGACACCCGCTTCGAAGAGTAACACTTCCAGTTACATGTTCAGGATTTAAACACGTCCATGTTTTAAATAGCGCGGTTTTGTCCCACGTGACATAAAAGAACAATTTCGATTGGTCAATCAGACGCAGCTCGCAGACGATTTTGACAAAATTCGATCTTTTGTGCCGTAGCCGAGAAGGAAGCAATACGCATTTTGTATCTTCAATCAAATTGGACAATCCTTTCATTAATTTGCTCGGAAAAGAATGGTCATCTATGGAAGAATATGACGAGAGACAAGCAGAGTATTTGGGGAAGATGTTGGAGAGGTATTGAAAGGTAAGACGGCTTATTTATTGTTATTTTCATGATTTCATATGAACGCACACGTACCCGGGACTCGCCATTACATGGTGATTAAGCTTAACAAATAACAGTCATCTAGCATGTTAGCATGTTGTTAGCATGTTGTTAGCATTTTGGATGCTTTTGGACAATGTAGGAATTACGTCAGTATTGTGTGACGATTTAATTCTCGGACAGGCTGAACGCAACAGCGAAGATTAAGATGATTGTTATTTGTTGCTTAATCATCATGATCATAATCATGTAATGGCGAGTCCCGGTTATGTGTGCGATCATATGAAATCATGAAAATAACAATAAATAAGCCGTCTTACCTTTCAATACCTCTCCAACATCTTCCCCAAATACTCTGCTTGTCTCACTCCATACCTCTTCCATAAATGACCATTCTTTTCCGAGCAAATTAATGAAAGGATTTTCCATTTTGACTGAAGATACAAAATGCACAGCATGTAAACATGTTTAAATCCAAAACACAAATCAATCTAAATGCATCATAAGGCTAAACACATTTACTGTTTCAATCCTAAATGCTTGTCAATCTAAACATGTTTAAACTCTAAACAGGAGTGCCCTAAACATAAAATTGACCTATAAACGTTACAAAATGGGGACGAGATCGGTGTTTAGATTTCGTGTTTAAGGTCTAAACACTGTATTTACAGTGTATGTCCACAGTATATGGGCAAACCCACAGCTACGTAATGAAGAAGATTAAAATTTACTGCGGATGATCCTTGAGGAAGTTATATCCTCTGTAATAATGACATTTTTGGGTAAAAATTGTGGTAAAAATCACATAAAAAGTATGTTTTTCAACCTAAATATCTGATGTAATATTGAAATGTTTCACTTAATCCCATATCAAGAATTATTTAGCATTGCAAGCTCTACATCTGTGCCAAATTTGGTGTATTTCCTATCAAAGAATGTAGGATTTCTCCAATATATTGCACAGTGCGGCTGGACGACGGTGATCAAGGATCCATGTGTTATGATGCCTTTGCACTGTAAATTACAAGTCTATTACACACATGCAGTTTTCGTCTATTTTCAGTAATAGCAATGTCACGCCAAAACGAATCAAGCTATTTCCATGAAAGTCACAGAATAAGTAGGAGACATGTGTGGCATTGTATTGCACTTATTAAAATTAGATACACTGTTAACTATATATTTTTGATATTTTGTTCAAACGCGGTATAAATCATTCTGGGACACCCTGTATCTACGAAAAAAGCTTATTCCCAAAATTTCAGTTGATTCCGATATTGCGTTTGCGAGTTATTCATGATTGTGTGTATTACACTGCTCCATAGACAATGTGTTGTAATTTCGTTCTGGTATACCAGAACGAAATTCAAATTTCACGATATCTTTGCTAAATGAATTAATCTGCAAGAAATGTTTTGTACATAAACATTATGTAGCCAGAGCTTTCCAGTGACATGATATAAGAATCTCAACTTTATTTGAGAAAAGTGGGGGGATGACGGGGATGATGCTGTGGATCACAATCAATCAATCTTTATTTCATTCAAAATACAACAATACAATAACAGCAAAACAACACATTTGAATGAGGAGATGCTCAGAAGGCCAAAAAGGCCTGAACAAGCACCCCCTTAACCTTAGCCTAAGTTTCTTAATTTGTCTAATAAAATACAATTACATACATACAAACACCCCCCCCCCCCCCCACCCTCTTTCATACATTCATGTAGAACGAACTAAGCAGGAAAAAAATGATGAATAAAGAACATGCAGAATATAAATTAGGATTTCATAACATTTGCTCACGTACGTATATCGCACAAGAAAGCTGACATTTTGTGAATATAGTATAAATGCTAAGAGATCAGTTAATTTTAATAGATTTTTTGTTTTAAAAGGGAGAAAAATAAAAATAAGTAAATCCAAACTAAGAGGTATTAAGTGTACATTTCTATAAGGTTTGTTTTAATTTGGGATCTAAAGAGTTTTACTGATGTAGCCGTTTTGGCGCATCTGTCAATCGAATGCCATTTTCTTGGCCCGGCGGTTCTTATTGTTTTGTTAGCAAACTCTGTTTTTGTAAGACAGATCTTGTAATCTTCAGCGTTTCTTGTGTGATACCTGAGGTGATTCCTCTGCTCAACAAAATAACAAAATCACGAAATACCTCTTTAATGTGTGTGAGAAATTTTTTGCAGAGAGTGATGAATTTTATGATGGGCTACAACATCACCGTCAGAAAGTCAATAAGAAGGAGAAACTTATCCTGATGGGGGATTTCAATGCCAAAATAGGCTCTGACACGGGCTCTGACAGTAAAGCTTGGACCCCCGCAATGGGCAAGTTTGGTATTGGTAAGATCAACAGCAGAGGGGAGAAACTGTTGGAATTCTGCATGCTCAACAAGTTGACAGTCTGTAACACCCACTTCCAGCATAAAGCCTGTAGAAAAGTAACATGGGCTTCACCTTGTGGGAAATACAAAAATATGATTGACTTCGTCATAACTCAACAGGAGAACCTAAGTACCATCCAGAATTGCCGACCATACTGCTCAGCTGATGTGGGCTCAGATCACAATCTAGTGATCGCTAAAGTGGTGTCAGCACCAGTCAGAACCAAACGCCTGAAAACAACTCCGAAAAGCTATGACGTCAGTAGACTTTCCAACCCCCTGATTGCAGAAGAGTTCAGAGCCAAGATTGGTGGTACTTTTGAACCCCTGCTTCAACTGGAGGATACTGATGTAGAAGACCTGTGGGCTCAGTTCAGAGACACGACAAACAAAATTACTGAAGAATCAGTTGGTATCAGGAGGGCTCGACAAGTGAAGGGATTGCCTGAAGAAGTCAGGAAAATGTGCCAATGCACTTGAGAAAAAAGGCCAGAGTCTTGATGTTAAACAACCCCTCAGCTCCAAACAAGAACTGCTATCGGAAGCTGAACAAAGGGGTCAAATATCAAGTGAAGCAGTGGAATAAATGGAAGAAGCCCATGCAAAGAACATAAGCCATGATCTCTTCAAGAAAGTCACAAAGCTAGCAGGTGATAAAACCAAAGTTCAAACTGCAGCCAAAGACAAACATGCTTCACTGAAAACAACCCCAGGGGAAGTAATGAAGTGCTGGGAGGAATACTTCAGTAAACATCTGAATACAGAATTCCCCAGAGACTGTAATATACTTAACTCCATCCCGGAGCCTGTCAACCCTGCTACAGAAAGTGTGCTCTTTTCAATAGATGAAGTTGAAGAGGCTGTCAAGAAGCTTAAAAACAGCAAAGCGTGTGGTTGGGATAAGATTTCAGCAGAAGTGTTGAAAGCAGGAGGACCCATGTTGAAACAAATGTTGTTGAAGATCATCAACACCGCCTGGGTTGAGAGAAAAATCCCTGAAGACTGGAGTAAAGGTCTAATAACCCCTGTATACAAAAAGGGCGACAAACTGGACCCAGCCAACTACAGAGCTATTACCCTCCTGTCAATCCCGGGAAAAGTATTCTGTAGGATGGTTCTTAACCGAATACAACAGACTGTAGATAACCATCCGAGAGAGGAACAGTGTGGGTTCAGGAGTTCCAGAGGCACCTCAGATGCGGTATTTACAGTACGCCAAATCTATGAAAAGGCTAAAGAAAGACGCATTCCAATACACTGGAACTTTGTAGACTTCAAAGCAGCATTTGACACCATATGGAGGGAGGCCCTTTGGAAATGTCTGCGATCAGTCGGAGTAGACACCAAACTGGTGAACCTCATTGCAAAAATGTATGAGCAAACCAAATGCTCAGTTGTGGTAAATGGAAAGATCACCGATTGGTTTGAAGTCCTAGTTGGTGTTAAACAGGGATGTCTTCTCTCACCATGCCTCTTCAATCTATATCTGGAGTTTGTCATGAAGGACATCCAAAATCTAGGCTCAGGTGTGCAGATGGGTGACATGTGCATTAACAACATCCGATATGCAGATGACACCACACTCTTGGATATGGACAAAATGCAAGATCATGTCTGACGATCCAAGAGATATCATGCTGAACCAAATGACCATTGACAAAGTAAATAACTTTGTCTTTCTGGGTATAGCAGTGTGCCCTCAGTAGAAGAGGATATTAAACGTCGCACAAAGTTGGCAGCCTGGGCATTTGGTAGATTGAAAAATACCATCTGGTCTAACCATGACATCACCAGATCGCTGAAAGTAAGGATCTACCAGTCCCTCATCCTCCCTATTGCCACCTATGGGTCAGAATCATGGGCGCTACGTGACTCCGATCGACACAGACTGGATGTCTTTGAAATGCGATGCCTTAGGGCAATGCTTGGAGTTTCCCTACAATCCGCAACAACTCCATCAGACAGAGTCTCAACATCACTAGCTCCATCAATGATGTTATCTGCCGGAGACGTTTGAAATGGGCTGGGCACATCTTCCGGATGCCTCTACATCGGCTTCCCCACCAAGCTTACATTAATGACTTCAGCAAGAAAAGACCACCAGGTCGTCCACCAACCAGATGGAAGAGCGCAAAGGGCCACACCGGCCTGCGCATATAAGTCAAGTCAAGTAAGTAAGTCAAGGAATTTTTTATGCAATAATTCTTTATGCAACAATTTTTATCAACATTAACGAGAAAAGATATTTCAAAGTACCGAGAATCATCTTACATGCAAGCTTTCATTTTCAATATCGCGCAGGTTTTCAAATTTGAACAAAGCCTGATTAAATGTTTTGCAAGAAACAGATTTAAAAAGAACAAAGGATTTCACACAACAAAATATGAAGCCCATTGAAAGTTAACCACTAGCGCGCATTGTGTTGAATGATCTTTCTTCAAACTTTCTTCGCAATCAGTCAACTGATTCCAGTAAAATTGGGGTATAAAATGCAAAATAAGATGAGCTACACTACGATGTTTGGAATTTTGGATTCTGATGTCTATTTCTCGACTTACGTCGAAATTGATTCGATTGGTAATTTTCTCTGGGACACCATGTAGATATAGGCCTACATATGTATGTTGCGACCGCAGCGAGGAAATTTTGCATATTACATCGTTTCCGTACTGTTTTCCTAAGCCTTTTTAGCGCGTTTTATTTAAAAGGCGCCCCATGAATGTGTGCCAAAATCTCCCCCCCCTCTCGTCTCGCCAAAAATTGCTTGCCCTCCCCCCTTCCGCTTGGCAAAAGGCAAGTTTTGTTATCTGCTTCAATCATTGTGTCTCTGTATACTACCTGTTGTGCATGAAAGCATAGAAAGTTACTTCAAATGTTTTAGTTTTTTTGTACTCAAAATCTCTTTCATACATGTTGATGTTCTATGAACAAATTGAGGCGAGACAAATGGTGACGTTCCTTACAACCAACTGAAAGTGGTCATGTGTATTGATATCATAATCATTTAAGTCATGTGCGCCTATAAATAGGTAACACAATAATATGGATATGAGAGGCAAAAATGCATTTGAGAAACCACAAAAGACCAATTAATTTCTTTAGTTTTATTTATTTTATAACTTTTTATAAATACTTTAATGCAAAACTCTGCATTGAAATATAAAACAATATTTTAGTAATGTACAATACAGTTATTTACAAGTTGCTGAGTTATGCATCAGCTGATCAGTTTTCCGGCGGATCAGTTTTATGTAGGCCCTACATTGTAATAGATTGCAATAAAACATACCTGCAATTTATGCTGAAATGAAATACACTGCAAAAACAAGTGTTTATATTTAAACACCATATTGTGTTTATCAGAGCAACACTTAATAAACACATAATTCATGTTAATGGTCTAACACTGATGTTAATGGTTCTAACATAAATGTTCATAAATTAACACTTGGTGTTATATTACAAACATTAGTGTTTGTAATATAACACCAAGTGTTAATTTATGAACATTAGTGTTTGACCATTAACATGAATTATGTGTTTATTAAGTGTTGCTCTGATAAACACAATATGGTGTTTAAATATAAACACTTGTTTTTGCAGTGTAGAAGTCGATAACTGATGGATGTAAAGGAACATTTTCAACACCCCTTCGTTCACTAATACTCTATTAATACTAATTAAAGCCCCTGACTAAAACATGCTCTGGGAAAAAGAGAATAACATGTAGGCCTACACACTCAGATTGCAGTGAAAACTTTTGTTTAATAACCTGTTAACCTGATTACATATTGGTTAACCTGGTAAAAGCATAAGGCATGAAAGAACACACACAACAGAAAATTATACGTACAGAATATACATATAAAATAGAAATTATATAAGTTTTAGTACATGTACATCAGGATCTTGGTAGGGGTCCCATGTTCATAAAATAGATGGAGAATTAGTTTAACAATAGTGGTTAACATGGTGATAGCATTAAAGCATGCAAACACAACAGTTTTTAATACAGGAAAATACTTGTATAGAACAATCCCAAATATACATTATAAAATATTATAGCAGTCAACTTGAACAGAACATAATTATTATTTTATACTGTAATTTACAAGCATTCAGATTATGAAGCTGCCAAAAAAGCCAATTTAAGTAAAATGCAATGACTTGATTATAGTTTGTGTAATACATGTCAACCTGGTTAGCACACTTATTATTTTGTTTAACCTGGTAATAGCATAAGGCATGAAAGAACACACACAACAGAAAAACATGAACTGAAAGTTCCAAATATACATATATCTACATCAGTCAGATTCGGTCTAATCTAGCATGGTTTAAAGCAAGCATCAATTTGAAGTCGAGGATTGAGGTGGGTAGGTTCAAGCTTCAAATTGACACTTGCATAAGACACACATGGATCTTGGTTGGATTTCAATGCTCATAAAACAGTCAAGAGTGACCCTAAAATGACCACTTTCAATGGACCAAAATGTGATTAAGAAAGTCCCAAACATTCATTTCCTTTCAGAAATTTTGAAGAAAGAAATCAGATCTTTTACATTTTCAGGTGATTCACAGTGATTTTGATCTCTGCTTCCATTTTTCTTACCACTAGTCTTACATTTTCATGTGCAAGCAAGTAAACTTGACAAAAATCCAAGCCAGCCCTGTCACTTTGACAAACTTGAACAAAGTTGTGCACCACTGGGGCATTGGGGGTACAATCAACTGAAGAAGGAATTTTGAAGGAAGTTGAAGGAAGAAAAATAATTCTATAGGAGAAAACAAAATTATCAAAATGAAAAATGCCCAATACAGTAAACTCTGTTTAGGTGCCTCTCTCATGCATTCAGATAAGCTAGTGTTAACTTATCATTACAATGATTGTGTTAATTTCTCACACCTCATATCTGGCTTAATTGAATTGTATTTGTTAGAAATTATTAGGATACACTTCCTTCCTTCCTGATTATGAACTTACAGAGAGTAAAACACTTGATATATATATCTCCATTCAACTTCCCCTTCATTTGGAAAGAAGACACATGATTTAATTGTGAAGGGTTAATTAACTTAGTTTACATTTCAAATTTTAATAAGCTATTTTGATGACCAACAAACATACCATGATGGCAAACAAATGTTTTCAACTGAGTAGCAGGGACCCCTATATAGTAGCTTATAGTCTGTTTGCATTCATTCATTGAGGCAGTAATTTTGACGTTGTTTTTATTGTATCTCTGAATGTAATGATGATAAGTATTAAAGTACAAATGTTAAAAAGAAATAATGCAAGGAAAGGAATCCCAATCCAACTAGCATATCAGAGTCCTGTAAAAATGAGCAGAAATTGAAAAACTCACAAAATTTTATTTATTGCCTCGATCGAGGAATGCAACAGAATACAGACTATAGAATGGATCACACAAAATAGAATCAGTAAATAAATATGAGTGGCGCACTATAAAACTGCACAACTTGCATGGCACACAGACACAGCTCATCAAGAACTCGCCCACCCACACCTCAATCATACTGTACAGTGTACACCATCCACTACTTGACAAACACTAATTTGTGACCTGCTTCCACAAAATGAGCGTAAAGTCGCAAGTTGGGAGTGTCAAGACTTTCCAACTGTTAAGTTGATGTTCTTTGCTTTAAAGACACCTGTATTGGCAGCAGTATTAGTGTCCTTTGCAGAATTGAATACAGAGTACAGCATATTCCCTATTCACATAGGACATACCACTGACTATACAGGTGTCTTCAAACAATGAAGGTCTCAAAACCACCAACTTGCAACTTTATTCTCATTTCGTGGTAACATTTGAACAATGAACAGAACCATGGCTCTCTGATGCATACATGTATTTCAATAGCTCAAAACAAATCCACATTAAATTTACTCAAACAGTAGAATTATAAATTACCTAAACAACATTTTGCAATCAAATAAACAAATTAACATGTGTAGCACCAGATTCTGCATATTTTTACAAATTGTTTTTCATACATGAAGTACCGGGTACATCTTATTTGTCACTTCATCTCTTATCCACCCTTGTGATTAGAAATACCAATGAGGTAGAACCAAAGAGTACCAACTCCCATCCCGAGTTTGTGTATCGCTCATATAGGGCAAATAGCAGGTACTTTCCCGGCGCCCCAACTCAACACAAAAGTTGGCCACCATGAGAGTTACCAAATCTTTCAAACACCCCTTTTGCAATGATTTTTCATCAAATTTACCCCTTTTTTCATACAAAATCAAGGACAAAATTGGGCCAAAAACAACCCCTTTTGTGTGGTTTTCAAATTTCAATGACTAGAATTTCCAACACCCATTTTAAATGACTATAATTTCAAACACCCCTTTTTCAATGACACTAAATATTGTCAAAAAATTACTAGATTTTCCCTTTTATCCAAATTTCGCAGACAGTGCAAATTAAATACCTCCTATTTTGCTGATTTCACAGTCAAATCTCGCGGACAATCCAACTTAAATACCTCCTATTTTGCCAATTTCACAGTCCTTGCTACTGGTAAAAACATTACCCCTTTTCCGCACTTTTTGGTAACTCTCATGATTGCCAACTTTTGTGTTGTGTTGGGGGGGGGTACTTCCGGATAATCTTTGGGTATAATCTCTA
This sequence comes from Amphiura filiformis, assembly GCF_039555335.1. Lineage (NCBI taxonomy): Eukaryota > Metazoa > Echinodermata > Ophiuroidea > Amphilepidida > Amphiuridae > Amphiura > Amphiura filiformis. Next base: position 66,062,975 of record NC_092633.1, on the reverse strand, counting down.
AAAATAACTCTTTAGAACACATTCCATCCACGCACCCTCCTTATAGCAACACCCCACCAAAAGTTCAGTCTTCCTCTATCTTCTCTTCTTTGGTAGCTCATACTATTTCTCAAAGCACATTCAGGTTTATTTATAATAGCGCTGCCTGCAGTCGCATCTTTTCTGGCTTTGACATCATCTATGACCTGTACCCATGGGTAGCCATCCACAGGGGTTCCGTCATCCTCCTCACACATATTGCACTCTATTCTATTCACCCTCTCATTTTCTTCATTGCACTTATTATCCATGTCACAATGTACCTGTATACACTCACTAACTACGTCATTCACACACTCATTTTTATCTTTCACATTACCCACATTTTCCTCCTCACCGTTTCTCTGAATCTCATCAACACACACCTCTTCCTCAGCACCATCGGGGTCACCCCGTACTTCAATACCACACTCTACCACATCCTCTTTCTTGCCCGCATCATCTACCAGATTTATTTGATGTTTTGAAAATTGATACCCTTCAATGCACCCACCCTCTAGAGATATCTTGACATTTTCTTCAAACTCTTCCTCAGACATATCTGGAGAAAATATACAAGTAAGAGGATCTTCCAAATTTGGGTTGTACAGAAGAAACAGGATTCCTTGAACTACATCCTCCAGATCCCTTTCCTCAGTCCAGAACTCATCCAGTAGATTGAGGCACACCTCTCCGTCATCTTCAAGGGTATCTATGTTGGGATGATAGATCCTGGTTTGACAGAACACACGTGGTGGATTGCTAAAAACAGTTGCATCTGGTTTCACCTGTAGAAAACAAAGTAGAAAACATACTTCTTATTTAATTTATTATAATACTAAAAAAAGTTATAAAACTAAGAAAACCCAATCCTTGCCAATTTGCTTTTAAAAATACTATTTTCAGGGTTTTTCACAATAGAATTTTAAGTAAAACATCAGTGGTACTGGTAGAGCTCTTTATGACTCAGGTTTCAGTTTCTAGTTTACATTTCCTTTGCAAAGTTGTGGTTTAGTTAAGTTTTTGATTTATACGGATGCCAGATAATATCGGAAATAGTAAGTCCAATATAAATTGATTAAACTAATAGTTTGTATACATGTAATATGTACATTGTGTATTGACTTATTTTTAGTTTTTTGTTTGTTCTTTTATATTTATGTTGCATCACATGATGACATATCTGCAACTTTTGCTATATTTAATATACAATTTTTAAATAGTACTATTTATTTTTCCATGGGTATTTTTAACAACAATAACAGTGTACGAAGCTTACCTCAAAAATGAAATGTCCACCCTTGTATAATCCATCAGATGGAGTGATGGTCACTTTGATGCAAGTAAGATCATCTTCCCAATCTGTCACAGCAGCTTGACCACCAGACATCCCTTGGATATTCTTCAGGAGCTGGTGGAAATCTTTGGCCAAAGTCCGGTTCTCCATCTTGTTGTCGCGTCGTTTTCAAACACAAAATAAAACTGGCAAATGTTCTCTCTAGACTATGGTAGGAGTGTGGATTAATAAATGCTACCTTAGAATCATGTGAATTTTGACTATCTCGCTTAACCCTTGGTTAAACGATTGTGTCTCTATATTGGAAGTCATGAACTAGAGTCAACTTAAATTTTTGCACACTAAGTCCCCTCCAGCTGCAAGTGCAAAACGCAATAGGGGATGATGTGATCAGATCAGTTTCGAAGCTATTTCCTCTTCTCCATCTCCAAATAATTCAAAATTCCTCCTCCGCCGGGTCTGGTTACTGTTCTAAATGTTTATCCCATGTCGTATTTTGTTGGTGGTTGTGGAATAATATATGGGACTTACAGTTTTTATATAGGGAAATACAAACGATTGCACCACGATTTACACGTTGCATCAGCATGCAGGTTGTTTGTTGTTATTTTCCTGTCTGTCAGGGCTAAAAATAGACCTTACGTCATTGTGAAATTATCCACTGTTGATATCACGACAGAGTCAATCTCAGTAGATTTATCTAAATAATAATACTGCATTATAATTTTTCTGAAATAATAATAATAATAATATTTCCTGCATCAAATTAAAAAAGAATGAGCATTTTTCGACAAGAAAAATCTACTTCCTGTGGAAACAAACAAGCATTTCCCCGACACCAAATTATCTCATGTACAGAAGACAAAGTTAGCACTCCCATAGTTCTTCGACCATTATAATTTCAAGGAACACAGATTGCAGATGATGTTTTCTTACCACGAGCTGTTTATAGTTGACCTAAAATGGCTACGAATTGAAAAAAAAAAAAAAATGAATTTGGTCGTGAATAAACACCCATATATCTACCAAAATACTAGTCCTACCTTCAATCCAGGTGAGTAATATAATACTATTTACCAGTTTCTGTTTTAATGTTTGACTTTTAGGTTTAGTTGGTTTTAGCTAGTTCAGAAACTCATACCTAGAATTTTTTCTCATGTTGAATTTTGCATGTTTGGGCGTTTCTTTAGGGGTTTTATTCTTACATGTTATAGCTGCCTTGTGGAAGTACAGTGTTATAACCCTAACCCTAACCCACCCAGAAGGCAGCTATTACATGTAAAAATAAAAAACCTAAAAGTAAAAGGAATGCCGAATTTTGTTAACTACAAGTACAAACATCATATCATGAACATCAAGTTAGTAGTAGGTATGCTAGGACAGGTCAGGTGAATTCAAATTTGCCATCAAACTGCATCATTTCATATATCAAATTAAAGCCCTTTAAAACAAAGCCAAAACTGAAAACCATTTTTTCATAGCACTTTCCGTAGCAAAGTTACATCTTGTCAAAGATTGACTTTCATCAAAAAGTTTCAGCTAGCAAAATTCCCCAAAACGGCATTTCGGGGGTGTTTCTAGATCTTAAGTCTCATTATGATCTAGCAGCTTTTTTTTAATGGAACTGCTATCCAAATCCCTCTAAAATTCCATGTGCGGGTGACTTATCACCATAAAAAATCACATATTTGGGTCAAGTGAAGTATAGAAAACATATTTATGTAGGTTTCTTTCTTCGGGCACTTGTTTTAAATTTGGCTGACTAGCAAATGTGTTAACTAAGGTTTGCCTGGGTTGCCTATTAGTAGTACATGTAGGTATATGTTAGGTATGTGAGCATTCCTTACCTGAGCATGCGCAATATTCAGCCTCTCTCAGCATAGGAAATCGCGCACCAGCGCCATTTTGGAAATTCATTACCGGTAGTAAATTTTACGGAAAAAAAAAAAAAAAAAAATTTGGGGGGAATTAGATCGAGTTAGAAACAATTCCAAAGCTTACAAGGTCAAGTCAAAAGGTTTAACTTGATCATAACCCGGAAGAGGTCAGATGATTCGCACGTGGTCGCTGCAAATTTTGGCGACTTTCTAGTAGGTTTGAAAGTGACGATCTCGATCTATTTTTTTTCGGAAATTACTCTCCAAATATCTAATTAACGGAGTTGAGCGGTAAGTTAAATGAGCACGCGGTATATAAAGGTAGTTTTTTGTACATAAAAATGTTTGGTTTGATGAGATTGGATGGATGGCTTGCGCAAAAAGTGAATAACCTGGGGACTTTGTGTAGTACGAATTCGGCGACTTTTGCCAGTGAGTGAACATGTTTAACCCGGCATGGTTTATGTATCACGGTACTAATTGAATGGGCTCATGCTGTGGATGCTGGGATAGATTCTCATTCTGCGCCGACTATGAGTCGGGGGAAGAAGCAAATTTGGACCTTTCCTATTCCTATCCCATCATGCATAGCGCTAGCAGATTTTTGCTATGATAGATGCTGAATGACTACATTGTTTTTTGCCATTTTCCTATTTGATTTCCTAAAAGTTCAAATTGATGGGGGGGGGGGGCGTACTCCTATGACGCTACGTCATGGGGGGCTTGAGCAGGAGTGGCCCCATTCTGATGATCAAGTGAACTGGCCCTCGAGTTTCCGCAAATGATCTTGAATAGGGAGCATCGCCAGCCAGTGCTCCAAAGGGTGCCTGCTCAATTAAACTTACGCTGGGGAAGGGGCAGGGGGTTCATACTTGATCAGCTGGGGGAAGGGGCAGGGGCTCATACTTGAGCAGGAGTGACCCCATTCTGATGATCAAGTGAACTGGCCCTTGAGTTTCCGCAATGATCTTCGGAATAGGGAGCATGCGCCAGCCAGTGCTCCAAAGGGTGCCTGCTCAAGACAAAACTTACGCTGGGGAAGGGGCAGGGGGGTTCATACTTGAGCAGCTGGGGAAGGGGCAGGGGGTTCATACTTGAGCAGGAGTGACCCCATTCTGATGATCAAGTGAACTGGCCCTTGAGTTTCCGCAATGATCTTGGAATAGGGAGCATCGCCAGCCAGTGCTCCAAAGGGTGCCTGCTCAAGACAAAACTTACGCTGGGGGAAGGGGCAGGGGGGGTTCATACTTGAGCAGCTGGGGGAAGGGGCAGGGGGGGTTCATACTTGAGCAGGAGTGAACCCATTCTGATGATCAAGTGAACTAGCCCTCGAGTTTCCGCAATGATCCCCCTTGTATCAGTGAAAAGATATACTCCGGTGGGTAGTATCAAAACCGTGAGTTTTTCAATGACAAAAAAATAAAAATAAGACACTTGAACACAAATTTCATCGTTTTTAATAAGTTTTTCTTTATTTTTGCATTTGGTGTTGGCCCTCACTGCGGTTTCCCCAGGGACTGCCTTTTGAGGAGAGCGACAGCAATCGCTCTCCACTGCTCTCCTTAAATCGGATATAGGAGAGTGATTTAGTTGACCATTCTCTCATTACATTTTATTGTAAATGTTCTAAACAGCTCTTGAAGAGCTATTTAATGCTCTCCTGCAAATTCTAAAAGACAGTCCCTGGTTTCCATCCTCTGTAAAAGCTGGAATCTGCATCAGAAAACAGAAATAAAACAAAATGTAACTCATACATGTTCATTTGTATATTAGGGGGCTATCATTTTCTGTGGAATGGGGCTCCCAAATTTACAAAAAGTCAGCATCAATAAAATTGCAACCCCCCTATTTCGGCCACAAAATTTTATGACCCTCTCCCCCACCACCCACTGATACAGCTTACATGTATCCCCTGAAGAGGCTAAAATTGTATTCAGTCTTTTTGAATTTAACACACTATCTGTGGTCATCTTGCGACTCCCTACATTTTGGTCATCAAAAATGTTAGGACCCCCCCTATTTTTCATTCCAAAAAAGTATGCCCCCCCCCCCCTTTCCAAAGAAAATGATAGGCCCTTATGTTCACATTCTAGGATTACATTTACAGTTCAGTACTGGTAAATAGCAAGTGCTTGTTTCTTAAAATTGTGTACTCGCAATGCACAGTATAGGCCTATAAGCATTTTAATATGTGCATGCACAAAAAGTTTATACAGGAAATTGGCTGAAAATTTTAGACATTCAAATTAGCATATCTCCGCAACCACATGTCGTATGACATTCATTTATGCCTCATCTGTTTTCTTTCATTTAGCTCTTTAATATGAGATTACTTTGATGAGAATCAAAAAAAGTTCAATTTTTTTTGTATTATACCTATATATATGTATGGAATATAGACTCGCTTGCCAGTCTCGTGTACGCCGTTTGTACACAGAGACTGGCATATGCCATTTTGTGTGTCAATGGGCTTTACACACTTAACGTTTTGCACAGCTCAAACATTTCAACAATTTTTTTTTTGCAATTCAGTCAATTTATATGAAATTGGTACTCACATATCTCCAAATTATAGTTATCTTATTCAACAATGTATCCAAGTAAATTAAACTTGGAATTTTAATTTTTCTTACTTTCATGATCTAAGTGAAATATTCAACCCTAATTCTGCTCTTAACTCGAAACTAAAAGTAGGCCTACAACTCTATACATTGTAACTATAACTATAATAAACTCAACTATAACTCTAGACTGAACTAGAACTCTTTTAATTATAACTCCAAATCCAGTAATAACTCTAACTACAACTATAAATCCAACTATAATCCAACTACAGTTATAAATGATTATAAAATTGTGACTACAATTACAACTACAACTATAACTACAAAGTCAATGATAAAAATAAATTTACTCCCAAATGACTACAATTTGTTTTGTATGTTAAAGGAGTATTTAAGTGATCTTAGCATCCTCTTTTTATGAAATTTTTCAGTAGATATAGCTTTTTCAATGTTTTTCCTACCCTTTCACAAAGTTAAACCCACCCCTAAAACTTACTACATGTATACAAGCCTACCCTAGCCCAACTAACCTTTAACCTAACCCAAAACACTTGCACTTACCCCCAAAAGGGAATTAGGGGAAAATTGATTTCACCTGAAAATCGGACCTATATTTAATGTTTAAATGCATGAATGTGTTATAATGTTTTAAATTTTTACTTTATTTTGCCTCATTTCATCAAAATTGTTATTTTTATTGCTAACAAAATAAAAGAGAAACTTCTAACATAATTTCGGAAATTGAAATTTTTTTCGAAAATTCTAAAAATACCAAAAAAATACATTAGAGTGCAAAAGCTTTTTTCTTCTGGGTAAGAATTATTTTCTTACATGCAACAGCTTTTTTCTTGCAAGTTAGAAATTTGATAAATAGGTCATCATATACTGAAATGCATGCATGGACCTATTTATCAAATTTCTAACCTGCAAGAATAAAAACTTGCTCGTGGGCTCAGATATGTAGGGCCTACCCATAGACAATGTATCTATGACATTTGAGTCATATGATCACATATTTTTGGCACCAGGGGACCCCCAAAATGACAAAATCACACTTGCCGTTTATTAAATGACCAACTTTGGGTGCTCATAACTTAAAAAGGAAAGCAGATATCTGAAATTTAGAGCCAGATTCTGAAAATTTGACAAAAGGTTAGCTAGAATGCAACATTGCAACTTTATATTTGTTTAGAACAAGAAGTTATGAGCTGCGAAGTTGGCAAAATCGCCAATGACACTTTCATGCGAGAAAGTGCCAAAAGGGGGGAGTCCGGGGCAAACTTCAAACAGCCATTTCTCAAAAACGACATGACATGGCCTATGAGGGCAAAATTTTGTAGGGGTTCATTGTGGCCACAAAAGATTATTCAGATTGAATTTCATCAAAATCTGAGAGGGTCACCTCCAGGGGAATTTTTCAGAAAATTGGTTGATGTGTTTGGTCAAATTGACTTCTTGTAATATTATTTGCTCCACATGAGGGGTTTAGCACTGACACCTGGGTGCAATATATGGAAACATTTATCAGTCTACAAAATATAAACATTCTGACACATGAATTTGACAAACTGCAAATTGGTTTTTGCTTGACAAAGTAAGTAAAACAGGACTCGTGTCTCTGCCAGCTAGCTCAGCGGAGGTAGTTTTTTCTTGCACCTGTAAAATAGCGCACAACATTTCACCATTTCAGCGATTCAGCGTAGAGGTAGATGTAGAAACATTTGGGATCATATTTTTCAAAAATGGAATTTATAAAGGGTTTCAATGTATTTTGAAAATGATGGTTTTGTGTGAATTTTCATAATGGGTGCAGCTATCCTTGTTTTGAATAGTGTCTGACCGATCAGGTCCTTATCTGAATCGGATCAATTCCTTTTGATCTGCCGATTCGATCACCGATCACTAATTCCCCAATTGTAAACAATGGCTGCCATCGCCATGAGTAAATTTCACCCGTATGTTGAAAGGGTACTTATACGCAAAGTATTACCATAATTATGTATGCTCTGAGCACAAAAATACACTCCCGTGCTCATTTACAATACTTAATTTGACCATGATTATTCTAAGTTCAATTTACCTTTTCCCCCTGATATTCGCCCCATTTTAATATTGTGTTTACAATCGGTTCATTATTTATGATAAGAAATAAGGTACAGCTAGGATGTACCTCATTTCCTATCATATATACTAAACCGCTTGTCTTGAGTCACTGAAATTTCATTGTAGTAATTGGATTCCTTGCCCCAATAATATACATTACTTTTGTTACCAGTGTGTTATTATTTTTTGAGAAAATGCAAAAATAGTCACATATTTACCACAGGGGTGTAGTAGGCCCCTACCCCCTTAATTTATTTATTTATGATGAAATTTATTATTTATTTATTTATTTATGCCTCCACTGGAGGTACATATGTTTACTGGTTGTCTGTCCGTCATTCCCTCCATCTGTCTGTCTGTCCAGTGTCTATCCCAGGTTGTGAGTGCAATTTCTCGGAACTGGTAAGGCATATAATAGTGATGCAATTTGGTGAAGGGGTAGCAATTGGCAGTCTTCAATTTCATTCTATCATCATATCAAAATATGGTACCTAATTTGCATAATTTATGCATCAAGCTTAAATACCTTGTGCAGGTACCAGACTACCAGTCCTACGACGAGTGCAAGTGCTGCACCCAAATGCATGCACGCCAGTTGTTACGAATTTCATTTTTTTCTGCCAATTATAAGCTGAATTATTAATAATTTACTATAGCAATGATTATGATTGTTGCTGGGTGGCAATTTGCTGCAGATGGATAACAGTATTTAAAATCTATGGTTTAGTTGGCTTCCATTTCACTGTTATTAATATAGAATTTCCACACTGATTCTCATTTGTACTAGGTGAACCATGATTCAGCTGAAAGTTTTGTAAATGTACCACAATGAAACAAAATAGAAACCGATTGACAGCATCCAATTAAAACATCAACTCAACATGGATGACCTTGGACTGAGAGAAGATAGTGATGATGTCAAACATGACCTCAGTGACAGCAGCAGCCCGAGTCAAAGAGGCGGCGGTTAATGTCTGATTCCTCATCCTCACTACCGGAAGAACCAGATTCCTTTGGTAGTCCAGAACCACCTATACCTATGCCAGTTCCAGATGTGAAAAAAGATGATGAAGGAACCGGAATTATGATGCCAACAGCACCTGCTGAAGAGGCTAAGGAGAATGATGATGACAAAGATAAACCTAGCACATCTACCAGTGGTATGGAAGAGGAGGGAACATCACATGGGGATGGAGACAAAGGTACAACGGCTGTAGACGATGCATCTAAAGAAGAAAAAAGTAAAGAAGAAATGGCAGATGAAGAAAGACAAAGAATGCAGTATGTATATAAAAACAACTAGACATTTACTTGCCTACATAGGCCTCTATATATATTTATAAGGGGCAGTAATTAATTATTGTCATGTATACTTTATCCTGCTATTTGCTTGCTTGCTGCTGTGTTTTGTTTGTTTGCTCTCCAAACAAGAAATGAATTCATACATGTATGTTCAAACTTCAAAGAACCAACCAAGTAATGATTTTGTGTGCTCAAAAACACACACAAAATCACATGTAATGTATGTGTTGTTCTTATGATCTTGGAGTTGGTTAATTAAGAATAGAAATGAAATGGAAATTACACTATGGTGAACATTTCAACTCCCAAAATTGATAACACTTTGAACTTGGTAAATGATATTAACTGATGTGGGACCTTATTCTTATGACTACAGGTATTTAAAATCTGTAAAGAAATATGGAAAGGGAAGGGAGAAAGATTTTAAGTTTCAGCAATAGCATGGGGAAAGTACATGCCACCTTTGATTGTTAACTTTGTTTTCTTTGTTAAATTTGTTTCAGAGTTTTGGTTTCTTCGTTCTCTGAGGAGCAACTGAATCGATATGAAATGTACAGGAGGTCATCATTCCCCAAAGCAGCAATTAAAAGAGTAAGTTATATGTTTTGGTACCGGACTGCATCTTCATCTTGAATCTCTTAAATCATTTTGGTAGTCCAGAAAGCCTTTGCCATTAATCCCATCTGACGTTTTATTGATGCGCATATGTGTGCATTAATGGTATGTCATCATGCATTCAATGGCAAAGGTTATTAGGATTGATCAAAATGGTCTATTCAAAAGATCATGTAATAAGTTTATTTATTTTTGTTTTGAGAAATCCAAAAATTTTACTCACAACTTGAGCTTTCACCATCCAGGCTGATGATTGTGGCTTTCCAAAGTGGGTGTTAGATAAGAAGGGCTGGCTGAACGACTTCAGAGGATTTTTCAAAAAGACAGAATCTTTACAGATATGTATCTTACCAACATACTCAAAAGTATTCTTCATCCGAAAGACATCTTGGAAACCATCAACGCTATATACGACATCCCCTTCAAAGATACAGGACAGCAATTTGGCGTCCGGTTAAAAGAACATCAAAAAGACTCTGAGACAATAAAAGACACAAAGTTCACCAGGGCAAATAGAAAAGCATCCACATCCAAACAGCACAAGTCTGCTATCACAGATCACATTGCACAAGAACATCATGTTATCAACTGGGAGGGGGCAAGAATCTTTGACAAAGACTCAAATACCATATCAAGAAGAATTAGTGGATCGATACAGATACGCAAGAAGGGAACCAAAGCAATCAAAGGTGACGATGGCGCATTGTGTCATAGTCACATATGATCCACTGCTGAAAACAACTTTAATTCCACAAATCCACAGGAAAGACAGTGGCCATAAACCTGGATGGGCAAAACCTCAAGTCGTGAGTAAAATCTTTGGATTTGTCAAACAAACAAAAAATAAACCCATGTATTGGCTAACATTTACAGTACCAGCTGGTGGTCATAACTAATACTTCAAACTAGAATTCAAGTACTTTGATAAACTGACAATCCTTATTTTTTTTTTTCTTTCTTTTTCTGTTTTCATGGTGCTGACAAAAATGTTTTCAGTGTTATGGAACCTTGGTACTCAGTTGTGCAAGTGTTGTGTTGCCTAAACAATATTGAATTCAATTACACTAGCACTCATCTGATTTTACTGCTGTTTTTGAAAAAAAAAAATTAAAAAGTCTGATCCTTGACTAGTGCATAATGTGTCTGCATATATGTTTACTGGAGTAGGTACATTTGTAACCAGTGTGAATGTCAATACAAAGAGCTATTACTTCATCCTTAAGTGTATAACTTATATGTGTATTATTTTGATTACATCACAAAGAATTACTGACTTGATTAGTCAGGGAGCAAAATGACTACTTACAAAGTCATCTTTGTGTTTTATGATAACAGACTGTCACCTCTGATGCAAATTCTGGTCAAAAGAGGGCAGCATCACTGTCAACAGCGAGTCAGCAGCCACCAATCATGACAGCATCGGTTATCTCACAGGTTGGTGCAAGTACGTGTTCACCACAACCTATCCAAACCCAAGCTGGACATACGCAATCAAGTTTGCTTCAACATTCTATCAATCACCAAAGTAGTATTCCGTCAACAGCTGCTGATACAGCATCCAATCCAGCTACTGCATTACAACAGGCATTGTCAGCTTTGCAGCCACTCCTCCTTCAATCAGGAGCTCAATCCACATTAGGGTTACATGGTGCTCAGCCGACATTAGGGTTACCGGGTGTACAAGCAGGACTGGGGTTGCCAGGCACTCAACCAACATATGGATTACCAGGTTCTCAACCAGGTTTGGGATTTCCTATCAATCAAATGTTTCAAGCTCCACCTGCTGTTCCATTATTGCCATTCCAACAGCTTCTCCCAGGAATGGCGCATCCGTATCAAACATCTCCCTCCACCACAGTGTTTGTTATCCCTCAACCACTGGCCGCACAAGCACAACCTGCCGCAGAGACACAAACATCACAAGCCTGTCATCAGCACAAGAACTGCTGTCCTGGATGTGTAGCAGAAATCCAAGAATTAAGAAGACTTGTTGATCTTATTATACGTGCAAATGCAAACACAATCACACCTGGATTCGGTACCAACATTGCACCCTTACTTTTGCAGCAGCATAATACAACACCTACCATAAATACATCCATAGGTATCAGTACCATTGGTGGAGTTCATAGACTGCTTCAAAATCCTCCAGTGTTCAGTTCTGTTAGCCCGTTAGCTGAATCAGTCCCAACTGTTGATATTAAACAAGAAGACAGTTTACCATCTCTTGCCAATGAGGCTGTTCAGGAAAGAACTGGTCTTTTGCCTGATTGCCAATTAGATTGGCAGCATGATGCTGATGATGTTACCATGGATACAGACCACATTGAGTCAGACAAGGTATTACCATCATCTACCACGTCATCCTCAAGACAAGAAAATACTTTTGCTTTTGATAGACCTAGCACATCTTATCAGAATCCCAGACATGACCCGCTGTGGAAATCTAAACGGGGAAAGAACACCATGGAAATGATACAGAATAGACTTGAACCAGATCCGGCCAATCCCTCACAATACATTGTCAAAGAAGAAGTACTATGGATGCTACGACAAAAATCAGATGATAGGCAGTTCATTGCACGCAGACTGGCTAATCTGCTGTTTACAAAACAAGAGAGGAGGATATCTAACTGTCATGGCAGGAGACACAAAAGACCACTGGATCCTGTGCGACTGGATGCCATCAAGAGGGCAGTTTTCAAGATCAATCCTACGACACCAGATAACGGTGTAACGAGGGATATAGTCTGGAAGCAATGTTGCGCTAGTATTGACATGTCATCAAGATCAGCATGCAGAAACATAAAACAAACTTAAAACAGATGGAATTTCTGTACATTGGCAAGAATGCCACCTGGACTTTTAAAGTTTTAAAATAAGTGATTGCATTGTATGAGATCAAAGATGTAAATCCTTGGAATATTCTGGTATACCCTGCGTACTGCACTAAACCTCACTATAACCCTTATCCTGACCCTAACCCTAAAACACAGGGTGTGCACTTTGCAGGGTATACCAGGATTATTGGATGGCTCTGACCAGTGTACAAATTAAGTGGTCGTCCGGTCATCCTGAAGCCCAGATTTGCTGGCGGATGACCAGAAATTCACTGCAGGTTATCTGTCGGATGCCCATACTTTATAAAAAAAAATTTAATATTTTCCCTTTTGGAGTGTTACTTGACCTAGAGCTAATTGCTAGGATCATTCATGGTTGATTTTTAACAAAATGTGTTTTTAATATGTAAAGTTTTAATTTAACTTTAAAAATATTCAAATTTTTAATTTCAAATAATATATGGATGACCAAAAATTTTGGCGGATGACCAGATTTCATGACCTGGTCATCCGCTGGATGACCTGATTTATTTTCTTAATTTGCACACTGGCTCTGATATTTAAATGGATTACCTTTTGAACTGAAGGGCAAAATCACCAAGTAGTCTCTCGCAACGATATGTAACAGTGAACTGATTTGTGAGAATCAAATGCCTTTTTGGGCAAGAAGATCAAAGTGATTCTTACACCCAGGTTTGATAATAATGACTCATTACCAAGCCTGTATCACACTCACCAAGTTTACTACTGTTCCTATATTTAATTCTCAGGCATGACATGTATATTTGAAAACAACAAGTGCACCCCACAAGAGTACGCCATTGTTAATAAATAAATCACACTACACAATGCTGTTATAGCCTCTGCTATTAAGTGCGCTGTATGCATTGACATGACGCCAAGTATGTACACCTGTGTCTGAGAATATAATATAGCAACAGACAGTAGTTAGTGTAAGTCACAGAAATTAATCCTACAGCCACAGCTTTTCACTTGTGAGCCTTCTGTTTTTGCTCAAAATTGCCCTATGTGAAAAAATGCTATGGCAAATCTGCCATTTTAGTTTGTCGCTCATTTAGTGAAAAAAGTGTACATCCAGTGATTTTTGGCAAGAGCCTGAAATTTAACAATAATTTATGTATTTAAGCTTGAGCGTTACACTAGTTTGGCAATTTCATCGTTTAGTACACATTTTTGGCACAACGCTTTACACACATGCAAACAACAATCAGAGTTTGCCGGGCGCATAACAAAAGTATCCATAGGTACGCTATTTGCCCTCCATGAGCGACACACAAACATGGCTGAGTCAATACTTCTTGGTTTCTACCTCATTGAGCTGATGAAAACCATCATGATGATAGTCATTTCTTGTCATAAACAAAATGTAACATTAAACAGGTAAAATTATGAATGAAGCAGCAATATGCGTCACCCTAGCAGGATGTAAGACAATGCTAGACACATATTAATATGTGACCATCTAACACAGAAGGGCCGCAATGTCGGCAGAGCAAGTTCTGAGATATCAGATATGGTCCATTGAACATCTCAAAAAACAATAGAATTAGAAAAAACATAACTAAATACCATTATCATATTCAAGGTGATAATTGCCCAGGGTGTCCAAGTCAGTCACTTTTATTAAGGGGGGGGGGATGAAGTGGGGTTATTAAAATGAGGAATTCAAAATCAAAATTAAGAATTTGTGCAATTAAAAATAAAGTGTATCTTAAAGGTGGGTAACCTGATTGAAAATCTCATTCCCCACTTTACTTCATCCACATCGTTTTCCGAAGAAATCATCAAAAAACTGCCGAATTAGTCTCAAATATGGTATACCATAGTTGAGACTAATTAGGCAGTTTTTTGATGATATCTTGGGAAATACACTGAGTTGGAACTTCTAATTTCAATATGTTTATGATAAAAATAGGGTCTTTCACTTGAAATCAATATATGACACGATCATGATGATTATCATTAATAAAAACACCGTAGACTACCAATATCACACTGTATAAATGTCTGTAATTCCATTAGGAATTAGTCACATTTACAAAAAACATTTACATTTTCTTTTTGCATGAGTACTTGAAAGGGATGACATTTTATGTTTACGTAAGTTTTAAAGAATTTGATTTTCCAAATATATCAGGTCACCTTCCTTTAAGTCAAAGTCATCTTATCCTCATTGAAAATGGGGTGTTAAACAGATAATGTCACTTCAAAAATGTATGTAGAAAGCATTTGATATTAGGGGAGGGTCTGTGAAGGTTGACCCTTCACAATTGAGTCTTAGTTTCCTGTTTCATGGTTGAAAACAAGGGATGAGGCGACTTTTAATTATTAATTATTAATTATCTATTATTTTCTTTATTTTAAAACAAGTGGTCGCATCCTACATCAACCTGTTTTGATCGGAACATGCATTTAATTATTTTACAACTATGTTTGATTTGATACATAAGTAATGGTACAGGTATGTTCTTTGTTTATTCATCATTATAGTTGATACAAGCAAAGTCAGAAAGTAGCACATGGAAGTCATTAAAAGTTATTTTAAAAGAAAAAATCCAAAATAAATATAAAATAATTAAATATTTTGCAATTCTCTACTTTGGACGCGCGCGGGAAACAGGAAACTAAGAATTAATTGTAAAGGGCCTTAGTTATTTGTTCCAATATCAATGTCTTATTTTCATGCAGATATAGATAGCATGTTTATTATGAATCAGAGGTCAAAGGTGCTTCAAAAATGGTGGATCATAAAATGATCTATGAACAAAACTTTTGGCAAGACAAAACACACCCTTATATCACTATCTTTCCAAGGACTTGAAATGCATGTCTTAAGACCCAAAGAACCAGATTTGCCCTATATGGTAATGCTATGGTAAATCCACCAGATTGGTTTGTTACACATGGAGAACAAAATAATGTAACCCAGGGTTCGGTTTTTGCCGGCAAAAAAATGTTTTTGCTGACAAAGTGGCAATAACTGGCAAAAACCTGTTTTTGCCAGTTTTTGCCTGGTAAAAACGGGCAAAAACTTATGTATAGTCACTCAAATGTTAACAAGTACACAGAAAGCTCATAAACAGTAAACATACAACTTTTAATGAATCATTCAACATATTTTTGTCTCATCAAGTCCTTAAAATGAAAAAAAGTTTTGAATTTGATATGCCAGATTTCAGTTAAATGCACTAAGTGAGCAATGAAAATGCATGCCTTTAATTTCTTAATATGTTATTTTTAATTACAAAATCTGGCCTTGCTACACTCCAGAAAATAATTTTTTAATTTAATAATTCATTTTGAGATCAAAAATCTGAACTTTAAATCACTTTTTTAGTTTTTGCCATTTTTGCCAAAAACTGGCAAAAACTGTTTTTGCCAAGCGGTTAAAACTGTGGTTAAAACCGCGTTTTTTTCCACCTGCGGCAAAAACCTGCGAACCCTGATGTAACCCCTGCATTTACCAACAAAACTCCGATTTACAATGACAATATGTGTCTTTAAGCTTGAGTGTTACAATATGTGGTGCTTTACGCATGCTTTTGGCACAACGCATTACACACAGTATGCACTTTAATGAGAGAGAGGTTTGCGAGTGCCTGGTAATATAATCCGGATGTACACTATTTTGCCCTGTACAACACACAAACATGGTGATAGATAGATAGATAACAATCTCTATTCAGATTGGAGTCAAGACTCTTTGGGTCTAATTTCTTTGGTGTCCTTAGAAAGGTGATGTGTTCCTAAAAATGTCATCATAATGATACTGGGTGTGTTTAACACTGTAGAATATAACAGGAACCTACACGTAATAGATAGGTTCCCAGACTACCACAGACGATTCACAAAGTCCCCGTGCTTGGTATCGTGCTTTGAATTTCTTGCATATTTATGAGGGTTGTGCCATCGCGTAGCACTGCGTATCTTCATGTTTATGTGAAAGACCATAAAAATATGTGCTATGTGTGTAGCAGTTTCGTCTGTCGCACTTCATGGAATGATCGGCCCTCATTATCGGGTGACTTGGACTGTTTGTAATTCGTCTGTGGTAGTCTGTGGATAGGTTACTCCCGAGTGAATGCATACATTGTGTAAAGTTCTCAGACAGCAGCTATACAGCAAAGATATCTTACACTTCCCACAATGCATTTTGGTCCCTGTACTGATTTGCTATTCAGTGCAACATGGATCAATAGTAACAAGTAAAGTATTGTGGGATGTGTAAGATCTCTTCTATGGCTAGGTATAGGTCTTTGGAAAATAGGTGCGCTGTCATCGGGCAATGTTGGAATTCAATAGATTAATTTGATCATGTTTGGTCTTCTAGATTTTATTACTGATTATGAACTCAAATTTGCAGATTTTGTTGAAACAAAATGATATCAAGCATTATAGAACACAAAAAATGTCATCATGCACAAGCAAGCAGGCACGCACATATTGGCCCACAAAAACAGCAACATGGCAAAAGTTTACATTTTTATATTACAGTAGCTGTAAAGATAAGAATATAAGCTTTAAAATAATTAACAAATCTGTTTTCATAATACTTTTGAAGATATGGGTCAATTTATACTTGAGTATAAATACTTCAATTGTAGAACTGAATAGTGATCAAAATCAGCTGCCATCAAGTAATAAGTGGTGTATAATGCTCCTTTTCTTACATACATGTTTGCCTCGTCAAAGTTATATCCATGGGTATCATGTACAAAAACAAACAAATAACTCCATTTCAGAAATTTGACATTTTTTGTGGTACATACATTCGCCATTCTTAGTCAGTGGGAGTGGTCTAGTTCGTAGACACATAGTCTGATTGGACAATTGCATGATTTCGGGTGCCGTCTATCAGCCCGTAGACGACCCCACATCATCATGAGTGTTGATAACGCGTAACACGCTTGTAGAGGTATGCGTAGACTAGTGCGGAATATACTCACACACGCTAGCAGTACGCGCAACAGAATATATGACAGCGTTCAAGCTTTGACTTGCGTTTGGCGGACAGAATGGTGGGAACTTAAAGTGAAAGATATCCTACTTAAAGGAACATTTTCTGGGGTGAAATTTTGTGTAGAAACTGAATCTGACATACCTAATTCGTCGTGTCATCAGCGAGAAAATTTCCCCATAGCACTGTACAGGCATATTTCTGCTCCTCAAATTTGAGCGAAAATTGGCGCAAAAAAAATAAGTCCTTCAAAACTGGGACTCTCAGGGCTAAACAAACATAAACTTGCTCTAGAGGGAGGTCTTGGCTATAGCAAGTTTATATTTGTTTAGCCTTAAACCTCACAGTTTTGAAGGACTTATTTTTTTTGCGAAGGCCTTTATTTTTTTCACTCCCGCCAAAATGTTAGGGGTGGGGGTAACATATTACTACTTTAATTTTTGTCAGTACATTCAACTGTGTCAAGTTTTATACCACTATTTAGCTAGTGAAATACTGAACATAAAGACACAAAAAGCATCTCAATAGCTCATACCATTGAGGAGTTATGGCTTTTTCAAGCTCAAAATTAGGTGAAAATTTCACTTTTTCCCAAATCAATTGTCACCCTGACCCCCAACTTTCTAACCCTGTTACAAAAATAAAGAAACAGATTTATCCCATTTAATGATTTGAATATCACAAATGTACCTTTATCACATAATTAGCATAAAAAATTAGGCACTACTCAGTAGTTTTCATGTTCATACACTCATGAAATTAGCAAGTCAAAATTTTGTCACCCCAAAACGGCCATTTTCGCCAAAATTTGACCCAAAAATGAATTTTTCTCAAAATCAGTGAAAAATAAGGGGTTTTAAGTGCCAAAATCTGAAAATATGTGACATTTTACCCCTAGAAACATTTAAGCAATCAGGAATTTTGACTGTTGTCACCCCTAAATATTTTTTTCACACGCGTGTCAGCCAAATGTAAGTCAAAGCTTGAATGCTGTCATATGAAGTTGTAAACAAGTTTCGTTCATTTTATAAAAACGGGAGTTTTTATGACGGTTATCAAAATATTATTAACTGACTAAGAATGAGAATAAACGATAGGAATTTTTGCTTTTACTATCCTCTACCTATGATAGACAGGCAGGTCCAATATTTTTATCGTAGTGGACCTGCCTGTTGTCTATCTCACGGTAGAGGATAGTAAAAACAAAAATTCCTATCGTTTATTCTCTAATTGAAAGATATATATCTTTCAAAGGCCTCTTTATCTCCAAATCAAGTCTGATGACATGTTCCAGGATCTGTAGGGAATATTCAGGTAGACTACTGCCCTCATTTATCTACTCTCTGAGTTGATGACTGACAAACTTGTATGTGTTGGACTTACCACCAGAATCTGGAAGTCAAAGATTGCACAGTTGTTGATCACCTATTTTTAGAACATCAGAGCATTATTCCTGTTACAATGGGCGCCAGTAGGAATTTGCACCATGATGTATGACCAAAGTCATGATATCTAAAGAGGGCCCCAGTGGAAAGCAGTGCTTTGTTCACTGATCTGGGCTACCCTCTATAAAGATGCCGTTTATAAAATGATAAAATAAAATAATCGCACAGTAACATTTTTATGAGTCCAACACAATACAAGCGGTAAGTTTTCAGTTGCCACTGCAAGCATAAAATACAGATATGTGCGCGGTGTAGACGACAAAGGATTTCATCTAGGGAACGGGTTGCATATTCAAATGGGCACATGGAAGCACACCCACATACACACAAATGCCCAATTAATTAAAGTATCCCTTATAAATGTTTGTAAAAATTTTGATTATGTTACTTATTGATTCATTTCTAGTTATATTTGTCTTGCCAATGTCTATACCAAATGTATTAACAAACTATACAAGTGGCTCAGATTAGAGAGTGTAAATTGCAGTGCAGTTACTTAAATTCTACCTGTTTTTGCCTAATGTTTTAATTGTGATGTTTAAAGCTTTATATTATAAGAGCTCTGTAATAGTTTGTTCATTTATGTATAAAGAAATCATGAAAATTATGTGTATCAGTATCATCATGTACAGTATTACATATGTATAAATGCAACAATCATTCCTTGCCATACATAAATATTATTTAAGTGGATGTTGTTAGAATTAATTGCACAGTCTCCTAATGATTGGTGTACAGTACTTGAATAAAGATCTAAGTAAACCTATGTAAATTGAATGCATTCATTTACATGATTGTGATGTATTATGGTTAGACCCATACTGGTCTCCACCAATTCTCCAACCGTTTTTGGTGTTTTTTCTTCCAAACCCACTATTTGGATCCACTTGAAATGACAAGACTTTGAAATATGAAGTTCAAAGCATAAAGTTTGGTCATTTCAAGTGGCTTTAATTTGGTGGAGCCTGAAGTGGATTCTTTCTTCATACATGTCACATGTTTATGGTTAGTTATTTGCTCATTTTTATTTTTCTAGTATATGCAATCAATCACTGGATGTTCTGCTTCTCATAATGTGGTAATAGCAATGTCAGGCATCGCTAAAGTGTTTGTTGGAGAAATAGTAGAGGAAGGTGAGTGCAATGATACAAGGCTGTATGAAAATGTTTGGTACCCATCAGTTTTTGGTGTTTATTGACAAGCCTGTTCTTCAATATGCAATATTGGATCCTCTTGAAATGCCCAGGATTTATAATAGTTTTGTTATCTTTCATAACATTCCTTTATAAATAAGGTAGCTCCTATGTTGCATTTTGTTGTAGTAGTCTTGTCCATAATCACTGGAAACTGATGAGTACCAATTATTTTGATACATCCTGTACATGTTCAAAGGTTTCTGTGAAAAGCTTTATCTGGAGCAAGCCATTCTCTCAAATTGGGGCAAAATGGATGTATGGTAATGGTTTACAAGAAACAGGTGCTTGTCTTTGTATTTTCTAAAAGCCATTTAAAAAAGTTTTTTTTCTGGATATACATTTAAAGCAATATTGTAACATTTGCTGATGATGGTGCCCTAAGTTGTTTTTTAGAAATTAATATTTTACACATAATTTAATGATCTAACATAGCCTGCAAAAGACCAAGGAAGAGCATAGGTGACAAAAATTGTGACAAAATCTGAGATTTTTGATGAAACTTGTATCACAGAACACACGATTTAATTCATACGATCAAAATATTAGCGTAAACGTTCACCTAATGGCACTATAGGCTCCTTTGACATAACTGGAATTTTAGACACAAACTAAAAGTGCCCTACCATAAAAATCCCACCAGCAAATAAGGGCACATACCCTTAATTTTTGTTGGGATTTTTAGAGGAGGGAGCTCTCTATTTTTATACATGAAATTTCCTCTTAAGGCAAAAGAGCCCAGGTGCGCCATTAGGTGAACGTTTACGGTATTATAGTCGAGCTTGCATATGGGTGAAATGTCTCATTGCGCACATGAATGTACAGGATGTTCATAGCACATTGAGCCAATCAACCCCACTAACAGACTGATACACGCATTGGCAATATACATTTATAGGTGCTATAATGAAATCATGGTTCAAAAATCAGTTTGAAAATTAATCCATAGTAACGCTTTTACAGCTCATAGGAATGGTTTGGTTTCCCTCCTTTCTCAAGGTTGTCCAAGAGAAGTTAATGTTCAGATTATACCAGATTATTTTATACTATTTAATTTATACAATATAGGGCGAAGTTGCCAGTCAAACCATACTGTAATATCATTGCCACAGATACACTCTTTGCATAAGAAAAATAATACAAAAGAATTGTGGCAATGAGTGTGCCAATATAAGAAACATTAAAGTGTGACAAGGGGTTTCTGTTAATTTGTTCAGACCATGAAATATTGGCCAACTATAAAAGTGCATCAGGTACTTGTCCTGATTTTATAAGTTACCATGACACGCTGCACATTGGCAGGTATATGTATGTAAGGGTTATGCCACCAATTTCTAGAATAATAATTGATCCATGAAGTTTTCTATAAGAATTTGTCTGATTCGCTTTGCAACAGGTCGAAATTAATGTTTGTACTATTTCTTCTTTATGCCTTGCAGCATTGGATGTGATGGAGCAATGGGGAGAATCTGGCCCACTTCAACCCAAGCATATAAGGGAAGCCGTTAGGCGACTGAAAGCACATGACAAAATACCAGCAGCAGCATATAAACATACTCTGTTTAAATGACACTCGTTGAATGCTTGGGACTGATATGGCTTGATTCAGTACCATGGAAGACTTGATTCGGCGACATACAAAGTTACTCTGTTTTTAAGATTTGTGCTACTTTTATAACTCTCCAGTAAAGTCAGTGGGCTTTCAGAAGGAAGAAACATGAATGTTTGGGTCAGTTTTGATAAACTCACTATACTCTGTTTCACCACAAGTTTGGTAGTGCTGTGAATGCTTAAAAGTGGCACCATAAATGTACCTTGAGACTAGAATCCAACCAACTGCCCTTGTATGCATGTGTATACACACTGGGGAATAGGTCAGCACACAATTGAATACCTGAGTGGAAGAAGGGCCCAACTCCATCAAAACTGTTTTTGAGATATTAAGAAACTTAATATTTGGAAAAGTTTTATAGACTGAATGTTTTCATCTTCAGGGGACCATTAATACATGACCATACAGTATTACATACATTTGAAATCATATATGATGTTTCCATGGCAACGGTACAGGTGTTAATATGAGTTGGAGTTGGGCCCTTCTTCCACTAATATACTGCAAGTGCAAGTTCCGTACGCAGATGTATCATAAATAGCTACAGAAATTTGGAAATTATCCATTAACTGCAGAAGTAGAAGCATGTAATATGTTAGCAAGAAAGTTTATTGCAGTGAAAAGCAGATTTCATGGATGAACAAAATTCTTCTTTAACCCAATATTTGTGGAAGAAGGGTCCAACTCCATGGAGTTGGGCCTTTCTTCCATGAAAACCAAGTTTAAGTGTACGTTGAAGACTATTTAGAGAGTGGATTTTGGCTCATATTTCACACACAAGGAAGAACAATCTGCTGGCAGTAAAATGCTGGGTCTAACTAATTTTTGTAAAAAATTGGAGTTGGGCCCTTCTTCCACTCAGGTATTCAATTATACACCTACATCACTACCAAACTTGAGTAGAAATAAAGAATGTGTGTTGTGTAAGTTATTGGGTGTTCATACATACACGCTATGTAACAGCACGCATGATTGGTTGAGAGCCGGGCATAAACGACGTTCATGCCCGGTGTCCCGGATGTGTGATTACCGGGTAGGAAAATGCAAGGGAAATCATGTTTTTTAATAATGTTACTTGTAATTTTTTGTTATTATTTGGATGAAATAAGAATCACAAAATGTTCTGGTATTTATGAACGGAGTTCATTCATATATTTTCATGACTAAACGGTTGTCGGCCCCTCGAGCATAAACAACCATTTAGTCATGAAAATATATGAATGAACCCCCTAATTAACCTGCCAATTGATTGTTTGCATGGTCATCCCAAAACAAGCTTCTACTTGCATTCTATTCATATGTAAGCTTTAATTACTGGGTACGGCATGTGAAACTTTCTAGTGTATTGTGTACATGAATGCAAGAATAACACACAAAATATAAATGCCCTTGTGAACATGCATTTGTATGGAAAACCTCATTTTGGGATCCATGCAAAAGGTCAATTTAATTTGCAATGTCAATATCATACTAGCATATGTAAGTGAGTGACAGAGTAATTGCTAGTGATCAACTGCAGCAGCAATTCTAAAACACAAACAGTGTAGTGATTCTACCATGGCTACTGATATCACTAGAAAATTGCTTTGAAGGCAATTGTTTGCAATTTGTCGCTAGGGCATACTCTCACATAAATTCTAGACAGTTCATTGGTTAATTGCCATTTGATATGTTACCATCAACTACCGCAGTTTTACCATCCCAACAACACTTATGCCGTGCAGTACGTAACAAGCCACAAGCCATCAGACACAGCATGTAATCTATTATGTAGGGTGCTCATGCTTAGTGTGATTTGGGTTATTCCTTCATGTAATTTTACACGAAATTAGGGTTAGGGTTAGGGTTAAGGTTAGGGTTAGTTTAGGGTTAGGATTAGGGTCATGATTAGGGTTAGGATTAGGGTTATGATTAGGATTAGGCTTAGGGTTAGGGTTAGGATTAGGGTTAGAGTTAGGATTGGATTACACGAAATAATTACATGAAGGATCGACCGTGATTTGCGTATCTCACGGACTCGCCAATTAAGTTACGCATAAATTCTGATCAAGTGAATTAAGCCATGGCAGAATATGGTGTTGTGTTGTAAAATACAAAAAATTCTTGAAATATTGAACTTGTGTATGAGTAATATAATACAAATATAAACTGTCTTACATTTGAGTTATGGTCATAAAGTATAAACACTCGGTGAAAGATCACCTCATGATTCTACTTTTACCATCATGCTCATATACAATTAATATTTGTATATTTACTCAAAATATTTTATAGGATCAGAAATTGACAATCCTGAAATTCCTTCTTTCTTTTCTGTTCTCACAGTGCTGATGAAAGTGTTTTTCAGTTTCATGTGACTTCAGTACTTGGTAGTGCAAGCCGTTCAGTTGCCTAATTATTAAATGAAACTATACTCCCCTGATTCATAATGCTTGTTACAATTGCTTTGTATAATATGGACATACAGGTCACCCACATGCAATTTCCTGGTTTGGCCTATGAATTTGGAGAATAGACATCAGAAAAACAGGTATATTTTTTTTATTTTTCAGATGTTTTGGTGCATTCTTCTGAAATTTATCAAGCTTTAGAGAAGCTTGAGTGCAAGTGGGATTTTGCATGTAGATTTTGCTAATGGTGCCCGTTAGGCTGCGATCACATAGAAATATACTGTATACGGTATTAGCTATACGATATACGCTCATTCGATCAGGCTGAGTTGACATAGGAGTATACTATGTGAACTCAGCCTGATCAAATGTTATCCTATGTGAACTCAGCCTGATCAAATGAGCGTATATCATATAGCGAATACCGTATACAGTATACTTCTATGTGATCGCAGCCTTAGGTGATTGAAGATGACAATAAATAGATTAGGTAATGTTTTCCAATACTGGTGTTCATTTAATGTCCAAAAAGGAGGGTAATAGACCATTCTTGTAATTGACACATTCCTGCCATTGATGGGGTGAACATTGGTATCACATAATATGTAATGCGATCAAGCTAAATGAGTCGTGATGTCGATCAAAATCAAAATTCAGTTTTCAATTATACAGGGCCATTCTGAAAACCGATAATAATTAGACTTACGGTTACAGAGATACGGCCATTTTAGTGTTGCTCAGAACAATAAAATACAAAGGAAGTTGAATACTATTATTGGCTATATCTCAATATCGATATTAACGATGTCCGACTCACATATTATATCGAAAGCGAGTTCATGTAGGGCATTACATTACAATCATGTGATACCCTTCTTGACCTCGCTTTAATTATTTTACATCCATGTGGTTCACCCTCTCAATGGCAGTCAATTATAAGAGTGGTCTATAGATTGTCAGATTGGCAATAGATGGCATAATTATGTCTTGAAGTGCCACCTCACATTTTGTTCTTCAGATTTCCTGGCAGTGCACCGAGGCATTTTTGTACCTGATCATGATAAAAAAATTTAAAATCTAACAAGTGAAAAAATGTTCAAGCAATCTACAGTCAAAGGGAAAAGGTTGACATTCTTGGGTAAATTTGTTTGTAAATTTGTTGTTTATAGTCGGTTGGGTTCACAAGTCTGCTGTATTAGAAGCCGACACTTCCCCACCCTCCATCAGTCAATATTGAGGGGTCTTTTAAGTCTACTACCAACATTGCATTGGAGCAATTGATGTCATTTTACTTTATGTACATATATTATTATTAGTTTCACCACTTTTGTTTATCATGACATGAATGACAATAAAATGTATTATTGTAAGTTGTCAAATAAATATCTTTGTACAATTTAAACTGTTCAGGTTATGCCCAATCTGTTTCATAATTTCTGTGTCCCTTCAGTTCCTTACCAGCAGATAATTTGTTAGTAAAATTTTCTCAATGTTGCCAAATGCTGGGTGCATTTGTAACAAATATGATATACATATCTGATCTGAAATAGGCCAAAGGTAGCAATCATGAAATTGTAATAAAGGCAAAAAGCTTGTAATTTGTGATAGAGGCAAAAAGCTCAAATTTTCAATTTCAATGTAATAATTCAATTCTGAAATTTTCTTCTGTGTACTGATTAGATCAAATTGTGGCATATCTTATCATTCAAATCAACTGACAGACAATGTTAATCATTTAGGCAGTCAAATATTCAGTTAAAACAATTCTGCTTTTTATTGTCCAAATTTATACACTTTTAATTTCGGCCCATTCTCTACATCTTTAGCCATTTTACCTTCTTTTTGTCCCTGTCAAAAGAGGGGACTATGAATTGAGCTCTGCCTGTATTTAGGGGTGGTGCAATAATTATGTGTACCCCGGGGGTGAATTATAGGGGGGGCAAAGATTTTTGGCAGGCCAAAAGGGGGGCAAGCATTTTTGGCAGGTCGAAAGGGGGGTCAAGCGATTTTTTTGGCAGGTCGAAAGGGGGGGCAAGCAATTTTGGCACAGATATTTTGGGCACTGCTTCTATATTACGCCCTAAAAGGCGTGGAAAACGTTATGAACACGTTCAAATATGCAAAATTTTCTGCTCGCTATGCGCATTATATGTTAAGACAATTTAAGGTTTTAAATTGGGTTCCCCAAAATCTGGCATGTGTAAGGGGGGGCAAAGATTTTTGGCACGTCAAAGGGGGGCAAAGGTTTTTGGCACGGCCAAAGGGGGGCAAAGGTTTTTGCACGGCCAAAGGGGGGGGTGCGATTTTGGCAGACCATTTTGAGAATTCACCCCGGGGTACACATAATTATTGCACCACCCCTTAGGATAGGTAGCTACCCTCTAGGCCGACTGTAACCCAAATTGGATCACAGGTATTGACAACTTTACAAATTTATTGAGGATGTAAAAGATGATATGTATGAAGCCAAAGGTCATCTCTTACCCAGCTAGAATTGGGGGACGTAACTTAAAATGTTGGCAGTAAAATCAAAACTTTTTTAAAGATTCAAAAATCATGATGTTTCTTCTGTAAAATGGTGCCCAAAATACCAAAATCCGTTCACGCGTCACTGAGATAATCGGGATTCTACAAATAGACCCATATTTGGACCGTTCCAATGGGGCAATACACATAAACTCTTATGTGCTGCATTGTAGTTCATAATGGACAAAAAGGAAATGAAGTTGCTGGGTAGAATTTAAAAAAATAACCAATCAATAAATCTCTCAAATAATGTTTTTCACACCTTTCTGTTTGGGTTAACAATATGTGAAAATCTATCTTCTAAAAATATTGTTCAAACATTTCTCAAGCAACGATATGGCCAAGCGGTCACTTAAATTTCATAGTATACACATGCATGATCAGAAAAAAACGAAAAGGGGTTCTTTCCCAAGAATGAATTTCACGAATGGCGTCTAGTGGCCCAAAAAAACGCTAGCTGATGCGCGACTAGTGATTTTCAAATCATAGCCTAAACAGTATTTACCCTTTTGAGCAAACCCTATACATGAATTTAGCGCATTTTAACAACAAATAAGTAGGATTTTTATCTGAAAGGTAGCACCAATACAGGAATAAAAGAACACACCCTTTATATGATTTCTTTATCATTTTCCAATATTCATATATATGTATAATGTTTGAGGAAACACGCTATGTGAATTAGCGGGGTCAATAAATGATTCCTAAACCAAGTAAAGCTATGTAAACGCATCAACTAGCGAATCCCAATTCGTGCGATTCATTCTCTGAAAAGGGACCTTTTTCCTGGTCACGCATGTGTACATTATGAAACTTAAGGGGCGCGATCTTTGTGCGTAATTATAGAGGGCCAGGGATTCACTCTATCATTTAAAAATTATTTGAAGAAGTTAAAGAGCCCTAAGAATAAAAAACTGTAGTGTAATTCACGCCAGACACAATTTCTTTATATGACAAAATTAATTTTTGTAATCGATCAAAAACAAACGCTTTATATCAATTTTAATTTAGCCTGAATCGGTAAATATGGTACCTCTCGCCCTTTTTTAGGTCAAGGCTGTTTTTACCATTATGCAGTGAACCATTGTTGAAGCTATTTCACATACATGTACAAAACATTCTAGAGAAAGAATGAGGCCATATACTGTTTAAATATCTTTTAAATATCTTTTGTTGATTTCGAATGATAATGTCATGAAGTCGTAAATTTTAAGGTCACATTCCTAAAACCAAAACAAAACATTGCGACGCAGATATTTCCCGACTTACGCAATTTCATCAACACATCAGTGTCTTTATTATTTGTTCGAAACCTTTTCCAAACGTTCGTGCTCTTTATGCATAAAACGGCTAATCTATCTTTACAAAACGCGTCTTTTTTTAGTAAACAAAAGGCTAAAGATGGCATTATGAGATTTATCATTTATCATTACACTCCTCCACTCAACTGCCACTGTGGACGAGCGGTAAAGCGCTAGACGCGTAATCAAATGAAGTTCCGAATCGCTGGTTCGAATCCCAACGAAGCCTGTGGAAAAAAAAAATTTCTTCAAAATTCATGATCGCATTCCGAAATGAGTCACTTGTCGGTAAATCATGTATCGTATCCTTAACTGACCCCGTGGCCCTTCTGTTGCTTGAGAAACATATGAACTATATTTTTAGAAGGTATATATATTTTTTACATATTTTTAACCAAAGAGAAAAGTGTGAAAAATATTCTTTGAGCGACTGATTGATTGATTGTTTTTTTCAACTCGTAGGTCTACCCAGCAAGACTGAGAGTTTACTTCATTTCTTTCTTCCGTTCTAAACAATGCAGCACATTATGTGTATTGCCCCATTGGAACAGTCCAAAAATGGGTCTATTTGTACAATCCCAATTATCTCAGTGACGTGTGAACAGATTTTGATGATTTGTGCACCATCTTAAAGACGAAACGTTATGGTTCATGAATCTACAAAAAAGTTTTGATTTTACTGCCGACATTTCAAGTTATGTCCCCTAATCCACAGGGGCCATTTTTATTGAGACACCCTGTACAGTGGGACATTATACAAATCTACTTGTTCAGGTTTTGTTGCATGCTTTTCAATTGGTGAACACTGCTGAAGTATGTAAATAATAGGGTCAATTTATATAATTATAAATGAGTTGCTTGTCCCATAATGCATTTGAAAAAGTCACATACCATTCCTCATTTCTTGGATGAGGTAGAACTGGCTCAGTTCCTCGGACTATGAGTCCGTGGAGCGGCCGAGGCCGCCCGGCCGAGAGGGCGCGCGAAGCACGCCCGGCGAGGCCGCAAGCGGCAAGAGGACTACTCCCAGCGGGTACTGGTCACGGCACTGGGTCCAGGGCTAGGATGAGGCAGTGAAAATTGGGCTAGAACTAGAAGTAATTCGAATGTTATTTTCACTTGAAGCTGTAATTAATGATTTCGGTCAAATTTTAAGTATTATTTTTCTGCAAAAATGACATTGCTAACGAATACTGTCAGGAAGGTTCTGTTCATTTTCAGCCAAAATAATGAGGTTAAGTGAAAGAAATTATACAGTCCACAACTTAGTTCCCCCCAATACTTTTTAAAATAAGTTCCCCCCAATACTTTTTAAAATAAGTCGTAAAATATTTTACGAAATATAAAAATGTAAAAAGATATGTATAGCCCTATTTGTTTTACCCCTGTGGACCAATTTATAGCGTCACACATCATTGCGTTCAGTCACAATGGTTAATTGTGTAAGAAAAGAGGCTGTTTTAAAAGTTGCACCGGAGTCCATAGCAGTCAGGTTTTCTTTAACACACACATGAATAGGCCTGGCCTACTGTATTGATATAAAATTGGATCGGTTGAGCCCATATTTATTGTCGAAGCTATGAGTTTTAAAATATTGGGCGAGACGTAGTCGAGTCCAATATTTTAAAACTCATAGCGAGACCAATAAATAATGGGCGTAAAGCATCCAATTTTATCATTATTATGTTTTGGATCCAATATTATCACAACTTGGATCCATCAAAACATAATAATGTTTGAGATCGGACTCCTATGGACTCGGGTGCCACTTTTAACACCGTTTAAAACGGTCTCTTTTTTTACATATTGAACCATTGTGACTTAACGCAATAACGTGTGACGCTATAATTTGGTCCATATGTGTAAAACAAATAAGGCTACTTGTATCTTTTTACACATTTGCATTTCGTTTTAAAAAGTATTTAGGGGGGAACTTAATAAGTTGTGGACCCTATATCTTGTCTGTTTAAAGTGGAATAATATGGGGGATTTATTACCTGAATTCTGATAAAATTCAAAATTATCTATTTACAAGCATAACACATTTGGCCGATTCTAATTGTTGGGACATGTGTAAACATTATGCCCAAAAAACACAGATTCAAAAAAATCATTTAAAACGATTGTCTTTATAGATGTAGAAATCAAACTCGTTGACTCCAGGCATATTTGACAGTAACTCTATGTAAATCACATTTATTCATACATATCCTTTTATACAGACAGACAGCCAGCAGCATTTTGGACATTTTAACTTAGAATCACTCTATACATTTGATACCAGTTCTACACAGGTAGGAGTACAGTGCAACATTTCAGAATATTTTGAACATAGGTTATAATAAATGCTTCTGTATAATTAATTGTCTTAAGCAAATGCTTCTGTATAATTAATTGTCTTAAGCAATATGATAATTAAATAATACTATTTAATTTACGGAATGTAGCAGAAGAAAAAATAAATAAAGACATTGTTAATATTTTCTGGAATGCTTACCTTTTTGTACATGGGATTTATTTCTTTGGTTATATCCAAGATAATGTATATCTGATAACGAATAATTATGAAGTTTTGAATTATTCAATTTCTTGTTACATGTATTAACTTCAGAATTATGAACTTTGACATGTCATGAACTTTGACATGTCATGAACTTTGACATTAGTTCTATAGATTTACTTGATCTAATTAAAATGTCATAGATCTTACTTTACAGTAATACGAATAAAATATTCCAATACAATATTACATACAATGTATTAAATCTTGTATTATAGCCTATATGCTGTATGTTTTGCATACAGGTTTAGTAGAACAAACTAGTAGGATTCATTGGCAAAAACTTGACATTACATGAGCTGGCCTGGTTCAAATCATCTGCATTGAAGCCCCCAATATTATAAGTAAATGGGTTTTACTTTCTATACCAGCAGTACTTATTTCACTTATCTTGAGAATCATATAGGCCTATATTATGATGATAGCTGAACCATATTTTCAAACCTGCATGTTACAGCCCTGAAATGTGGCATTCTGAATGATGCAAATTAAATAACCTGTACTCTAGCTTATGTGCCAAGTTTGAGTCACTGAAACATATGAATAGTGGGTTTAAATTGAGAGTACTTTCAGAACTTGGTACAATTTGTTAGGGGATTTGAATCTACATAGCTTAAAGGTGGAAATAAGCACTTAGATCTAGCTTTACTTTTTATAGGTTTTTCTTGTGAATATATAAGAATCCTGATCATCATTCTCAAATATGAGTCAAATTGGGACTTAAAAAAACACTTTTTATGATGGAGTGATTCAAAGTTTCTTTAATTTTTTAACATAAAATTTTGGAAACTTTTCCCTTCACAAAGGAAAACATTTCAATATTTAAGTAGTAAACCTTGTTCAATAAGGAATCTATCCCTTAATTCCAACTCATAGCAATTGCACATAATATGCAAATTATATCCCTTTTTTATGTTAAGGTAAACAGGAGTCAACCTCACCAGCTGCTCAGAAATACACATGTATGAAATAAAAAGATATTACAACTAATATATTGTTAATTGTTTTAGACAAAAGACAAGAAAACTTTGTGAAGTGCTTTAGAGAAAAATAAGATAATGAACTTTAATGGTTTCAATGGAAGAATGCTGAAACCATTCAAAACAGATATTATTTAAGAATAGACCTGTTATCCACATAGCAATCTTCTCTTATTTGCCAAGAAGCTGCCTAGTGAAGTCAGCTGCATTAATTAACTTGCTATCATGAACACAAAGATATACATGTATATGAACATAATTTTATACAGAACATAATGCCAATGAGGTAACCTACTCATGCAAACAAGATTTTTACAATGCCATCTACAAGCATTTTATCAACTTTAAGTGGATCGAAATATCAGCAAAATGTGGCATGTCTTGATACTAGGCTAACTCCAAGTATGATTTAAATGAAGATAATGTTTGGAGTCTGTATGTAATGAGTTGTCAATGACAACGCACTACTACTAGTACAAACCTTTGTAGCGCTCACGCTGTAAGATGCCAATTATACTATAGTTTGATTTGGGGCCTTTGCTGATAAGTGCTTGATGTACCTACTCTAAAGTTTTGTGGCAGGGCCATGCATGGAAGGAGCTGAACTGATTATTTTGTATTAAATGTGGCACCATAAGACAGTGCAGTGTTGACTGAACATCCCAAAATTATTTAATAACAACACTATGTATACACCTTTGGATTATCTACACATCTCATTAAATATTTATACAAGTAACTATTTCCATGGTAACATGCAAATACATAATATATATCATACCATGCATGATTTTTTTCTTCTTTAAATTACAATTTGGATTTGGATTATTACAACTGTTCTGGACTTCAGGAGAGAAATCTTTTGTCAAATGAGAAGATTTTCACTGGCAAACTAATAAGGTTAACCAAATAAAAGGAAGAGCTGCAAATCTTTTGCCCCTACCTTTGTTTTTATTACATATTGTGGTGATCTAGGAGATTTACATTTTGAGGATGAGGCTCATGATTAGTGAAATATCAAATATCTGAATACTCTACCAACATTACAAAATTTTATAAAATTTGCAAATATGCTTTTATAAGCAGGTATTCCATTGAATAGTTCACCAATCAAATATTGTCCTGTGATGGCCGGTGCAAATGGTCTGCCAACTAATCTTGTCCTGTGATGGCCGGTGCAAATGGTCTGGCAACAAGTGCCATTAAACCAAGCAACCACTTTATCCAAACATTCTCTCAGTAACAAACGTGTCTACTCTTAATTCCATAAAACCCAAACATAATGAAACATAAGTTGTATTCATATTGGGCACCTTGTATCACACCTGTTATTGCAATAACCTGCATCTCTCCCTTACCTGCCCCCCCCCCTCCATTTATTCTGTATTTGGTCACATGGCAAAGGTTAAGCTACTGCCCTGTTATGTGTAAGAATCCCTCAATAGTTCAGTTTAATTTAGGATTTTAGTACAAAATCATTTGAAATGTCCATTACATTTTGCACTTTTTTAAATTTAAGAAAAAATAATTGTGCTGTTTTACTTTGAAATCAAGAGTAGTGAGCCTATAAGCATTCTAGTGTTTTCATTTTCCTACAAGGGGACTACATTTACATGTATGTATCAGTATATCTACAGCAGCGTTTATTTATTCTGAGTGCCAGTTGTCACCATGCATACACTTGTATTTACAGGTCAACATTTAAAAATCTAAACAAATAATTTTAATCATAATAATATACATAAATGTACAATTGTGTACTAAAAATAAATCTAAATTTCTCAATTGCATTAACTGGCAAAATCTCCTCATCACTCTTAATAATTGGTCCCAAATCAAACTTAACAGAGGTACATGTATGTATCTAGGAGATCCAAGATGACCATTAACATAAGGGCACAAACCAAAAGTTTGATGAAACCTTAGAAATAAATACTAGTATCATTTCGAAGGATGACCTCTTCCTTCCTCATCTGCAGCAAACTGGAAATGGGCCATCATAACATCGCTTTTGTCCAGAGTACACAAGAAACAACTAGGATAGTTCTTAAGGCTTCATCAATATTTAGGTTTGGTCCCTAATCATGTTGATGGGAACTAAGATCGTAAGAACATATTTTATTAATATTATAGTGTAATTTTATACATAAATGCTTGTAAATTTGGCTCACTTACCATGACAAATATACACAGCACACTTCTTATAATTCAATTAATATTATGAAGTACTGAAGTACTAAAGGAAAAGCGTCAGAATTCAACAATATATGCTTCCCAGAATTCAAATTTTAATGTTGTTGAACTCACGCTGCTTATTTTCCAGGCTATCAATCTGTTTGTACCATCGTGTGTATTACACAACTATTATTATTGTATATATACTTTGAGAGGTTATTTTTCATCTGAATAATTTTTTGCTCAACATTTCACACATTTGAAATTTCCATAAAGTTGAGAAAAGTGCAAACTGTCCTGCCTACTGATCTAGTAAGTGAGAAACAATTTCACTCCACCATGCTGCAATCATAATGTGAGCATGTACTATGCATTTCACTCAGTCAGTAATGCATACTTTTACAAGCATACATTCATTTATTAACCTGCAATTTACAGCAAACAAGCACCCATCCAGTGCTACAACATGATCAACTTCTAAGTAATGTGGTTGAAATCAAAGAAAACAAAAAGATGAATAAAGCAGCAAGTTCCTGAAAAGCAATCTTTATTGCTTATATCCTCAACATTACAAAAGATATGTTGGAAAACTTGCAGATGCATTTGTTTGCTTTAAATTCAACCTGTTTTGTGAGTTTCATGTTGATTTGAAATTCCGTTCAGCTATATATCCAAATTCCCATCAAATTTTAGTTCAAGAAAGAGTTTGATTTTACTTGGATCAATATGGAGTATGGAACGGAGGTGATTGGTTTTTCTAAAAGAAATAATTCATGTTGCAACATTGCATGACTTCCAAATGTTAGCACGTTCTTTGTCCCCATTTCAAAAACTGCAGTTTTGATCAACCATTACAAACATTATCTTATATTACTACATGTATTTATCTTTACTGCTTTTTATCCCAAATCCATGTTAGCCTAATTTGTTTTAATTCTGCCGAGTAAACTCAAAAAATAAACATATCAATTACTCCATTACATCCTTTGCATGAGCAAATTCTGGTCACATTTTGTCATTGACTACACATATAAAACTTTTATTTTACATAGAGCCAACTTGAAAATACATATTCTGTAATACCTTACATATTGCCACAGAAAAGCTGCCTGAAATGTGAAATACACAAAGCAGCTATTTCTTTTTATCTCTCACGCATACATTCATGCTAGTACTATGTATACAGTATTTAAGACTACAATTCTATGATACATGCAGCATATGTGTGCCATAATTGTGAGGTCATATATGGATGGCTGGATCAATCATGGTCACTTTATTATCTAAAATGTTATGCACCTTACCTAACACTTCTGATCGAAAATTAGTTGACCAAGAAAAGAAAAATTGACCTTGACCATGACTTGAAACCTCTGGACTGGTCCTTTACACTTCTGACTGAATATAATTACACAGTAGATGATAACTACTGACTATATCCTCAAAATTTTAATGGCATTTCGCTGACTATTTGGAAAAAACACCTGGTCTATGTCCTTCATGTAGTGTACACAAAATCAAGACTTGATTGAGGGATTAGACAGGTGTATAATCCCCGTCTTGATACTACTAGGCTAACTCTTAGTATGCTTGCTTACACTGAAGTAATATATCCTAATGACTGGTTATTTGCTCGTTTTTATTTTTCTAGTATATGCAATCAATCACTGGATGTTCTGCTTCTCATAACGTGGTAATAGCAATGTCAGGCATCGCCAAAGTGTTTGTTGGAGAAATAGTAGAGGAAGGTGAGTGTAATGATACAAGACATTGCATGTACAGGCTGTATGAAAATGTTTGGTACCCATCAGTTTTTGGTGTTTATTGACAAGCTTGTTCTTCAATATGCAATATTGGATCCTCTTGAATGCCCAGGATTTATAATAGTTTTGTTATCTTTCATAACATTCATTTATAAATAAGGAATCTCCTATGTTGCATTTTGTTGTAGTAGTCTTGTCCATAATCACTGGAAACTGATGAGTACCAATTATTTTGATATCCTGTACATGTTCAAAGGTTTCTGTGAAAAGCTTTATCTGGAGCAAGCCATTCTCTCAAACTGGGGCAAAAATGGATGTATGGTAATGGTTTACAAGAAACAGAATTTCAAAGTGCTTGTCTTTGTATTTTCTAAAAGCCATTTAAAAAAGTTTTTTTTCTGGATATACATTTAAAGCAATATTGTAACATTTGCTGATGATGGTGCCCTAAGTTGTTTTTTAGAAATTAATATTTTACACATAATTTAATGATCTAACATAGCCTGCAAAAGACCAAGGAAGACCATAGGTGACAAAAATTGTGACAAAATCTGAGATCTGAAACTTGTATCACAGAACACACAATTTAATTCATACGATCAAAATATTAGCGTAAACGTTCACCTAATGGCACTATAGGCTCCCTTGACATAACTGGAATTTTAGACACAAACTAAAAGTGCCCTGCCATCAAAATCCCACCAGCAAATAAGGGCACATATCCTTAATTGTTGTTGGGATTTTTAGAGGAGGGCGCTCTCTATTTTTATACATGAAATTTCCTTTAAGGCAAAGGAGCCCAGGTGCGCCATTAGGCGAACGTTTACGGAAATTTAGTCAAGCTTGTATATGGGCGAAATGTCTCATTGCGCACATGAATGTACAGGATGTTCATAGCACATTGAGCCGATCAACCCCTCTAAACGGACTGATACACGCATTGACAATATACATTTATAGGTGCTATAATGAAATCATGGTTCAAAAATCAGTTTGAAAGTTAATCCATAGTAACGCTTTTACAGCTCATCATAGGAATGGTTTGGTTTCCCTCCTTTTTCTCAAGGTTGTCCAAGAGATGTTAATGTTCAGTTTATACCGGATTCTATTATAATTGAAGACAAAGATAAAAAGACTAGTTTGCGTCTGACGTCACTGTCAATCAAATTCTCTACGATCCTTGATTGGTTAATTAGCGCGTAAAAGGAAGGTTGATTTATCTGGTGCCGATCGGAGAAAAGGAATAGCAGTAAATGGCGAAAAATTACGTACTTCTACAAGGCAAAAAGCAACTTTTCTAGGCATTGTTGATATGGTGGATAATGGTGCCTTCACGAAAGAAAGTTTCCTACTATTAAGACCTAACTTTTGAGATGGTTTGTATCTTTGAAGGTGCAAAATTAACTATAAGGTGCCCGGTTTTACCGCCGTGTAAACTCAGGCATCACGACACTTGTAAAACCGTGCTCAAGTTTGATTGACAGATGACGTCAGACGCAAACTAGTCTTTCTATCTTTGTCTTTCATTATATATTGTTTAATTTATACAATATAGGGCTAAGTTGCCAGTCAAACTCATACTGTAATATCACTGCCACAGATACACTCTTTGCATAAGAAAAATAATACAAAAGAATTGTGGTGTGCCAAAGTAAAGAAACATTAAGTGTGAAAAGGGGTTCCTATTAATTTGTTTAGACCATGAAATATTGGCCAACTATAAAAGTGCATCAGGTACTTGTCCTGATTTTATAAGTTATCATGACACGCTGCACATTGGCAGGTACATATATATATGAAAGGGTTATGACACCAATTTCTAGAATAATAATTGATCCATGATGTTTTCTGCAAGAATTTGTCTGATTCGCTTTGAGTCATTGTAAAAGGTCGAAATTAATGTTTCTACTATTTCTTCTTGCAGCATTGGATGTGATGGAGCAATGGGGAGAATCTGGCCCACTTCAACCCAAGCATATAAGGGAAGCTGTTAGGCGACTGAAAGCACATGACAAAATACCAGCAGCAGCATATAAACATACTCTGTTTAAATGAGACTCATTGAATGCTTGGGACTGATATGACTTGATTCAGTACCATGGAAGACTTGATTCAGTGACATACAAAGTTACTCTGTTTTTAAGATTTGTGCTACTTTTTTATAACTTTCTGGCAAAGTCAGTGGGCTTTGAGAAGAAAGAAACATGAATGTTTGGGTCAGTTTTGATAAACTCACTATACTCTGTTTCACCACAAGTTTGGTTGTGATATCAATGCTTAAAAGTTGCAGAGGTGTGCCTTAAGGTTATTAATTATTTTAAACTGTTGTGATTTGGTAGTTCACAGCATCTTACGAATGGTAGTGAGCTTTGGCAAAAATTGCATTGCTCAATTCATAGCGGCGTGTAGAAGAATTAAAATATCACAGATATACTTTTATAGGTGCTGCGGTTCTTGAGTTACGTTGTGAAGAGGGCTAAAACAACAACACTTTTGTAAAACGTACATAACTAATTAACAACAATAAATTAAGCAAGTTTGCAGAGTATACGATTTGTACAATGAACTTTTGCAAAACATGAAGGTGTTAATTTTCAATAATATATTGATCTAGATAATGAAAATCGATTTTTAGGTTGCTTCGACCAACAATACCTTGTCTACCCTTAAGTGTACCAACCAACTACCCT
The DNA here is from genome assembly GCF_039555335.1 of Amphiura filiformis. Classification (NCBI taxonomy): domain Eukaryota; kingdom Metazoa; phylum Echinodermata; class Ophiuroidea; order Amphilepidida; family Amphiuridae; genus Amphiura; species Amphiura filiformis. The sequence goes on along the minus strand of NC_092633.1, from coordinate 66,024,746 downwards.
TGTATGCATGTGTATACACACTGTGGGAATATGTCAGCACACACTAAATACACAACTATAACATCACTACCAAACTTGGAGTTGAAACAAAGAATATGTGTTGTGTAAGTTATTGGGTGTTTTTAAACCTGCCAATTGACTCTTTGCATGGTCATCCCAAAACAAGGGTATATTTGCAAGCTTTTCATATGTAAGCTTTAATTACTGGATACGGCATGTGAAAACTTTCTAGTGTATTGTGTACATGCATGCAAGAAAAATGCAAAAAATAAAAATGCACTTCTGCACATGCATCTGTATGGAGAACCTCATTTTGGTAGTAAGATGACAGATCCATGCGAAGGGGCAATATACTAGCATATGTGAGTGAGTGACAAGAGTAATCGCTAGTGATCAACGGCAGCAGCAATTCTAAAACACAATCAGTGTAATGATTCTTGAAGGCAATTGTTTGCAATTTGTCACTAGGGCATATTATTTGCCGTAGAAGTGATGATGTATCAGGATTAACTACCATAGCAACAGGTTAAAACAATTTTTGAATATATCGCCCTGCACTACAAGCAGGTTGCACTCATCACCTGTGTATTTCTGCAATCATAGATTGAATACAATACGAGTCTTTTAAAGATACTAATCTTTCTTGTCTGTTCTCACAGTGCTGATGAAAGTGTTTTTCAGTTTCATGGGACTTCAGTACTTGGTAGTGCAAGTATTCAGTTGCCTAAATATTTATAAGCAATTATTGATTAGTACAATATGGACATAAAGGTCACCCATTTGTAATTTCCTGGTTTGGCCTATGAATTTGGAGAATATGGGAATGTGTCAATTATAAGAATGGTTTATAGATTGTCAGATTGGCAATTGATGGCATGATTATGTCTTGGAGTGCCACCTCACATTTTGTCCTTCAGAATTCCAGAGCAGTGTTGCACCAAGGCATTTTCTTTTTACCTTTACTGATGATGATGAAATAAAAAAAGAAATCTAACCAGTGAAAAAATGTTGAAGCAGTCAAGGGGGAAAAGTTGACACACTTGGGTAAATTTATTTATAAATTTGTTGTTTTTAGTTGGTTGGGTTGCACAAGTCTGCTGCTGTCTTTGAAGCAGACACTTCCTCCATAAGTCAATATTGAGGGGTCTTTCAAGTCTACTGCCAACATTGCATTGGAGAAAAGGGCGAAGCAATTGATGTCATTTTACTTTATGTACATATATTATTATTAGTTCCACCACTTATGTTTATCATGACAAGAATAACAATAAAAATGTATTATTGTAAGTTGTCAAATAAATATCTTTGTACAAATTAAAGTGTTCAGGTTAATCTGTTTCATAATTTCTGTGTCCCTTGGTTGATTTCGCATATATAATGACTTATGTACAACTCTATGGAGAATGCAAAGCCATCGAGTCCCAAAGCCAATATCTCTCAGAAATGTTGTCCAAGGACATATTTTCAACATACCTGAAGTTGATGGTGGATCAAAATGCCTGACATTGGTTTTCAGGGGGTCAAAATGTACAAAAATGTACAATTGGGGTTTTGCATGGGTAATATCTCAGCTAAAAATATTCTAATAGGCTCAATATTGGATAAGAGTAATGTCCTACCAAAGGGCTCTGACTAGCAAAAAAATGGACAATAAAATTATTTTTACTTTTGGAGTTTTGACCCCCCAAAGTTGGTCCCGGATGGACGAAGTTGCATTTTGAGGGCCCTATATCTTTTAAAGTAAAGGAGTTACAAGTTTTCTGATGCCAGATTTGAATTCTACACAAATAAGTACCCCAGGATACATACTTTTCAAAGTTGTAAATGGTTCCCTTTATACATTCATGGACCTCCAAACATCGTCTTTCGCGTTGCGACACATTTTTTATGCTGACCCCACTAAATTTCAAATTGATGCCACGGGAAAACAAAATGGAGTATGAAGCTCAAATTTTCGGATTTTACTTTCTCATCAATATCTACCACCACACAGAAAAAGAAAAAAAAATTGAAGAGGTGCTGCGGTGCACATCCCTGGAGTTGACATGGAATGGGCCATATGAGTATTCAGTTCCTTACCAGCAGGCAATTTGTTGATAAATTCTCTCAATGTTGCCAAATCCTGGGCACATTTGTAACATATGATACATATCTGATCTGAGAGCAGGCCAACAGTATCCTTTGTGAAATTGTGATATGGGCAAAAAGCTCATAATTTGTGCTAGAGGCAAACAGCTCATATTTACCCCATTAAATTTTCGATTTAATAATTCAATTTCAAAATTGCCTTCTGTGGACTGATTGAATCAAATTGTGTCACAAACCAACTGACGGACAATGTAAATCATTTAGGCAGTCAAATATTCAGTTAAAATAATTCTGCTTTTTATTGTCCAAATGTATACACTTTCCCATTCTCTGCATCTTTGGCAATTTTTACCCTGTCAAATGGTTCAAGAGGGGACTATGAATTGAGCTCTGCCTGTATTTAGGATAGGTAGCTACCCTCTAGGCTGACTGTAACCCAAATTGGATCACAGGTAGAGTATGACTTAACAAATTTATTGAGGATGTTGAAGATGATGTGTATGAAGCCGAAGGTTCTCTAGCAAATACGTAATATACAAATCTACTTGTTCAGGTTTTGTTTCATGCTTTTCTCTTGGTGAACACTGCAAATAATAGGGTCAGTTTGTTGAAGACAAAATAATTATAATTGCTTGTTGCTTGTCCCATTCATAATGCATTTGAATGAGTCACATACCTCATTTCTTGGATGAGGCAGTGAAAACTGGGCTAATTCAAAATGTTATTTTCACTTGAAACCGTAATTAATGATTTCTGTCAACTTATTTTATTATTTATATTATTATTTTTCAGCAAAAATTATACTGCTAATGATTACTGTCGATTGCATGTCAGGAAGGTTCTGTTCATTGTCGGCCAAACTAATGAGGTTAAATGAAAGAATCTCTGCTATAAAGTGGAGTGATATGGGGGATTTATTATCTGAATTCGGATGTACTGGTAATTCAAAGCTATCTATTTTACAAGCATAACAAATTTGGCCGATTCAAATTGTTGGGACATGTGTAAACATTAAAAACTTCATTTAAAGGAGGATTTTGTGATCCTAGCATCCTCTTTTTATGACACATTTCAGTAAATATCCACGAAAAAAGCTTATTCCCAAAATTTCACTTGATTCCGATTTTGCGCTTGTGAGTTATGCATGATTATGTGTATTATACTGCTCCATAGGCCACTGTGGAATTTCGTTCTGGTATGAAATTCAAATTTGGTGATATTTTTGCAACAAATTTTTTGTACATAAACATTATGAAGCCCGAGGTTACCAGTGGTATAAAAATCTCAACTTTTTTTTGGAGAAAAGTGGGGGGATGAGGCTGTAGATCACGAAATGTCCTTTTCAAAAGTTTGTCTTTAGATGTAGAAATCAAACTCATTGACTCCAGGCATATTTGACAGTAACTCTATGTAAATCACATTTATTCATACATATCCTTTTATACAGACAGACAGCCAGCAGCATTTTGGACATTTTAACTTAGAATCACTCTATACATTTGATACCAGTTCTACACAGGTAGGAGTACAGTGCAACATTTCAGAATATTTTGAACATAGGTTATAATAAATGCTTCTGTATAATTAATTGTCTTAAGCAATATGATAATTAAATAGTACTATTTAATTTACGGAATGTAGCAGAAGAAAAAATAAATAAAGACATTGTTAATATTTTCTGGAATGCTTACCTTTTTGTACATGGGATTTATTTCTTTGGTTATATCCAAGATAATGTATATCTGATAACAAATAATTATGAAGTTTTGAATTATTCAATTTCTTGTTACATGTATTAACTTCAGAATTATGAACTTTGACATGTCATGAACTTTGACATGTCATGAACTTTGACATGTCACAAACTTTGACATTAGTTCTATAGATTTACTTGATCTAATTAAAATGTCATAGATCTTACTTTACAGTAATCTGAATAAAATATTCCAATACAATATTACATACAATGTATTAAATCTTGTATTATAGCCTATATGCTGTATGTTTTGCATACAGGTTTAGTAGAACAAACTAGTAGGATTCATTGGCAAAAACTTGACATTACATGAGCTGGCCTGGTTCAAATCATCTGCATTGAAGCCCCCAATATTATAAGTAAATGGGTTTTTCTTTCTATACCAGCAGTACTTATTTCACTTATCTTGAGAATCATATAATATATATTATGATGATAGCTGAACCATATTTTCAAACCTGCATGTTACACCCCTGAAATGTGGCATTCTGAATGATGCAAATTAAATAACCTGTACTCTAGCTTATGTGCCAAGTTTGAGTCACTGAAACATATGAATAGTGGGTTTAAATTGAGAGTACTTTCAGAACTTGGTACAATTTGTTAGGGGATTTGAATCTACATAGCTTAAAGGTGGAAATAAGCACTTAGATCTAGCTTTACTTTTTATAGGTTTTTCTTGTGAATATATAAGAATCCTGATCATCATTCTCAAATATGAGTCAAATTGGGACTTAAAAAAACAACTTTTTATGATGGAGTGATTCAAAGTTTCTTTAATTTTTTAACATAAAATTTTGGAAACTTTTTCCTTCGCAAAGGAAAACATTTCAATATTTATTTAAGTAGTAAACCTTTTTCAATAAGGAATCTAACACTTAATTCCAACTCATAGCAATCGCACATAATATGCAAATTATATCCCTTTTTTATGTTAAGGTAAACAGGAGTCAACCTCACCAGCTGCTCAGAAATACACATGTATGAAATAAAAAGATATTACAACTAATATGTTTTTAATTGTTTTAGACAAAAGACAAGAAAACTTTGTGAAGTGCTTTAGAGAAAAATAAGATAAAGAACTTTAATGGTTTCAATGGAAGAATGCTGAAACAATTCAAAATTATCTAAATAGATATTATTTAAGAATAGACCTGTTATCCACATAGCAATCTTCTCTTATTTGCCAAGAAGCTGCCTAGTGAAGTCAGCTGCATTAATTAACTTGCTACCATGAACACAAAGATATACATGTATATGAACATAATTTTATACAGAACATAATGCCAATAAGGTAACCTAATCATGCAAACAAGATTTTTACAATGCCATCTACAAGCATTTTATCAACTTTAAGTGGATCAAAATATCCGCAAAATGTGGCAGGCTTAGACAGCTGTATAATCCATGTCTTGATACTAGGCTAACTCCAAGTATGATTTAAATGAAGATGTTGTTTGGAGTCTGTATGTAATGAGTTGTCAATGACAACACACTACTACTAGTACAAACCTTTGTAGTGCTCATGCTGCAAGATGCCAATTATAATACTCTAGTCTGATTGGGGGCCTTTGCTGACAAGTGCTTGATGTGCCTACTCTATTGAAAGTTTTGTGGCAGGGCCATACATGGAAGGAGCTGAACTGATTATTTTGTATTAAATGTGGCACCATAAGACAGTGCAGTGTTGACTGAACATCCCAAAATTATTTAATAACAACACTATGTATACACCTTTGGATTATCTACACATCTCATTAAATATTTATACAAGTAACTATTTCCATGGTAACATGCAAATACATAATATATATCATACCATGCATGATTTTTTTTCTTCTTTAAATTACAATTTGGATTTGGATTATTACAACTGTTCTGGACTTCAGGAGAGAAATCTTTTGTCAAATGAGAAGATTTTCACTGGCAAACTAATAAGGTTAACCAAATAAAAGGAAGAGCTGCAAATCTTTTGCCCCTACACCTTTGTTTTTATTACATATTGTGGTGATCTAGGAGATTTACATTTTGAGGATGAGGCTCATGATTAGTGAAATATCAAATATCTGAATACTCTACCAACATTACAAAATTTTATAAAATTTGCAAATATGCTTTTATAAGCAGGTATTCCATTGAATAGTTCACCAATCAAATATTGTCCTGTGATGGCCGGTGCAAATGGTCTGCCAACTAATCTTGTCCTGTGATGGCCGGTGCAAATGGTCTGGCAACAAGTGCCATTAAACCAAGCAACCACTTTATCCAAACATTCTCTCAGTAACAAACGTGTCTACTCTTAATTCCATAAAACCCAAACATAATGAAACATAAGTTGTATTCATATTGGGCACCTTGTATCACACCTGTTATTGCAATAACCTGCATCTCTCCCTTACCTGCCCCCCCCCCTCCATTTATTCTGTATTTGGTCACATGGCAAAGGTTAAGCTACTGCCCTGTTATGTGTAAGAATCCCTCAATAGTTCAGTTTAATTTAGGATTTTAGTACAAAATCATTTGAAATGTCCATTACATTTTGCACTTTTTTAAATTTAAGAAAAAATAATTGTGCTGTTTTACTTTGAAATCAAGAGTAGTGAGCCTATAAGCATTCTAGTGTTTTCATTTTCCTACAAGGGGACTACATTTACATGTATGTATCAGTATCTACAGCAGCGTTTATTTATTCTGAGTGCCAGTTGTCACCATGCATACACTTGTATTTACAGGTCAACATTTAAAAATCTAAACAAATAATTTTAATCATAATAATATACATAAATGTACAATTGTGTACTAAAAATAAATCTAAATTTCTCAATTGCATTAACTGGCAAAATCTCCTCATCACTCTTAATAATTGGTCCCAAATCAAACTTAACAGAGGTACATGTATGTATCTAGGAGATCCAAGATGACCATTAACATAAGGGCACAAACCAAAAGTTTGATGAAACCTTAGAAATAAATACTAGTATCATTTCGAAGGATGACCTCTTCCTTCCTCATCTGCAGCAAACTGGAAATGGGCCATCATAACATCGCTTTTGTCCAGAGTACACAAGAAACAACTAGGATAGTTCTTAAGGCTTCATCAATATTTAGGTTTGGTCCCTAATCATGTTGATGGGAACTAAGATCGTAAGAACATATTTTATTAATATTATAGTGTAATTTTATACATAAATGCTTGTAAATTTGGCTCACTTACCATGACAAATATACACAGCACACTTCTTATAATTCAATTAATATTATGAAGTACTGAAGTACTAAAGGAAAAGCGTCAGAATTCAACAATATATGCTTCCCAGAATTCAAATTTTAATGTTGTTGAACTCACGCTGCTTATTTTCCAGGCTATCAATCTGTTTGTACCATCGTGTGTATTACACAACTATTATTATTGTATATATACTTTGAGAGGTTATTTTTCATCTGAATAATTTTTTGCTCAACATTTCACACATTTGAAATTTCCATAAAGTTGAGAAAAGTGCAAACTGTCCTGCCTACTGATCTAGTAAGTGAGAAACAATTTCACTCCACCATGCTGCAATCATAATGTGAGCATGTACTATGCATTTCACTCAGTCAGTAATGCATACTTTTACAAGCATACATTCATTTATTAACCTGCAATTTACAGCAAACAAGCACCCATCCAGTGCTACAACATGATCAACTTCTAAGTAATGTGGTTGAAATCAAAGAAAACAAAAAGATGAATAAAGCAGCAAGTTCCTGAAAAGCAATCTTTATTGCTTATATCCTCAACATTACAAAAGATATGTTGGAAAACTTGCAGATGCATTTGTTTGCTTTAAATTCAACCTGTTTTGTGAGTTTCATGTTGATTTGAAATTCCGTTCAGCTATATATCCAAATTCCCATCAAATTTTAGTTCAAGAAAGAGTTTGATTTTACTTGGATCAATATGGAGTATGGAACGGAGGTGATTGGTTTTTCTAAAAGAAATAATTCATGTTGCAACATTGCATGACTTCCAAATGTTAGCATGTTCTTTGTCCCCATTTCAAAAACTGCAGTTTTGATCAACCATTACAAACATTATCTTATATTACTACATGTATTTATCTTTACTGCTTTTTATCCCAAATCCATGTTAGCCTAATTTGTTTTAATTCTGCCGAGTAAACTCAAAAAATAAACATATCAATTACTCCATTACATCCTTTGCATGAGCAAATTCTGGTCACATTTTGTCATTGACTACACATATAAAACTTTTATTTTACATAGAGCCAACTTGAAAATACATATTCTGTAATACCTTACATATTGCCACAGAAAAGCTGCCTGAAATGTGAAATACACAAAGCAGCTATTTCTTTTTATCTCTCACGCATACATTCATGCTAGTACTATGTATACAGTATTTAAGACTACAATTCTATGATACATGCAGCATATGTGTGCCATAATTGTGAGGTCATATATGGATGGCTGGATCAATCATGGTCACTTTATTATCTAAAATGTTATGCACCTTACCTAACACTTCTGATCGAAAATTAGTTGACCAAGAAAAGAAAAATTGACCTTGACCATGACTTGAAACCTCTGGACTGGTCCTTTACACTTCTGACTGAATATAATTACACAGTAGATGATAACTACTGACTATATCCTCAAAATTTTAATGGCATTTCGCTGACTATTTGGAAAAAACACCTGGTCTATGTCCTTCATGTAGTGTACACAAAATCAAGACTTGATTGAGGGATTAGACAGGTGTATAATCCCCGTCTTGATACTACTAGGCTAACTCTTAGTATGCTTGCTTACACTGAAGTAATATATCCTAATGACTGGTGATATCAAAATTTGCATGGATCTGTCAATTACACAAGGCTTGTTCAGACGATCGCTTGTAAAGTCGCTTGTAACTACATTCGAATGTAAACTTGCATGTAGTGCCCGTCTAAAGGCACTCGCATGTAGCTACATGCAAGTTACAAGTGACGATTTTACATGTAAGATATCTTACATGTAGCGAGCTACATTCGAATGCAAGGCCAGTGTGAACAAGATTTGCATGTAAACTTGCATGTAAGCATGACCTTGATGACCCAATCCTATTCTGATTGTGCATAATCATGGCATAATTTACCAGTGAAGGTCACTCTTAGTTTTGAGTTGGCTTACAAGTAAGTCCCGTGTGGACACACACTCGTTTGTAGCATAATTTAATTGCTGGCTCGCTTGCTAGTTACAATCGAAAGTAGGCTACCGTCTAAACACACCTACACTCACAAAATGTCTTAAGAAATGCAACACTTTTTCAGTGTGGCTTTTGAGACAGATTAGTGTTAGATCATTAAGATGCATGTTTTGTGGGATTCTAGGAAATGCAGATGAGCATACTGACAAAATTGAGATTGCAGCACTATATTTGACCCAATATAGCAAACACTATTGGTAACCATAACATCACCATCCACCCACTTCATCGCTCACCATGTATGACAATACATTCAAGAAATAGGATACATAGACAACATACGTCAAAACCAAGATCCTATCCCTAAATATTGGATATAATTATCATTCCTGATACATACAATATATAATGTTCCAACTGAAGACATATTTTCCAGAACTTTGTTAACTTAGGTATAATATAGATATCATAAGAGACATGTGAGTAAGATGAGCCCAATTCTGAGTAATTATGTCAATATCATATCCAGAACTTGTTCATGTTGGTCACATTATTAAAGCGGACATTTGAAGATCATCCAAAGAGAATCTTCATAAACAACTTCATAAATGAAGAATAATCATCACAGAATACCCCATGAGCTAGCTGCTTCCAATGTTAAATCTTTACGTTAATGGTTCGTGTAAATACTATCTGTGAGACAATAAACATGTTTGTCACTTACAGTGCAATGTCTTTTATATGTTAAAACTATTCGCAACAAGAAACACAATATATTATGCACAGAAATTTGCCAAAACAATTTTGATTCCAATATATATCAATGCTTAAATTTGTTCTTGCATTAATTGTAGGATATTTTGACACCTGATGAGTGCATTTTCAATAATGATTTGATTGATTTTCACTAGAAAACAATTCTGGCAAACATTGGCTCACGATCCTAGCTGTGACATCATATTAAATGAGACATACATGTATGAACCAGTGCAATGAATTGAGTTTTGAAAACATTTGAATTTACTATTATTAACACTTCCTTCTCTAACGGTGCATAAATGCACCACAAAACAATCCTAATCCTTGCTCTTTTTGTGCCGACAGCACAAGCACATGGCAGCTATCTTGGATATGAGTGAGGGGAACATAGAACAATTCGTTGTCTGCATCACATACTGTCATATCTCATAAGGCTGCCTTGTGTGATTTTTATTTTCATTGTTGCATTTTATATTGTTATTTAATATTGGAGCATGCTCCTCTCTCTCTCATGAATGGACATGAGGTTGTAATATTGTGATAATACCTCAAAATTAATATATAATGTTACTTTAACAGTGTAATGATCTCATCACAATTAGATGAATACAATAAATAACCGCAAAAGGCAGTCAATTGAAATAGGACGGTATGTGAAGCAGACAATGAATCACTTCATAAATATTTCAAATGATTATTCCTCATTCCTCATAAACAGCTTTCAAATTCACCTTAACTGCAATCCAAGATGGCCATTCAGGCCATGGCAGCCATCTTGGATATGCAGGGAAAGGACTATTGCCATTTATGGGTTGTGCACAGGCAGTGTTAACAGATATATTTCTTTGTAAGAGTCAAGTTACAACTCCTGCACCATATTTTCATATCTTAGTAAGTAGATAAATTGTGAGTTGTTTCTGCAGGTTATAAATATTATACTTTGGTTTCACCTCAAGTTTGGTAGTGACATAGATGCATTTTTAGCTGGTTTCAAACTGCACATGCTAACTTAATCCAGTTGAGAATAAACACCCCATAGGTACTCAAGTTTGGTTTTGGTAGTGGTATGCCACTGAGAATTTGAAAGTGGACCCATCAATATACCAATTTTTAAAGAAATTTGAACCCATCGATATACCAAAAGTCAAAATTTTCAGCTGAATTAAACCCAAATTGTCTTAGTTTTTACAACTTGTGGGGAAATTCAAAATTTTTTTGCTAGATTGAGGCAAAATTTAAAAAAAAAGGACCCATTCATACACCGAAATTGGCCTAGAAAAAAAAGGTCATTGATATACCAAAAGGTCGTAAATGCTACCCATATTTGCGGCACGTCCCCGTATTGTCACATCTGTACCATGATGGCTTGTCAGCATGCTTGTGGCAAACTGCTTAAAAGCAATGACTTCAATACCAAACTCAAAATGAAATCAAGTGAAGTGATATTAATCTCTTTCCATCTAATGTATGAATTACAATAACCATACATCTGTTTGCAAATGATTAGTACCAGTTCATGCCACCTTTCCAAAACCATCTCATTATCAGTGCAACATTCAATTCCCTATCTCAACTTCACACCAAAGATGGATCTTTGTATGTTGCCAGTTTTATTGCTATCTTAATCATCTTGCTATAGTTTGTTCAGCTTATAACTGGCGAAAAAAAAAATGCAACTCATAAGATCCTGTATTGATATTGGTGTGGATGCAGTTGGGAGCAGCACTTATGCTAGTTGCATGTTGAGTAATACATGTGACTGGGGCACATGTATGTGAATTCAAGCGAGCATAAGATGGGACTTTATTGACATGTGCAGTAACCTGGGCCTCTAGGAAGAACAGATTATTTATTGTGTTTTCAATTTATTGAGTGTCCCAGGTTTAAGAAGAAAACAAACAAAGTAATGAAAACTGAATAATTTAAACAAACTATAGTCAGGTAAAACTATGCATATTTCGAAACAATCACATAGATGGGTTCTAATCATTTTAGAACACCGTGTATTTACAGAATAATATAGCAATAATCAGACAAATCCACTGCTTTCTGCTCCTCTTGGCACTGACAGAAGTGCATTTGTTGTGGCCACAGCAGTTTAAATGTTCTCATCTTACACAGATGCGCACAAAGTCACACTGTGTTAGGGATGTAAAAACATCATCACTGCCTCAAAGAAGCAACAAATCATTTACAATCAATACCATGAATACTGGTTTCAAATCATCCATAATCATCACATGTATATACTTGGAATACTGGGTTGAGTTGTATCATTAAGTAGTATGGAGCCAACCCAGGCTGCAATGGTTAACCATGTAATTGATTAGGTAATGTGACGATATACAGCTGCATCCATGGACAATACTGAAGTATTTCTGAAGCATCTTGCATGACATAACGATTTAATGATCTATGTATTTGATCTTTATGTACCTGCATAAACTTGTCATTTTCCAAATATTTTATTTTATTTAGACCTTATTTCCTTTAATAAATTAATGCTGGTTTCATTCTCTCCTGCTGCTTGTCCCTTTGACAACCATTTTGCTTCACTGCACATTCACCATAAAATCTAGCAGCAAGCCGATATATCGATCACTCCACTGCATTGCCAAAAGCGGCTAGGAGTTGAATTCAAGTCTTGAGCAGTGCCGCTCTGAGGTATGAGAAATGAATACGATTTTACAAGAAGAGCAGCAACATTGGCTTTCAGAGTCATGCCGCCGCCTCTCAGCAGCGTGCCACTGGGTTACTACCACTTAGTGGAAAGTACAAGTGAGTATGAAACCAGCAGAAGTTTACACCTTTGGAACAAATATCACATTCACCACCTGCACAATGACAACACATATTTGACATGATATATTAGAATTACCTAAAACATAGGAATATACTAAAATACTAATATAATCATACATGATTAACACTCATTCATACATACATACATAAAAAGTAGGTACATATCATATGGCATAAAAATAACTATTTCATCTCATTTTCATGATATACATATTTGTCAAATAAAAACCCATGCCATTTTTTGTCAGCAAAAACATTTTCATAAATAAATTCTACTCCATTCATAAATATCTCTTATTTACATTATTTTATACAGAACATGTGGCTGGCACATGAAACATATATATACAAGTTGTTTTATATACACCTTATTTATATTATATATAACATTCATATATTACTAATATGGAGCAGGCGATTAACATATTCAAGCAAAATTTAATGATGTTTAAACCATAAAGATTATTGAATCATAAATGCAGAAAAATGCAAGCTTGTAGCCAGTCTACAAAGACTAGCATATTTAAATACTGAAGAAGAAACAAACAAAAAATCATCCAACACACTGCTGTTCGCTTAATGTAATCAATGAGCTAAACCATTTGAAAATCATTAACATTCCAAATTCCTTGAATTCTTGTTTAATTTGTACATTTTTAAAGGAAAACACTACCTTGATGTGTGTTTATCATGAGTATATACTAATCAACATATAAAATTGAAACCATTGTACCTTTTGGCATTTTAACGTAATGATACCTTAATTTTTTGTTGCTTGTTTTCTACCTCTTTTTCAAGGGTAGGGTCAGTTGGACAGAATTGTTTTCAACATTTAGAGTGTAAAGAAACTGTTAACAAGACTGTTTTAATCTACAATTGAAAGTAAAATCCTTTTTCCTGGTTGTCAATATAATTTAGTTGGACAAGTAATCAATTGTTTGTATTTGATCTATCTGTTACAACAACAAAGTCAATTTGCAAGAACCACATCACTCTGTGCTGTACAGTATATATACATACTACATGTACCACTAAACATAGCTCGTAGTGGATACCGGCTGCGCCGGCATACACTTCTCAAAATATTGGACCTGCCTGTCGCTCTATCACACGGTAAAGGATAGTCAAAATAAAGATTCCTATCGTTTATTCTCTAAATAAGCAGACTCTCCATGGACTACAAACCAATCTGGATTTACACCAGCTAGTGCACCCTGTTGACTGAAAATTGCAACAATTGTATCATGAGTTAGGGACTTTAATACTTGTTGTGAAAAATACTGTCCACATTGGCAGGTAGATTTGTTGTTATACACCTATCCGACTTCGCCATTACTGCGGTGTCCCCGATGTAAAACTGCGGTGTCCCGAGGTCGGGGGTTCCATCCATTATTTATTGTGTGCTATACAGAATTGTACCCGGGAATTGTACACAACAGTGATATTCAATACACAATCATGAGTATTGAATTACTTAATTAAATCTCCGCTCTGGTACATCTGTGTTGCCGTCAATAGAGGGCCAAATACAGTAAACGCTTCTCGGATTGGTGTATAGGCAAGAATATAATTAATGTGAAATACTTTTCTTCATAAACATAGGCAAGGTGAAAGAATACTGAGACAGATTTGTTCACATTTAACGTAATATTATTATTGTTGCCAACCTTTTTCTTGATTGGAGGACTATGGAAATGCCTTGGTGGCAGTGTTGTAACAAGTCATGACTTGTGACTTGAGGTCAAATGAGGCAAGTGACTTGAGTGATATTCAGCGAATTGACCCCACTGTATTTCTACAGTGACTTGACTGACTTGACCTAGTACTTGACCACATTGGTTAACTGTTTCAATACTCCGCAATTGTTAGTTTCAGGTGTGTGTATGACTTGAATTTGGAGTCCGACAGGCTTCACAGACCGCATTGGAAGGGCCACCCCTGATTTACAGCTTTATAATCAATTACAAATTTAAATGACAAGGTGCATAATTTGACAGCTTTGCCCTGCATGTTATACTACTGCAGTGCAGGCATTTTGAAAGGTTGTATATATATTTGTGATTTTCAGTCAGATTCAGAAGGCTTGGAGGAACTTACGAGCTAAAAAGTGATGAAAAAATTATGCTAACAATTTCTTTGTGGAATGTTTCATAAATAAAGAATCAAATAAAGAAGCACCATAGATGAACAAGATGTTTTCAACTTTCAATATTGCAATTTGATTCCCTAACAAACCACTTTAATAACAAGAGAAGATTCATTTTGAGTTTTTTTAATATCAGAAAGTCTTTGTTAGTCTATAATTTTGATTGTCACTGTTAACAACCAGCTTATTAGTATTAAATACTTAACATCATTTGGTGCAAGGTTATCTAGGGAGGTTTTCCAAATCCAATGTTGGAAATGATTAATTTCCACATTGATATAGTCAGCAGCTCTATGTACATGGTTTGTATGAAACATGCAACGAGGTAAATAAGAATAGAGCTCCCTGCTCGCCGAAACGATGAAGTCATCTGCCCAAGGTTGCTTGTTACCGGTTCGTTATAAATCAAACCCAGAATTGCCCGCTTTGAAGTAAAACGCGGTTTGAAAAACAGCACCAAATGTTACCAAATTAGCAAAGAGATCTACTCTTTTGTGTACAGATAAACAAAGTTGAACAAACTAAATTTCCCAGTTTATCCTCATTTTATGTTATTATTGTTAAATTAAAGGAATGCAAGCACATCTTCTGAATCTGGTACAATGTATATTTTGTCATCATTGCCTGATCATCGCTACCACTTTCTGCTTCATTTGCCATTGTGGTAGAGCTTGTATGGCAACGGGACGAATGTACTAGATTTAGGAGTATGCTTGCTTTTATTATTCTGCAATATTACGCTAAAGCAATGGTACACAGTAAAGTTGAATGTGCTAAAATGTGCAATTCATTTCAATTTATTTATCCATACATGCAAAAGTAAATTCAGTTACCATTTTAGTAGTATTTGGTGCTGTTTTTGTTAGGTCCCTTCATTTTGTAATGGGTTGATCAGTGTGCAATTTTCAATGAAACGGCAACATACTAACTTGAGCTCAGCGATCTACATTTATCTATGTCGTTGGTAGCATGGCAACAAAACTGTTTTCTCCAGTTAGCACTAAAAGATGAAACTCATAACATAACACCATTTATAATCTACTCACTGTGGATCCCATAGAACAGCCTTTTGCAAAGCCCACTATGTGTGCACATACACAAGTCTATCTACATAAAAAAATGTTACTCTCTTATTTGCACAATATATACAAGTAACATAATGGTGGCATGTTATCATATACATCATTTACAAAATTCAACATTTTTCATAATGTGAAAACAGCATAGTAGTTACCCGTTTCGGTAAGTAAGAAAAAGAGACATGTATGGTGACTTCAGTTCCACCCATGCAGTGTCAGAAATCACCATACATTCATTATGCAAAACATTGAACTCTGCCCTTGCACTATGATGTCACATACACACCACTGCCATAGCTGCTCCATAGAAAAGTTTATATAACTGCACAAAACTGGGTATATGCTATTTGATTCAGTACTTTGGATATCCATCCAGAGACAACCGTGTCACACTGGAGGAAAGACAACATGAAAACATGAGCACACAAACAGGTTGCTATGGTGAGTGAGCAGCGAGCATCAATCCGGTGTCGGCGTAGTCTCTGGCAGACGTTTGTCGTACATGCAAAGTGCTTGGTGTAGGAATTCGTACTGCTCATTGGTCTGAATCATGCCACCTCTGAAATAAAAATGTTAAAACACCCATTAGTGACCTGATATAATCAAATTATTGGTTCTTTCTCATCATTTCATCTTTATGGTAGGTTGTCAGATTTTGTCATATTGTGTTTTCTATCTTACATTGAGTATTGCCCCATAGGATAGTACATTACTTCCGTGAAGGTTAGCACTTTTACTTAGCACCATTTAAAAAAAAAAATCTTGATCGTAAAATTGTACATGGGTAATTTATATAAGCCATCTTCAGTTATTAATGTCATAGCTTTATACAGATGCAGAACCCTATTCAGCCTATATATATAAAATGACCTTCACAGCCAGGATCAGCTCCCCACATTTCTTATGGGTAGATCGGGACATTTGGCAGAAAGTTCCTTGCCCAGGTGAATTTCAAACTACCTCAATATTTCCATGAGAGCAAAAATATGACAGTACTGCGGGAGTTTGAACGTAGCATCATGACTGAGCTAATTGGTCTACTTATGCAGCTGTCTCTATACCGCCCGACTTTCAGTACTCTGTACATAATTATGTTTCTGAATCCAGCACACACGTATGTTGTGCACAATTTGATGACTTACCTATCTTTGCGCATTTGGCATATGATGCCCAGTATATCAATCATATTTTCTTCTTCCAGTTGCCGCATTCCTATGCTAATTGCGATGAAGCAGCCTGTCCTTCCCAGCCCAGCACTGAAAGAGAACAACCGTAATGAATAAGATGATTGGTGACACCAACAATAGACTTCTTTAGAAATTGTAATATTATCAAGATGGATATGTATAAGTCGTAAGTTCTGTGTAGTACTGTATTGAAATTGTAGAGTCTGGTATCTGGTGACTATGACTACAACAAATGAGGCACAATATCTAAATTTTATGTCTGCTTATTTACCAGTTATATGTGCACATGTAACAGTACACACACTGTTATTTTTAGATCACCCAGTTTAACCGTATGTGATCTTATTGGCTGCATGAAAAGCCATCAACAATGCATGTACTCTGTCTCAACATAGAAGAGCATAACTGACATTTTTGCCAAGTTTTTGTTTAGTTTTCATCCTTAAAGGCTCAAGAATCTTGCTCTATTGCTACCTTTACAGAAATATGGAACACGGCAACATGCCAAAATTCATACATTGTACTCTAAATCCAAACCTTTTACAATAAATAAACATCCCAGCAAACACAAAACGTTTAAACAGGTTATATTTTGGGTTTTGGCTTTGGTAAAAATGTTTTAATATTGTCGGGTTATATAACGGTCATAAAATCGTTTTAAAATGTTTTGTATGAAAACACACTACCACAACATTTTTAAAATGTTTTCAAAATGTTATTGTAAAATATTTGTTGCAAACAATTTTTGCCAAATATTTTGTAAACACTTAAATAACATTATGTTAGCATAAGTTATCAAAAAGGTTTTTGAATGTTATGAAAATGTTTTATACCTTTTATATACCCTTTATATAACCAGACATTTAAACGTTTTCTGGCAAACTTTTCTAACCTTTTGTGAATAATGTCTAAAATGTTTTTTTGCTGGGATGTGCATATGAATGGTGAAGTGCAGCATTTGTCATTTATCTTGAAATTATCAAATATATTACATGCATAAATATGCATACCTGCAATGTACAACAACAGGTCCTTTTGGTAGTATAGGATCACTTCTACTGATCTCCACCTCCTTAATCATCTCAAGTAATGTGATGGGATTATCAGGAGGTTTGTTATCAGGCCATGATGTGTACCAATAATGTAAAACCTGCCGGTTCTCATCAAGTGGCAAGTACTGAAAGAAAGAGAAAAAAAAGAAACAATATTGAAATTAATCATGAAAATACCATGGTAAACATCATACAATTGTTAGTTGAATATGTTACTCAATTCCTGTAATTATGAACTCACAATATCAAGGCTACGTGTTGATACTATATCTGGCTATTCAACTAGAGCAGAAGTTAAAGTTTGCAAGGTTGTCTAATTTTGACCGTCCACGGCGAATGAGCCGTAAAGTCGGCCCCTGGTCAATTTTGTTTTTTTCCCTGTTTAGAAAATGTATATCATAAGCTTTACAATGATATATCATTGGACTTCAAACGATATTCAGAAGCGGAGTTATGGCTTGTTCAACTTTGCTCCTTCAGTAAAAGGGTACATTATTTTGGTGCTGCAATATTTCTCTTTTTCTACATTGCTGGTATTAAATATTAAATTGTGATAATTGGCGGTCACTTCAAATCATCCCCAAGTCAACGAGGTTCAGGAATGTCCTCTCATTGTTAATTGTTGGTTAACCCACCACTTGAACAGGATTTAGCCATAGCAAACAAAGACTAAAGCTATTTACTATAAGTATAAGCTTATTATCCTCTTCAACAATAGGATTAAAGATTGATGTGCGGACTGGACTGAAATGAGAAACTTGTAGGACAATTATTGGATACATTATGAATGCAAGCTTCATGCACATTTTACACCGTAACTCGGAATACAATTTAGGGAATTTACGGTTCGTTTGTGCTGCCGGGTCACAATTTATGTGTGGTTTGATGGTATTACACATGAATGGTCCATATTTCTGCTCTCAAATTGTATGATTTGGGCTACAAAGGGTGTAGTTTGTTGTAGCTATAGATGTATCACACAAGACTTTGAAATCCAAACAACTTATCCCATAAACTGCACCATAATTTTGGAATGTAATTTTCAATTTCTTGGTCATCTTGAAAGACCGATATAGTAAAGATGCAAGTTTGTGAAACAACATCCACCATCACATAGTCTCCACTGTCTTTGATATGGACCCGTCACACATGAGTATAGCGTTAGTGACAAGCGTTATCCCTTCCTGAACCCCAAGTCACAGCTATAGGCATGTCGAATGCTGTCATTTCAGTTCAGCCGGCACACACATATCCCAGAAATAGCATCATTTCATATGCAGCCACTATTGATAGACACCACTAGTCAGTCACTCAAGAGGCCTAGTTATATGCGTCTGTGTCATAATTCAAGCACCAGCATAACCTTCAGCTTTAGTACAGTGCAACTAAAATCTGATTGGCCCAATGTAAAATCAGTACTTTTTTACTGACACAAAAATGTCACCAACTTATTTTGACTTAGTATCACCCAATAAAGTAAGCCCAGAAATATAATGTTTCACAAGTTCATGAAAATACCATTTTATACATGTATTATAGTCAAGTGCTTTTCAAAGAAAGCCTTCATTTTTATGCACAGCTCAAGCAAAATGTAAAAATATATCACACATTTCACATTTGTTCTCTCCTTCAGTTTTAACAAGTGCTTCAGAGTACTGGTAAAAGAAGTTTACAGCATTCATTTTCTTTTTTACTGCAATCACACACTTCTACCAACACTTAACAGGTATGCCCTTGGGTGGCAAGAATGACTTAATATTTTATTCTCTTATTTTACATATGGCCTACTTCAGCACTTAAAAAAATACAATTGGGTGCTTAACCATACTCCGGTAATAACCACTTTCTTTTTTTATCCCTTCAAGGAATATTAATAGATTCTTATGACTTTCATATAAAAAATAAGATAATAAATTCCCCTGTATGTTCTGAATATAACATCAATACCACCTGTCCTACATTCCACAGTCATGGAAGTCATGTTCTAAATACATAGAGATTTGCCTTTAAAGTAAGACGTGTGCTCTACCTTACTTTTATATTAAGTGGTGATGAAGCAACAAAAAAATGCAAACAGGAGACGGGGCCATTCATTCAATATCTCGTTGGCAAATCCAAGTAGCTTACAAGTGTACTTGGGCCGATGGAATGAAAACATGATGAATGTGTGCAGGAGGATAAATAGTACATAGGATTTACAAAACATGACCAAACTCAAATAAAAGAGACACTTGTCTGAAATTGAGATATTAATTTACATTCTGCTTCATACTACAGCTAAATGTCTTTCTGAATCAATTAAATCATCTCAAGTTTCAGGATCCTCTAATACATATCTCAATTCATATCTTTCAGCAATAAATTGAACAAAATGTTATTACTGGTCCAACTTCTGCCTCATTTATGTGTGTTTGGTCGATCGTCACATATATTACTGGAAAAGTGGTAGCAGACAAGGAGGTATAAATTACTAAGATTGTAAAAAAATTAGCCAAAATATGATGTAAAATTAAACATATCTGCTTATGTTCAATATTAAAGTCATTGAAGCAACAAAAAAAAAAAAAAACGACACTAGCTCGGTGATACCCATTTTTCATGAGATGTGAAAACAGTTCTGTTTTGAAGCACATACTATGTACTGTTAAAATCCCTCTAAAATTTCCTACAGGGTGTTATACAAATATTGAATGCTAAATGAGTACAGTGGTAAGAATATTTTCACAAGGTGAAATATCAATGAGGCTTTGTCAAGTTGAATTGAACAGACCGTTCATATTTCACCAAATGAAAATATTTGTACCATTGAACTAACAAAAACATCAATACTTGTTTTATTTACAAATTTCTTTTCATCCAATCACCAGGACAACAAACTATGTTAAAAAATATATAACTATATTTATTTCAGAAGCAACACCCACACCTTTAATTAGCGAGTTGATGTCGTCACCGTACATGAAACTTAAAGCTACACACGTTTATTAGCATTGCCATATGAAAATAACTTGAAAATGAACTTGTGTGGAGTGCAATAGTCTTTTCACAGCTGATGATGAAAATAGCAAAAACAATCAAAATTAAACAGCTAACCAAATGATAAGGACCTTTGTACGAGTTATATATTATGTAGCTATGTGTAGTCTCCTATATGCTCATATAAATTATCTTCCCTGTTTTTATATGCATAGAAGACAATGAAGAACATCTTTGTAAGCTTGTACTCAATGTACTGGTACCTTTCCCTTTATAGACTAATCAGAAAATATTAAACCTATTTCTTTCTTACTTTCAGTTTGACATTCACAGGCACAGATTCTGCTCAGATAGCTACAGACATAAAATGAACTTGTCCAATCATCTTATAGACCCTGTACACATTATGACATTTTCTTCTTCTTTGATAAAGATTGAATGAAGATTAAAAATGCTGTTTCCCTAATGTGTATGCACAGGTTTTTGTTCAATGAAGCAAAAGGGTACTTTTGATTCTTAATTTGACTAAGCTATTTCTGTAACGTGTACACTCACTTCATTAGATGAAGTGATTACGTGACATGTGATAATCAATAGCCTACATGTATGTCAAAATTCTTATGCATCTCAGCTGTGTCTATACTTGGAAGGAAGACATTTGTAGTGTGAACAGTGTCTTACTTACCTTCAAGTTGAATATTCTAAGTATATAATCCTCTTTGCGAGTAATCTCCTCCACAGTGACCTCTATATCAGCAAACACCTCTTGTTTATGTGGCCAATACATTTCACATTTAGGCTGTGGTAGAGATAAAAATAGTTAAAAACAATTAATGCTGTAATTAAGATTCATGATATACAATTCCATTTGAAATCCATATGAATGGTTTATGATGAGCATGGGGTTAGGAATATGATTAGGGCAATATCCTCCCGCAAATCATCAACATTCTTTCTTGGAACACAGATTACTATCTCCTTCCAATATTAATTCCAATGTTTTGTAACGGTATTTAATGATGTGCTTAATACTGTATAGCAGCTTATTTTCGTGGGTTAATATTTTGTGATTTTAACTGCTAACAGTTGTGTCATTTTTTTATTCACGGTTTCAAACAGCTATATTAAATCCTACAGGTCAAAAATATATTTACGCAGGGTTTTTAATATACGGTTGCCTGTTTGAAATGTGAAAAGCATGAATATTATACCCGGCCTGCAAATTGTCCATTATACAGCAACCCATACGGTCATTAGCATTCATCCAACCTTGAAACAAATTTATCATTACATTATTATGTCACTTGCAACACAGTGACAATGAAAATACAAAGGAGCATATGGCATTCTTTCATTCCACCAACCATATTGTATGCAATCAAGCAAAGTAAGTCGGATGTCGCCAATATTAATTTTGAGATACAACATAAACAAGTGTGCAATTCTTTTGTTTTTAATTGTTTATGTAACGCTGTGAGTGTTGACATCCCTAACAAATGTGATTCAATTTTTAATGATGATTAATTCAGAAAAATATTGTAGGTATAATTTGAAAATGTAGGCCATTCCAAGTTCAATATGGTTGACTTTCCATCTCATTTGGCCAGCATGATTACATCACAACACGAGGTGTATGTGTAGAAGCATGAAACCAAATACAGCTGGTAGAATACTCATCTCTTGTCACAAGGATCACCACATCTTGATGAATTTACAATATGGGTCTGGGGGAGGCGATTTTCATGGAAAATGGGTATGGAAACGTGACAATAGACTTTTCAAATGAAATTTTCCCAGAAGAAAACAAACCTTTTTGATGAGCTGTTGCATGGGTGTTTTGCTGAATTCAAATTTTTATTGATATCGTTTAAAGACAACAGTTGGAATGAATCACCGTCAGGCACCAGTTTGCTTTGGATGACCCGTTTTATAATTTCAGGTTATCCACAACAAACTATTTAGCCTGAATATAAATCTTAAGATGTACATAATGTTATTATTCCCACCAGGTGGTGGCCGCATTGCATTCTCTAAATTCAGTAAATTTTCATTGTCAACCGTGTAATTGAATGGGATTATTTTGAATTTTAAAACGCTTGAAATATCACAAACAAATAGGCCTATGTTAATAAATAATATTTACAAGCTAAAACCGTTGGGGTTCGATAATGAACCCCACAAACCTAACCGAGTATATGGAAAATGCCATACGGCCGGGCGGTTTCACAAGTTGCCGGCTCTATCATGCCATTCGCCGCCTGATTCCCACATTGAAGGTGAATTGTTCAGTGTTGTGTTGCTTTTTAAAGTGTTTCATAGTATTTTACTAACAGATGTTAGATGTGAAAATGAGAAATTATAAAAGTAACATGCAACCCCAGTGCCAGATAATCCTGTTTAGTTGGTGCAATATTTTAGGACTTGATCAAGTCTAAAAGTTAAAGTGCATGCAGCTTGCGAGTATTGAAAATTCAGGGAGGCAGAGCCGCTAACTGTGCAGTATTTATTTTATTTGATTTCATTTCATTTTATTTCATTTTATTTGATAATTTTGTCTGCCTTAATTGTCAACATGGAACCGCCACTGCAGAAAGGCAGACATTTGAGGAAATGTTTGGTTTGTGGGTGGAGGGAAGGCATGAAAAGATGCACTCAAATTTCACAAGTTTCCGGATGCTACAAGGATTGTAAAAGTCCCTACATATCATTGCTAATAATTCAGAGGAAACAAGAGGGTGTTTCTCATATCTGCAAGGAGTCCATGTTTAAGGCCCATTTTCATAATATTGTTAAAAATGTTCCAGCTAAAATCTCGCCAATCCGTCAGACATTCACATTGGCAGGATGGAATGAACAGTAAAATGTGTCGGTTATGAATGAGGTTAAGAACTTTGCATCATTTATTTTTCAGGTATTAACAGCTAAACATTGTGCTTTGAACATCAGAATGTCCCCCAGGGCTACACACTTCATAACATTCATCGGTTCTAAAGCAAGATAGATGTTTTACAATACCATTAAAACAAGTGATATGCAGTCATTAACCTCTAATCATTCATCCAACATTGGAAGTCATCATGTATCATTATTCATGAAAATAAACAAACACATAATGAAACTCATGTTTTTCAACTGCAGACTAAATCAACTTTCTCATGACAAAATATTATAGAAACATATGGCAAACTCCCACTAGTAGAATAAATATACGCACTAAATCATTCAACATTGAAACAAAGTCAACATCATTTATGAATTATTTTACAATGCACATTAAACAAAGCATGTATAAACATGTAATATAAATCATTGATTTATGAATGCTTGTGGGTATTGAAGTTTATTACATTCTATAAAATGCAAACTGCAGAATTAAACATTTATATCAGGTTGCACTTTTCTTGATTCATTTCAGAACTATAATTTTCAAATCCTATAAAAATATTTTTGATATTCAATGTGTTGCTGTTTTATACTGCAAATAAAAGAAAACACAAAACTCTTCAGAACAATTAAAATTGTGAAATATTATTAACACTATAATCTCCCCCTTTAATACACTGGGTATTTCACAAGTTTGCATTCTATATTGAATCCCAAATATCCCCCTATAATACAGTATTTGCTTGCAAAATACATTCTATTTTTAAATCCCAAATATTATTCTGTGCAACATTCAGGAGGATATTTACCCATAGGTTAACTAATTATGGTATATTATGGTTAAAGGGGCATTTCTTGATCCATAGCCTCGTCCCCCACTTATTTCAAAAATAAATTTCTTGCAGATTCATTTGTTTTGCAAAAATATCAAATTTGTATTTATCAGCAATGTAATATAATCATCATATAACTCCCAAACACAAAATCAGAATCAACTAAAATTTTTGGAATAAACATTTTTCATGGGTATCTACTTAAGGGATCTGGAATGAGCGTTTTAAGCGTTTCGACAGTATTTTTTGTGGGACATGGGAGCACATCAGACCTATCGAATTGCATTCTAAATATGAAGAATGTCTTTCTGATATCAAATAATTTTCATTTTTTGAAATTCACGACATAATACAAATTTCATGACAAATTATTAAAATTTGATATTTTTCACATTTTTGATATATAACAGTCCTCGAAGTAAATTTTATAAATCTAATGATATGATCTTAAAGTGAATGTAGCTGAGAGGAAAAGCCGACGATCAATTGAAAATTTTGACCTTTCATATTGAAGATATGGATTTTTTTCCCAAAAAGACCTAATTATTTTTAGTATTTTGGGAAAAAATCCATATCTTCAATAATTAAAGGTCAAAATTTTCAATTGATCGTCGGGCTTTTCATCCCACCTACATACACTTAAAGTATAAATCATCAGATTTATAAAGTTTACTTCAAGTACTGTTAAATATCAAAAATATCAATTTTAATAATTTGTCATAAAATTTGTATTATATCGTGAATTTCATAAATGAAAATTATTTGATATCAGAAAGACATTCTTCAGATTCAGAATGCAATTGATATGTCTGATGTGCTCTCATGTCCCAAAAAAATGCTGTCAAACGCTTCAAAACGCCATTCCAGATCCCTTAAACATACCATAAAAAAAGAGGATGCATAGGATGGGAGATACAAATGTTCAAATCCTTCTCATGCTATTAGGCTCATGCTAGTTAGGCTTTGAGCCATAACATTTACACTGGACTTACTTGCACTGATTTCAATACCATGCTTGAATGCAATGCCATAACACATGAGTGTACAATAGTACATGTACATGCTTTTTTAATCCTACTTTTTGTTGTTTTTGGTTCTCTTTTAAAAATCCATCCCTACATTTCACAACTGTGCAGTTGACGTCACACATTAACCGACAAAATTAATGGGCAGCAATCAGACAGGATGCCCATGCATGTGATATAATCAATTTAGTTCCACCATGTTCACTGTTCATCTGAAAGCAGATGTACGACTTTCCAAATCAAATTATTTTATGGTCCGAGATCGTCCCACGGCAATAGTCTCTTGACCTACATTCCTCAGCAGTTCATGTAACACACAATAATTATGCAAATTGATTTATTCAATATTTAATATATAGAAAAGAAAATAACAACATACAAAATACTGTGTGGATTTATGGGGCCAGTGACATCATTGGACACAGCTGTTCCTGTAAGCTTTCTATTAACCAACTATGAGAAGGATTCATAGATTTACATAGGGAACAACACATGGTCTCAGTCAAATGATTGTATTGCATACATGTAGAACTCAGGTGCATGTAATCAGATTGGTTAATCCAAGGGGGCAAAAACCTCATCATGGGCTATTCCAGTTGAAATCCATATACCCCATGGAAGACATGGTGTACCTTAATATCCCAAACAGTGAGGTGTAGATTTCAAATAGAGTCACTTATTTCAGGTAATCCCATTTAAAATTCACACTCCCTGTGTGGGAGATTAAAGTCATGTCTTCCGTATAGGGGGTATGGATTTCAACTGGAATAGCCCAATCGAGAAATATGTCTTAGTAAAAAACAGAATACAACAGGGGCTGATTTCACATAATATTTCATTTTTTCCATCCTGATTTCACCAAAAAATATTTTTCTGAGGGGGGACTCTGCGCATAAAACAGGTACATAACCAACCAACGTAACAAAAGCCCAGTCATTGGCAAATTTGCCCCCATTAGAGAAGAACAAACATCCAAAATGGGTAACAGAATTTAGGACTGGAATTTTTTCCAGTCCTAATTTTACATCAAAATATTTGATGCCCCACCTGCCACCCTGTGGTGATGCCCATGTATGCTATCTGTATCATACTTATTACCACAGCTTATTAAGGCGCAGACTTTCCGTCAAGAGTGACTGGAAACCAAGTTATTATACTCGTCAATGCCAACCAACCACCACCCACATAAGATCATTTTTTGTTTCAGTATTAAGTATTAGGTAGGTGGCCTGATTTGTTCATATTCTGTTTTCTATCTTTCATGGTGCTCCCATTGAAACAGCCCGTTTACAAAGAGTTGTATTACTCCAGCCATTTTGATAAGAGAAGCAATTAAAAATGTGTATAACCATGCCCCATATAATATAGTATTATATATAATTATAATGTACTTCCAGTGATGGTTACCATGCCACTTTTTAGCACATTTTTGTTCACACCATCTAAACGAAACATATCTCATGCTAATGGGGTTATGAGAAAATATAGGCTTCTTCTAAAACCAAAATCTCACTTTTTATGACAAAAAATGGGGGATGAGGCTGTGAATCTAGTCATACACCTTTAATATATATGGAAAATTAAATGGTTTACCAATCCATAAAATGCCAGTAAATTTAGAGCAAGTAATACAAAGATAACCACTTAACCCATTTTATATTTTCTGCCTACATTTTAAATCATCCAAATCATCCCAGGCATGAATGTGATGTACATTTCATACTTCCGGATGTAAAGCATGATTCAAAATGTACCCCTTTATCATCTTAAATTTCAACAACTCTTCCAATACCTTTGTACAGGAGCCAACCGTTGTTAATCCATGATGAATCCACACTTTTACTCTAGCGTATACGCGAACGCGAGCGAGACTACGCGTTACGCTAGAGCGCGTAAAATTCATCATGCCTGGAACATGTGTGCGTATTCAAGCTTTACAAGTTGAATTCGATATTTTTTCAGGCAGCGGCTATTATTCTGTAGTTTTATTGCCGATATCAACAGAGAAATCATCGAAGTTTTTGTAAGGCTGAGGGACAATGATTAACTAACATTCCTCATGAAACAATCATGTGAATTATACGATCTTTAGCTCCTTTTCGTTGTTGAAAGGATTCAATCATGTTTCATCGTTGTTCATCACCGTTTAACAACTTCGCGTCCGGCGCGTCTGCGTGGTTTACGCCGCCGGGCAGCTACAGCTGCCCTCGCAAGTAAACCACGCAGACGACGCTGTCAATCGTTGTTAAACGGTGATGAACAACGGTGAAACATGATTGAATCCCTAAATCAAACAATTATGCACATAACTCATACACAAGTATAATTGAATTGCTATTAACAGGCCTTGAGGTGCAGGAGTTGCTGGATTCTATTATATAACATCTATTGGCTCTTATAGCAATTATTTATAGAGTCAGGACAAAAGTTCTGTATATTGGGAAATTTTGTGAGGATTTATTTTGAGGTTTATTTCAGAGCAGTGAAAATAAAAGATGACAGATACATTCTTCTTGTCCAATAAGGTGAATGACTGACCCTCCCCTCTCCAGGAGGGACCCTCCCCTCTCCCGCTGTTTGATTCTGCAGACCAAATCCACGCTTTTAAATCATTGTTTGCTATACATGTTTTCACTTTTTATACATGTATTGCTTATCACCCCGTTGTCACATTTTAGCTCGCTTTGTAGCGATCACAAGGTGTTTTGGGGATTCGCTTTGTAGCGTCGATCAGGTACCTGTTTTGCCCGGCGCAGTGTGTTTCTGCGCTGTACAGCTCGCCAGGTTAGGGTTAGGATTAGGAGTAGGATTAGGGTTTGGATTAGGGTTTGGATTAGGATTAGGGTTATTCATTGGTAATATACTAGTAATAGTATTCCGTAAACAATAAGTATAATAAATAGACAGCTTTCTAGCACAACCACTTGTAGCATAGTGTGTAGTTTCGACTATGGATCGATAGGTTGCTGGTTCGAGCCCCGGTCGATCCTTGGTAGAAGTTTAAATCTAACTTGTTTCGTTTGTTTTTATTAAGAGGAAATAATAGTAGCCTAAGTAACTCCAATGCAACGCAACGCTAGTAAGCATTTCGTAAGGTGTGAAGAGGCACGCTTCGTAGCGCTTGTTAGGTACCCATCGGATATCGTGAAAGTGTGACAAGAGGCTGTTTATATTGGTTACAATATATATATATTAATATGTTTATTGTGAAATTGCTGTTTTTGAATTATTAGGTCTTCACATTGAGGTCTCACTATTTGGAATCTTTGGGGGCGTTTTTTGCCTGGGGATCATTTTTAGCAGGCTCGGGTAGACAATTGTCTTTTTGTCTTGCAACAGGTCAACGGTTGTCTACCTTGGTTGTCTACCTTGCTCTGCAATTACTGGCTTTTATTTAACGAGTGTAATTGATTTAGCCTATGTTATTTATTAGTATTTATTGTGTATTAATTGCTGTCGTAGTTTATGAATGATATTTTGCTATGTTTTTATTATGTTTGCATACTTTTTGTATTGTTTTGCATGATGTAAATTGTAGGTTTAGTATCTTTGTTCAGCGCATTGAGGCCTGGCATAATGCGCTATAAATTGCCTTATTTAAAGAAAGACTACAGTGATCAGGAAGTTTTCAATTGTCTAAAGCAGACCAATCCTCAGACTGATATCATTTGCTACTTTGAGATCTTCAATAAGTAAATAGAAAAGTAATTAAGTATATTCAGCACTTGAGTATTTCCGTGTGAGTTGTTTGGCCAGTGATGCCTTGAAGGAGATAATATTGACAATGGCTTTTCTACATCACCCTTCACCAACTGTACACTTTGGATTTATTACATTCACTGGGATTCACAAAGTGTTTACACATTTTTTTTTATTACATTCACTCTGATTCAAAAGTGTTATTTTACACTATTAAGGCCAGTCATTTATTTGGGTGAGTTAATGCGTTTATACTGGACACCTCACATCACTGGGCGTTTTATCAAGTTTATTCCCCGTATTTTTGATGAGTGTCACCGCCAACTGGGTTGTTTCTACTGTTCCGTTGTTTCTACTGTTCTGTAAAGGCAGGTAACCATGTATCTAATAAGGAGAACGGTAGTACAGTTGTGTGAACTTCTAGTTGCTCAAGTTTTTCATTAAAGTTGGGTTTCGATCATGTACACTGTATTGTAGCGTGTCACAGTGAGTTCCAGTGTACCCACTAAATCGTCACCTATTGTTTCTAACGGGCATGTCATCACGCATCAACCACCTCAAATTTACAAAAACATAAATGTGCATTTATAAGTGCAGGTATAGAGATGCTTGATAACTGAGCTAACAGTACCCTCAAAGTTCACTTTATCTATTATTTACATTGTAATTGAAAAACACTCTTTTTATACAGAGACCCTATCATTATTAGGTATCCATCTCAAAACATTACATCAACAAAACTAAAGACAAATAAACAAGATTTAAATGATCAACCACAACTGAAGCAAACAAAAACAACAAAACTATAATATCTGTGACACTGTAATCTGTAAAACAGGAGGAATCATTTTGAACAAACTATTATATATAGAAGCCAATTCCTTACAATTCAAATGATTGAAAAACCTTGCAAATCTGAATTCTCTCAAAGGAACTAATCTCATATTATTCTTATAGTCAAATCATTCACCACAGATCTTGAGAAAAATAAAGGTTAAAACAGCAATATCTTCAGCTTCTCAGACAATTGCCATAAGGTTCATAAAACTTTTAATAAAATAATACTACTGTCTTCTTCCTCACTGTTTATTATACATTATGTTATTCAAGCATATCCTTGGAACATTTTTCTTTGCCTTTGGGATCTCTCTGCCATTTCAGTGGTTCTTCATCCTTTAAGTCATATTTGAATTGTAAATTAGCAATATATGCATGTTGCATGAAAACTTAGTAGCTGAGCCAAGTTTTTCCCCAGTTTGATATGCAAGGATATTTGAAAAGGCATGGAATGTTCACGCACATAAAAATATCCCGAGTGGAGTTAATTCACAAAATTTTAATGCGCACAAATATTTTTCTTCCTATAGGCCTTTTAAGGGATTGGTCACCCACCGTATCTAGGGCTCAAATATGCATTTTTGCAATGATTCCTATCCATTCCACATGAAAAGAGAACATCAGACACACTTTCCTCCTTGTTTTACAGTGATTATATACATCCAACATGTACACACATTCTCATCATGACATCAAGTTGTTCAATACTTACCCTACTTCTTTCCTTGAGTTTGGTTACCATGACAATAATGGGAGCATTGACATACCACACCATTCGCCAAAAGTCTGTTATGGTGTGAGGCAAAGGACCCTGTGTTGCTACACAGCAGTTTGGTTCTTGGTCGTAACCCTACAGGAACAAACACAAGACATGATTAAACAATGCAGACTTTTGTCTTTCAACATACACTCTGGTGATCATTCTTTTCTGGCCTCTGTGCCCCGTCTATGGAATTCACTTCTTCATGACAGCAGGGAAGACAGTACACTCCCACTGTTAAAAACTCAAAACAGTTATTCATGTACATTTCTTGCTACCATCCCATACCATAAAACCTAATCTACAAGCATATAGAGTGTTTTTGATGAAAGCTAAATTAATAACAAAATTATAAAATTATGAAGTTTAAGCAAATAAATTACGGATACAAGCGTATACAAACAAGTATTATTATAAGACCAATCTATTGTATTGGCATATTTACGGCTGTTTTGTATCAATTTAGCTGTCATCAAAAACAATCTATGTGCTTGTAGACAAGGTTTTATGGTACACTCTGTTTGCACCAGTTATTTTGCAATTCAGCTCGCATATTTGTACTTGTATACTTTTCTATGTTTGTACTTGTATACTTTTCTATGTACCTGTATATAGGCCTACTATTTTGTAAAGTGCCCCATTCGTTACGGGGCACTCAATAAATGCCTGTAATGTACAATCTGCAAATGCTGCCTATGTAATTAATTTGGCATTAAACAAATCACATAAAAGTACAGTACAGTGAAAAGCAACACATGCATTTAATAGGTTGCCTGGCAAAAAAAAATCATCTTAAACATTCAACTGGCAGTTTAACAAAAGTTCAAATGTATCAGAACATCAGATGAATGTAAATGTACTTTGGGAGGAGTTTTTTTTATTACAAAGATCTCATTTTACGTCCCCCTTGGTTTTGTTTACTTTATTTCTTCACACAATTTCAAAATACTGTATGGCTGCAAATGTCCCTATAGTATTTTACAAATATCATTCAACAACTCTTCCTATACCTTTGTACAAGAGCCAACCGTTGTTAATCCGTGATGAATCCACACTTTTACTGTATAGCGATACGCCGAACGCGAGCGAGACTACGCGTTCTGCGAGCGCCAGTAAAATTCGTCATGCCTGGAACCTTTGTGCGTATGCAAGCTTAGAAGTTGAATTCAGTGTCTTTCAGGTAGCGGCTAAACTTTGCCGTTTTATTCTGTAGCTTTATTGCTGATATCAAAAGAGAAATCATCGAAGTTTTTGTGAGGCTTAGTGACAATGATTGACTGACATTTCTCGTCAAATAATCGTGAATTATACGATCTTTAGCTTCTTTTCGTTGTTGAAAGGATTCAATCATGTTTCACCGTTGTGCATCACCGTTTAACAACTTCGCGTCAGCGTCTGCGTGGTTTACTTGCGAGGGCAGCTTTAGCTGCCCGAGCGTAAACCACGCAGACGACGCTGCCGCATCGTTGTTAAACGGTGATGAACAACGGTGAAACATGATTGAATCCCTAAATCCTACATTTGCTTTAATAGGCTTTTAGCCTGGGTGTGATGACTCAAGATTGATCCTAAGTTTTTGTGAAATGGACCCCTGGATGCCTAAATATGACAGACCCCATTAAATCTAGTGACATGAAACCCACAAGCCAGCCAGTCAGCCTCCTTATTTACTTGTCATTTTTTTACAGCATATTTCTCCTGACAGTTGAGATGTTAAGAAAGAATCAATACAAGACCCAGTAAACCAATAACGAGATTTATCACTCCACAAATCAAATCACATTATATCTAGTGGGTGGAAAATTAAAAAAATAGTGGGTCACCATAATGCTCTCTCTGCACTTAATGTTAGCTATGATGGAAATGTCTGGACACATAATTACATTTGGGGGGTCCTTACTGGAAGAGAATTTTCATAAAAGACCAAGAAGAGGGGTATCTCCTAAGAAAAACAATATCACACAATTTGAAGTAGCAGTCCCTCTGTAAATTATAATGAAAGACAAAAATAAAAAAATACAGCAAGAAAAACGTGCAAATCTATCTGGCAAGTTTTAATCCAAGACACACTGGATATTAATATCTTAGTAAATAAACATAGCAGGCTAAATAGAACATGGTTGCTTACGTGACTGCTGTAACAACAATTGAAAGGGAACACGAGTAGTGCATTCTCGACCCAAAATACTAGACAATGGGGCTTGAAACAGTTGGCTTTTGTGGATTCTAGTGTTTTAGTGTACGATGCGTATGCTTCTTCCCTTGTTTTTAAAAAAATAAATGAAAATTGGGGGAAACAAAACCCCTCAACACCCCTTTAAGAGTTCGTAAAAAAAATAACAACACTTCACACTTTTTCGGTTAGCAGCAAATCAATCGCAATTTAGGTCGCAAATACAGCAGAAATAAAAAACAATTCTCAGTGCAGTCTGTAATATCATCACATGACATCAACAGCAGTTATCTGTTGGATAGTACTGATGACACGGAATGAAGAGAGTAATTAACCTCATTTTGAATTGCACCATCTGCCGATTCTGAATACACACAATGAATTCTGGAATAAACACAATGAATTCTGGGACAATATTCCAAATATAGCTCCATACTAGTACTTTTGTCCAAGTGCAGTCAAGGTAGACCTTGAATTAATTTTGAGATCTACTTTTCATCTACTTCCTTCTGATCAGAGAAGAAGTCTAGATAAGAGGTCTGGCATATAAAAGATATGCTGACAAAAAGAGGTTACTGTACAACATAATATTTTTGCTCATTTGGGCATTATTTTCTTATTAATTCTTACCATTAAACATGTGACTTATTTCAAACAGCTATACACGAAATCCCAATATATTGCCGGCTTTTAAATTTTTCTGATTTTAACTGCAAAAAGTGTAAAAAATAAGAAATTTGTAAAAACTATTTTCCCATGTTAATGTACACTACTCTACATGTCACTTACCCGTATATAATTGGCATTTATGTAGTCTGAGAGAGGATCCCCTTGTACGGGTGGTAGACCTACTCTTGTTTCAGGATTTGGCAGTATAGTACGATAGCGATTCTTGGAGGCGGAACCCGGAACTTCTATACTCTCCGGGTGATTCATTGGTATATCCTGCCAAAAATAAAAAGGATTTTATAATTCAGGAAACCGGCCCAGATCAAATGGTGCAACAGTTTACTATATTACTCCAGCCTATCAAAGTCCCATATCTTGACCCAGGACTAAAGTCACCAGCATGACAGCAAATTTACAGGACAAGGATTGGATTCCCAGGGCCAGTGGGTTGGGATTGGATGTGCAAGGATTCTGCAATGAAAATATACAAAATTTGATGGAGAAGAAACCAAACAATATACTGATGCTTTGAACTTTGAAATGATTACTGGTCAAAATCTAAAGCTATCTTTCCAAAATTTTGCTGAATTTTTTTTTCAAATATCACTTCTCCAGGTCTTTCTCCAGGTTTTTGGAGAAAAATGCAACCCGAATCTTCCACACATTTTACCTACTATTACTAAGAATCATTAATAGAAAGTTTGAATCGCAGTACAGACTGGAAACGTGATAAGTGTAAATGATGGATCAAAATACAACATACACCCATGGCTAACACAACATGGCCAAAAGAGTAAACACAACATTATCAATGAATAAGCTGTGCTTGACTGTTTTATCCCTTTATCTCTTTTTGACTTAGATACAGCATAGTATTATGATAGCGCTTTGGAACATATAAAATTAACATTGTTTCTACATCAAACTGAAAACTTCCAATCACTTGTCACATAAAATCACAAAGATCATCAAATCATATGACCTCAATTCAGCAGTCACATGACCAAACTAACCACCCATTGTGCTTTGAAGGCTGGTGGATGCCAGCTACATGCTACACAGATCCAAGCCAAAGTAGTGGGAATTGTAAGTTAAAATGTCCTTTCTTGCAAATTCAGCTAAAACAACTACGTCCTTGTTTCACAAAATCTTTGCACACCTCCGCCACAACATCCTTGACGCTTACCCAGAATTCTTCATGTAATGCTCTTATATTCTTCAAGGAGTGTCTCAGCTGCTTCCGTGTCATTCTATTTCCTGCAGATTCTAAGTATTCAGCTACAGAACTACCAAGAAAAGATATAAAAATAAAGAAGATTAAATCAGAGAGCATCCTATACCCATGTTAATTGAGCTTCTGAACAACACTGTTACTTCAAAGTTCATTTGCACGTACACATTTCTTTTAAGAATCATTTATATCATTTACATTCAGGCCAAGTGGGAAAGAGTTTCTCAGTATGAACAGAGTGTCGTTTGCATATCCTATGGAACTTTCAGATTCTAGAAAAATACATCAATTTGTATATGACTATTAGGATATCCTCACAGGATATATTAATATTGATTGAAGAAATACTATACGATGTATCAAAAATAGTGTTTCTCAGAAACGGAGCTAAATACAGACTTCAATGCAATATATGATTGATTGATAACTACCGAGACTGGCCCATGTATATATTTTGTACAGACCTTTAATGACTGTATTCATTTACTTTGGTGGCCAAATGTGTGGAAAAAAACAATTTGTGTCAAAAAATGAGGCACTCTCTATTTTCATAGCTTTTGATTTGATTTGATTTGGTATCTCCATATTGCACATACAACAATACAAGGTAATAGATATAAAATGCATTAAGAATAATAACATATAATACACAAAAAACAAAGCAAGGAGATATCACAGGATAGCCCTTTAAGCCCAAAGGCTTATTTCGAAGGGGTCCTTTATACATAGAAGGGCAAAAGGCATACATACATATAAAAACATACAAAGAAATATACAAGTGAATATTAAAAGTCAAATAAAATCTTTAAACATGAATTTCCATTAATTTCTGCCATAAGGATAAAATGTACAAGGTTTTCCCAAAACAAAAAGACATAATTTTGCAACAAATATGCCGCCACCACCACCACAAAACCCTTCATGTAGCAATGACCCTGTATTGTAGATTCACACAGACCTATTTTGCACAAAAATCACTGATTGATCTGAAAATTCAACAATTTCCAAGACACAATAGCTTTTCCCAGGACATACTGGCTATTCACCCTAGCGTCTTTCAAATGTCACAACTAAGTACCTCAGTATCATAGTTATCTAAAATGAGTTTTTACAAAATGTTGTGATCTGCTGATGAATCATCCAGGGACCTGTTTTGAGTCCCAAAATTAATGAATATTTGTGAAAAAATCTATAAAAAAGAGGTTTCATGGACCGATCAAATGTACTGATCAGTCTGGAATAGTAATTTTAACCATCTTCAAATTACAAGGGTTTTTCAAGATGAAAGTAAAATCAACAAATCCAAACTGTATGGTTTATCCATCTAACCATTCATCCCACGCAGCAACCACCCACATACCTGAATCAAACCATTTCTAAACTTTGCATTGGGAGTACTTGTACAGGCACTTATCTTCTAATTTTGTTGACCCAATGCTTTAATAGCCTTTTTCATTCTTGAGTTTGAGATATTAATACACTTTTGATCCCAACTTGAAGAACCAGAACACTAAAGAGCACGTCAAGTTTCCAGTTTCTAAGGTTTAGATTTTGATTTTTAGATAACACTGTCTGATTTGTCAGGATTTCAATTGAAAATGTCTGCATTTACTGCAGGCAAAAAATTATTATGTTTGGTTAAATATTTGTAGTTTATAAGATCAAATTAAATATTATGTTATTTTTTAAACCTGGGGACATAAGTCAAAAACTTGAAAATGAAGTTATCTTCAAAAAATAGAAAGCAGAAAGGGAAGAGCACTGTAAACAACATCAACACAGAACCAGTGAGTATTATTGTCTAAAGCTCACACAACTGTACCACACTGTCACAAATTGTAAGTGAATCCTTTGCTAGTCATCATCATTTCTTCTCTCAAATGTCCTAGCAGTCGCATACGATAATATTTTAATTAAGAGGATGGCCTACATGCTTCACTCTAGCAGGGCTTAAGATGATACTGGACACAGGAAATTTTATTTATAACATTTGGCCGAAACCAGACAAAGCCCAACTGTGCTCAGAGGCTACTAAACTAAATGGATGCCAACCAAATATGATGGGACAGGGATATGGGAAGAAGTCCGATTTTAGAAGCAGGGATGAAAATGGATGGATTACTCATTCATTTCCTGAAAATTATTGTTTGAGCCGATCCCTGTATAAGCAGTAGGAAAACCCGAGCATCCGGAGAAAAACCTGCGCGGATGAGCACGGATCAGAAACCAATTTCACACATGGCAACACAGGGAATTGAACCCAGGCCTCAGTGGTGAGAAGTGAGGGAGAAGGCCACTACACTAACCCGGGCCGCAGTGGTGATAAGCCAGTGAGAAGAGCACTACACGAATCTGTCCTTCCCATAAAGTACAATTGTTCGATCCATGTGGTTCCAATTATTTTGCTCTCTCAATCTTTTATCTTCATGTGATCAAACAAAATTAGTCGGATGTCAGGAACATTGAGTTTGAGATATGGCCAAACAAAGGAAGTGATATTTCCTTTGTTTTCGGAATACTGAAACTGATCATATCTCAGGAACCAAATGTTCAATTTTGATGGGGTTTTCTGGAAAATGTGGCATTGAATTAGACTCATTTTGCTTGATCACATATGTTAGTTTGCCTGAGCTTCTATTTCTGCTTTATTGTACTTCCCCTGGGCCCACATTCCTTTTATTTGTGATTCTTCTAACTAGGTGCAGATTTTCAGATTACGTCAATAAGGTTGAAAAGGTGTGGTACTACCTGGCTTGATCTGCATCAACATTTTTTAAGGACGTGCAGTAGGTTGTGCAGTCTTGAAGATGTTAGTATTATCAAGCCAAGGTTATGCTACATCCTGTTGTCAGTTCAGTCAGTCTACTACTGCAACTGCACTCCTCCCTCCCCCATGACTTAGGATGGCCGGCAGGGGGTTGAGCACTTTGATCCCGGGAACCCTCCCTCTCCAGCTGCAGATACTGTCATGGATTTTTCTGCTTCTCCATCTAAAAAGGATGGCTTCAAATACATAGGTTGAATATCTCAGAATGTATCGGGCACAGGTCAGCTAACCAAAAGAACCAACGGTATGTAATATTACCTTTGTTGCACAGTCATGTGAAATCTATTTAAGAATATTCCTCCAACTCGTACAAGGCTTTAATTTAATTTCAATGTCCAATCGTATGTTATAACATAAGCTATAAATACCACTCTCTTATTGGTCATGTCACACATGTTTACTGTTCTTTGTATGTTTGTTTACACGGATCTTTAACAGACTTTACTGATTTTCACCTCACGATTGGTAGTGATGTCACTGGATGTTTTAAGTTGCATAGCCTAGAAAACACAATTACAGCGGAAGAATATGTTCGCCATAAAATCTTCGCTTCAAGGTAAAGGTAAAATAGGAATGAAATTTGACACACAGTGTGTTATCATTTGTTTGCCAACCTAACATGTGCAGCATGCCAACGAAAAAAATCTGATCATCCAAAGCAAACATTTGGTACTAAATTATAAATGATTCTACCTGACAGTAATAAAAGAACCTTACTCTTATTCTTTGATATTTACATTGGTAATAAGTCAAAAATATGGGTTCCTTTACTTTTGGGACCCTGTAAAAAGTCCTTTTAAGTCCTT
Source organism: Amphiura filiformis (assembly GCF_039555335.1). Taxonomy (NCBI): domain Eukaryota; kingdom Metazoa; phylum Echinodermata; class Ophiuroidea; order Amphilepidida; family Amphiuridae; genus Amphiura; species Amphiura filiformis. Next base: position 65,985,970 of record NC_092633.1, on the reverse strand, counting down.
TAAACTTTTAAAAGTTTTAAAAGTTACCCATGCTTAGCAATATGAGGAGATATATATACACAACAGATGCAAACAACGATATATCAGCTTTCTCAATTTGGGAATGAGTCAAATATAAAGAAAATAATAAGAATATATGTGCTACTTTTGACGATAGTTCCAAAAATTTACATTGGAATATTTCAAGTAGGATGCTAATCTCAAACTAGCATTATAAAGGTCTTAACTCAAAGTTTGGAAATGGCATTTATTAGCTTGTGTATCTGAACGCTACATATGCTTTCAAACATCCATGAAAATACTCTGCCTTGCTTGGGTAATACTTCCTTAGCTTCATACCTTTCCTTTGGGGGTGATGCTACCCATTGCACACTCTCTGTTGTTTGGTTGATTTCTATGGTCAAAGAAGCTGACGAAACTCTCCTGCAGAATAGAAAACATGAAGTTTATTACTCACTTTAAGCTTAAAAGCTTTACAACTACACTGATCTACACACTACATAACAACAGAATACCTTACATGTCACCCAGTGTTGGAATGATTTGTTCAGTGTTTTGGTTAGGATTAAGGCCAGTGTGATTTCTACTATAGGTCATTTAGACACTCAAGAAACAAGCTATTTAAAAATGTCTTTAAAATACACATAAATATCAAGAAATATCCAACAAAATTATTTATCTTACCATTAACATTTATAATACATGCATGTACAACATAATCAGAGATAAATTATAGTCCACACCACTTCCAGTGCAACAAGGAAGCACAACCATAAGCAAAACACATGCGTGGCAAGGAGAATGGGTAAGCCAACTTCCATGCATTTACATATTTCTTTGTACCCTTGGCCAAATATTGGGGTAGCACCAACTGGCACCCTCTTTGGAGGAAGCGAAAGGAATAAATTGCAACACAATGAAAAAACAAATTCCCATATGACTCCATGACTCTGTGCAAAGGGGGCAATTATGTTACAGCGTTCAAGAACAAAAACAAAGTTAACAAAAGAAATACATGCATAACGTACCTCTCAAAGAGATTTTTATGGTGTTTAATTTTGATGGGCTCACTTCTATGAGAGCCATAAGATTGATATGGTTGGTTAGGTTGTATATGTTGCCCTTGCTGGGTTTCTGGTCTGATCGGCGGGTACACGCACATCCTCTCCTCTTCTTTCAGCAGTTTTTTAGCTCGCCATATCTTACAACTGCAATAGCACACCTACAATGACAATATGGAAATAAACATCAATTGAAAACAAGAATGATTGAATGCATATCATCGTGGTTGTTTTATCACATGAACACCTACACAGTACAGAATATTTATACAGAGGGAGTGCAAAAATCTAAAAATTGACTCGATTTGCTAACCATTACTGTTCTTTAAATTACTTATTCTCTCCCTTAATCTTGACATTGATAAGCATCAATAACATCATAACACAGGATTAAGGACAACCTTAAGGGGGTACTACACCCCTCGATAAATTTGTATCTATTTTTGCATTTTTATCAAAAACTAAAAACACACTGGTAACAAAAGTTATGTATATTATAGGGGCAAGGAATCCAATTACTACACTGGAATTTCAGTGTCCCACGACAAGCGGTTGGTTATTTATGTTAAGAAAAGAGGTACCGCTAGGATGTACCTCATTTCCTGTCATATATACTGAACCGCTTGTCTTGAGTCACTGAAATTTCAGTGTAGTAATTGGATTCCTTGTCCCAATAATATACATAACTTTTGTTACCAGTGTGTTATTAAATTGTTTGAGAAAAATGCAAAAATAGTCACAAATTTACCACAGGGGTGTAGTACCCCCTTAATCATGGTGTTTACGGATGTACACCTACACTATGGTTTTATGCACTAGTTTCCAATGTCAGAAAAATACAGCAATTATCTTTTTGTGATGAAAAAAATATATTGTTCTGTTTTGTCAGATGAAACATAGCTCAATCCTAATCCTAACTTGACCTAACTGCGGTTTAAAGCTTTTGGTTTGGTCGCCAGAATTCTAGATGAAACTATTTTCACTATCTTCTCATTAATCTCAATTGATCGCATCATATTGGAAAGTCTTCCATAACATTAAAATATAAAGCAAAAGTGTAACCTGAAGATATGGCGATTTTGATCGCTTATCTTATTTTATATTGATACCATCAACTAGGGATGAAGACTGGAAGTCTTGAAGATAATAAGCTTATCCTTCATAACTCTTATTTGAATTGGTACATCAACATTGTAAGGTTAATGGGTGTGATCCATGACTTAGGTCAAACCTTTCATTGTGTACAGGCTGCATCAAAATGATTGGTACCCAGCAGTTATGCCTGCTTCTTCAAAGTGCAACATTGGATTCTCTTGACATTATTAGAATAGCTTTATGACCTTTCTTATATTTGATCTAAAAACATATGCGGTGGATCGTATGTTGCACTTTGAAGAGGTAATTTGTCCATAATTACTGGAAACGGATGGGTACCAATAATATTGAAACAGCTTGCATAAAGTCTAAAAAGGTGTTTCCTGCATGTGGCATGAAAACCTAAATGCAAAATGCAGTTTTATTTTATTTTTAGAGTCAGGATGCATGGTAACAAATTTAATACTTAAAAATTATTGTCAAATCAGTGCAAAGTAGGTTAAATGTGAAAATTGATCATTTTAGGAAAATTTGTTGATTTTCATACGTACGATATTTAGTTATTTCATATTACTCGTAAACAACAAGGATTTTGCGATCAAGTATTCCATGAAGTGTAAGCTAGAGCTATTTGGTCATCAGAAAGCAATGCCTGTTGTTGCTTGGGGTTAATTGGGAACTGAAAATCTACAATCTTCAAGCCCAGAGTTATCATGTACTGGGTACACTGTATGGTGCTAAAAGCTTGCTCCAAATTACCCATGCAGAAATTTATCTTATGCCTGTGTGTATCACAAAATAATATGTGCCAGGGGGAACACACCTTCAAGTTAATTTGGTACCAATGTTAAGCCAGATTTTGCCCTTTCCAACATCCCTAGTCACTATCAATATGATGGAAAAAACCCAAACAAAGAAGGGCTGATTCCCTTTTCATTAAGGTCTAATCAAATTTTCAAGATTTTCATATCAATTCCAATTCCTGTGTTACTTGGATATATTACACTTATAGCAAGCACTTCCCATCCACGATACTCACCACTGCAAATACTATGACTATTATTGCACTTCCAAACCCGATGAGATACGGAGCATAGCTCTGCTCCCAGAAATGTGTGGGCCCTGTGATAACTTCATTGCCAAATAACTGTTGCTATGGAAACAAGACGAGGGAAAAAGATAAGTAAATGTGAATATCCTGTCAAGTAGTACATGCATGATGGATGGAACTTGAAGGAGATAATCAAACCATCAATTTGGATATCATCAGTATTGGCAAGTTTTATTCAGACTCTATGTATGCTGTATACAGCTTATTTACAATCACACAGACATGTTCAACAAAATGCTCAAACATGCACACAAGCACACGATGCACACACAGATCGACAGACACAAATATAATGTAAACCCAAAGTGTGCTTGAGACAAATTTTATACACTTGTACCCACTACAATAATAATTGCTCTCACTCTCTCCTCCTTCAAATCAACCTTATTCCAACTCACAATAACAATAACAATCTCTCTATCCTTTCATTATCATTGGACACTCACACTCATCATGCTCATTCTTTCAGTCCCTTCTCTCTCCCTCTTCTTCCATTCTTTTCAGTCCTCTTCCTCTCTCTCTTTTCCTCTTTATATCAACTTCAATTCATTCATATTTGATATTTCTTTCTGTGATTTCCAAATATCATCCCACCTACATTTCATCAAATATGTTTATAGTCAAAGTTATCATTATTGATTTTAACAGTCTAAATTAGTTGATGTTGATTTGAATTTACTCTCTACAGAAGTACGTGTTTATGAAATCTTTTGGTGTTCAACTAAAAGGGGTAGAAAAGTCACAAAATTTTGTTTGACAAATTTGTAAATCCATGTACGGTACTCAGTACCCAAAGATATATGCGTACAGCGCAATGACGGTAGTAAGCCAACTGTTGAGAACTGACCAATCACTGTCTTCGAATGCGTATGTCGCTAGGCTAGGTCAAGATTGTGTTATTCCATGGAAAGTGCGCTTGACGCAATGTGCGCAGTAGGTATACATCTGCTCTCGTGATCAAGAATTAAATATTTTGATTATAGTATTTGGGACAAAATCTTTCTGGTAAATGTAGAAGGAAGGGGAAAAGGGCATATTTGTGTTGTGTGTTGAGGTATACATGTGCTACAGCGTTTGTTTACCATGCCAAAATGTACCCCATCGACAGATGAAAGGTCTATGGTTCACTGCAGTTTGACCAGGTGTGTCCACAGTAAGATAGTGAAATGTATATGTCCTCTGTGTATGGATTTTTACCCAACATCCACATATGATAGCAGGAACATGTAGGGGTGTGTGTGTATCCCAAAAAAGTATACTTGGAGATTGTAAAAACAATCCCCTTGACTCATTTGATATTAAAATTTAAATCCTTCCTGTTCTAATTTGGTTAATTTTACATTTCCTACATATGTTGCTAGCAAATATTACAAAACAGAGATGTGTGCACACATCTGTTCAAACAAATGATGAAATCTCGCTGCAGAATCGGAGTGAAAATTTACAAAGCAAATAATGTAATTGCACACCTCCAACACAAACAAATGAGGAATGTAGCTAGCAATGTCACAGCTGAATGTCCTTTTATTCATCCAAGTCCACAATTAATTGATTGTAATGTGCCTGGAGAGTATGAATTGTGCATGCAGGTTGGACATAGATGAAGTTCACCACACAATTCAATTAAGCACTTCTACTATTTGACCACGGTTTCTTTTCTATGCTACAACAATGTGCAAATGGATATACCGGTGTCGCAAAAAAAGGTTAAGATTTTGTTAAAATAATCAAGTTAATGTTAAATTTCCTTTTCATGACATAATCTATGTACCCTCTAGTCCCTCTATTTTATCCCTGTCACAGAGTTGTCACCTGATTATAATATTTCTTTGAATTACTTGCAAAATACAAAATTACATTAATTTACACACTTTACTGCCGGCTAAAATTTTAAGGTATTTGTCTAAAATACTCTCAGGCAAATTAAGTGTAATTTCTTCATTTCAGTGATGGTTGACATATAAATTCCCTTCAATGTCTGTTGGTCAGCCTGGTAGCTGGCAATAACCCTGATCTCTGTGAATGTCAAGTTCACAACTTGTGTACTTAACCCCCATTTCACACCTTCCTGAGCAAGCTGTTTATGAAATTATGTCACATAAGGCAACACAAGGTTCATTTCCACTGCACTATTGGTGGGACATTTGAGTAGGTCCATCCATAGCATGGCAGATGCAGTATTTTATTCTGATGAGCAGAGAATAAAATTTGTTCAATTTTATTTCAAGATTTTAAATTTGGATGTGCAATATTGAATTTGTCAATGTGTTTCCTTTGTGCAATAAGTCCAACCACAAAAACATCAGAGAAAACTAATAAATAATATTTAAAGAAAACATATGGAAATATACATGTGTAGGTGTGATTGTGTTCCACTTAAGGCAGCTGTGTACTCTCAGATACGCATGTAGTAAAAGTGCCATAACTTTGTAATTATTCACGCAAGACATGTAAAAGTATACATTTTTATAAAGGCAAGACATCAATGAATCTCAATATAAGTACAGTTTTGGTGTAAAAACAACAATTATGAAGAAAATCACAAAAAGTGAATTTTTGACAATTTTTGTTCGGTACATCATAATAAAAAAACATGCTTTCCAAAAATTTTTGTTTTGCTTTTTTCTTAATCTTGAGGCACCATTCCAAAAACGTTTTTTTAGTTTTTGATATTGGCCTTATTTTTGGAGATATTGACCATATAAGGCATCAAAATGAACTTTTGAAAATTCACAACCGCCTATTTGCACAAAATGATGCCTAAAATTGGAAATAGACCAAAATATAAAAAAAATGAGAAAACCGTTTCTTAAGTCAATCATGCTTTTTATGATGAGCATAATTGCTTACCTATAGATGCTGTATTTATTGAGTTATCGTGTACCTAAATCGTCATTTTACCGAGAAAATGAACATTGAAGTAAAGGCCGTTGAAGTTTAAAGTGGTCACATTTTGCATTTTGATTGTAGCTTACAGGAGAATGCGGCAGTTCTCGTTTTTCTACCTTACATTACGTGAACATCGGGTAAATCCACAGCCCCTTGAGAAGTTTGAGCGAAATCTATTCATATCTTGATGTTTAAATCGGGGAAAGAACTTGAAAAAAAAATCACATTTTATCAGCTAAAACGGAGCCATTTGACCGCTAGGTTTTTGTGAAATCAGTGCTTCCGTGGTGTTTCCATAAGATGCGCCACGCATGCAGATAAGCGTCGCCGCGCATGCGTAAGCGTATCTGTGCGTTACCAAATTAACATTTATACGCGATACAGCGATGCGTTGTTCTTGTGCGTGTACCCTGCTGGTACAACAAAGATTTTCTTTCCTTTTAAATTTCAAACACGAGTGGAATAGTGAAATAAAATCCTTAACATATTGCAGTTGGAGTTTATAAATCTGGATTTTCATTCCTTGTATTTATAAAAAAACATAACAAAGTACAAACATATTAAAAAAAACCAATTTCGCGAAAGAAACAATGTCTAGAGTACACAGCCACGTTAATCGTTTTGCGATATTGTGATGGTTAGTCACCCTTGACACCCCTGTCAAATAGAGCTCATAAGTCAAGTTGCTAATGATAAAATAGTACTGTGTTGAAACTTAGCAGAAATTTGCAAGGATGAATAAATAATTTTGGAAAAAATTTCAGTTTTGTTGTACCAATGCAAAATACAGTATTATATCCTACATGTAACCTATTTTAGGACACTATAGTCAGTAATTTAGATATTGTTTTATTGTATTGTTTTATTGTATCTCTAAATGTTATGATGGGAAGTATAAAATTATACATTTTCAAGAAAAGAAATGATGCAACCAGCATAACAGATACCTGCAAAAATGACCAGTTTTTGAGAAAACCTCAAATTTGATTTCACTTTCCTGACTCGAGGAAGGTATACGGAATATGCGTAATTTATCAGTTTAACTATTATTGCTGGAAGTGTTTTAGATTTTTCACATTACACTGTAGTCTTGATTTGATTTGAGTTGGCGCTCATTTGGCGAAAATAAAAATTACACATTTTAAATTCCTGGAAGTGTTTTGGACTTTTCACAATACATCATAGTCTTGATTTGATTTGATTTGCTTTGCTTTGCTTTGCTTTGCTGCTCACATAGAGGAGATGCAGAAAACACAATAATAAAAATACAACCATGACAACTAAATTAATTTTTGTAAATTACATCACATAAACATGAAGAAAATGAGAATTGGGACTAAATTACCCAGGATAGCCGAAAATACCTTTGCAAAGGAAAACCTTCATTCAAGTGGGTCTTTACAATAGTAGTATGACGAAGGAAAAAATATTTATAAAACACCACTGAGATTACACACAAGGCCAAACAAAACCAATTACTGCAAAACAACAGAAATACCAAGAAAAACAAATTGAGATCAGTTCTTGATTAATTGGCTTGACCAGCATGGATTCATGGCTGTATCTAAAAATTGCTGGCATGGTCATCTGAGGAGGTTCTACCCATAAATAATTCTGCCATTTTGGTATGAAGTCTTATCCCAACATTAACTTCTGTCTGGTCAATCAAAACCATAGAATTTAGAATTTCTGACCAAATGGCACTTGCACATTTACAGTCTTATTTATAACATTCGGCCGAAGCCAGGCTAATCCCAATAGTGCTCAGAGGCTACTAAATTTAAGGGACGCCATCCGGATATGACGGGACAAGGATATGGGAAGAGGTCCGATTTTAGATGCAGGAGGAAAACCGGAGCACCGGAGAAAAACCTGCGAGGGACGAGCATGGATCGGCAACCAAACTCACATGTGGCGCCGCGGGGAATTGAACCAGGGCCACAGTGGTGAGAAGCGAGTGAGAAGACCACTACACTAACCCGCCCTCCCTTATCACTAAGGAAGAAAGAAATCAAATTATTTCAAAATGAAATTGCAAAAATCAAAATACATCATCACAGCAAAAGTGTATTAACCTGGAAATGAGAACCATAAAAAACACCTGATAAATTCCATTCATAAATTGTTCAGTTTTCCATTCGTTAACGGTGCAGTTGATGTTTGATAGCTCTGCACGCAATGCAATTATAGCTGCAGTCTTTGCTACATGTATGTTTACTGGCATCCATGCAATGTTTGAATACTGCTAAGCAATTCAATTCACAGAAATCTCTTTAATTCTGCATATTGTAGGTTATTGTGAAAAATAAATATTTAAAATTTACTTGTTATCAATAATCTTTAAAATCACCACTGATTTTGTTCAATTTTTTTAAAATTTTGTTGTTAATTAACAGCAGCTTGTTTTTGCAAAAATTATGTTGCTGTAAAAATTAAAATCTAATGACAACTGCATCATCCATCGCAGGCAAAATGCCTTGCCAAATGCGTTATCTTAAAAGTACCATATGTTAGCAACGTCTCCAGTCAGTATTAAATCATTATACACAGCCACACAGACAATACTAATTCAAGTCACAACCCTAATATCAGATTATGCTAGAAATTCCCATGCTTGGTTTTTCACATGAATTCTACTGAAAATCATGAAAAAAAAGTGTTTTAAAAGATAATATCCAATTGTGAGTGAAGTTCTTCGACAAGATACCATCACACATGGTGGAGTAATTCTGCAATTATCTTGCTCTCAGATCAGTACTTGTTTATAAATAACACAATCAAGGGGAAAAACAACATCCAGCTATAACAGTTTTAAGCCAACATTAAAGGTTGTATACATACATGTCTGGTTTACTTATGGCTCTCAGGATTTAAATGTCACACTACTTTAATTAAAAAACAAAACACAAGCATTGCTGGATAATTTATTGAGGAAATTGATGTAAGCCTAGTTGTATTTAACTATTTAAGCATGTATGGGAACAGAACATATGCCTGCCTCATTGCTGTATTGAACAAATCAGGTACATGTACACTGAGTACACACATCATATATTGTATGCATGTAATGGAATCTATTTCCACATTTTTTCCTCCGTATTTCACAGTCAACAAAACAGGAAACCTGATAAAGGGATTGTAATCCAAAACCATTGACTGCATGTTCAAAAACTTCCCAAGTCATGATAAATTGACTTTTTATAATAATTAAACAATTCTAAATATCTACATGTAGTCTGATATGCAACCAATTCCACATAGACCTCCATGCAACATGATGATACGTAACAGTTCCCAACACAAAACGGTAACCAGTGGCACTGATGCAATGATGGATGTGAAACTCTCTCGACTGGATGGGGGTGGGGCAAGGGGATTAGGGGGATAGCTGCTAATGCTCATCTCCCTGACCCCCTCCAAAAATACAAAGTCAGAGCGAACTTGTATCAGTTCCTTATATCAAATAATCTTACACCTGCAAAAATCAATTTACCAAGTTTTTGTATGTATGAGCCTGGAAATAATAGGCCCTAAAATAACAAGCCTATGAACTATCATCAGTATAAACAGAGATACAATTACAATACATTACAGTGTCATAATTACAGTGCAATTACTAGCTTCAGTAGACAGCAAGTAGTGAAGTTACTATCATCAGTAGACAGCAGTAACATTACTATCTTTAATAGATAGTATTAATAGACAGTAGTGCACTTGCTATCTTGAGTAGACAGCAGTGCCGTTATTATCTAAAAAAGACAGCAGTGCAATTACTAGATTTAGTAGACAGTACAGCTCAACTTACCATACTTTTCCTGACCAGACAGTCCATGCCAAAATTGTTACTACACCTTTACATTTCATCAAATCTCTTTTTTGATGTCTGTCATTTTGAACATCACACTTGAAAGATGTATGCTATGTAGAAACTTTATTTTGCAATTTCATAATTTGCATATTATTAGACAGCAGTACACTTACTCCCTTCAGAAGACATCACCACAATTACAATCTTTAGTCAGCAATGCATTTCTATCTTCAGTAGACAGCAGTTCAATTAATATCCACAGAAGACAACACCACATATGTGACCGTACATACGAATGAGCCGTAAATGTCCTCAATTGTATTCCGAGTTACAGTGTAAAATGGGCATGAAGGTCATATTCATAGGTATTTCAATTTGGTGCTACGTGTATCTCATTAAATGAGGTACACGTAGCACCAAACTGAGGTACCAATGAATACGACCTTCATGCCCATTTTACACTGTAACTCGGAATACAATTGAGGACATTTACGGCTCATTCGTGCTGTACGGTCACATATACTATCTTTAGTCAGCAGTGCATTAACTATCTTCAGTAGACAGCAATGCATTTACTATCTTCAATAGACAGCAGTACAATTTCTAACTGCAGAAGATAGCACCACATACACTATCTTTAGTCAGCAGTGCATTAACTTCAGTAGACAGCAGTACAACTACTAACTACAGAAAACAACATTACATACACTATCTTTAGTCAGCAGTGCATTTACTATCTTCATTAGACAGCAGTGCAATTACTATCTACAGAAGACAACACCACAATTGCTATCTTTAGTCAGCAGTGCATTTACTATCTTCAGTAGACAGTAGTCCAATAACTATCTACAGAAGACATCACCACAATTACTATCTTTAGTCAGCAATGCATTTACTATCTTCAGTAGACAGCAGTTCAATTACTATCTACAGAAGACAACACCACATATACTATCTTTAGTCAGCAGTGCATTTACTATCTTCAGTAGACAGCAATCCAATTACTATCTACAGAAGACAACACCACATATACTATCTTTAGTCAGCAATGCATTTACTATCTTCAGTAGACAGCAGTTCAATTACTATCTACAGAAGACAACACCACATATACTATCTTTAGTCAGCAATGCATTTACTATCTTCAGTAGACAGCAGTTCAATTACTATCTACAGAAGACAGCACCACATATACTATCTTAAGTCAGCAATGCATTTACTATCTTCAGTAGACAGCAGTTCAATTACTATCTACAGAAGACAGCACCACAATTACTATCTTTAGTCAGCAATGCATTTACTATCTTCAGTAGACAGCAGTTCAATTACTATCTACAGAAGACAACACCAAATATACCATCTTTAGTCAGCAATGCATTTACTATCTTCAGTAGACAGCAATGCATTTACTATCTTCATAAGACAGCACCAAATTTACTATTTTAGTCTACAGTGCATTTACTATCTTACTATTGCTATATTTAGCCAGCAGTGCATTTACTATCTTCAGTAGACAGCAGTCCAATTACTATTGCTATATTTAGCCAGCAGTGCATTTACTATCTTCAGTAGACAGCAGTGCAGTTACTATCTATTGCTATCTTTAGTCCGCAATGCAATCACCGGTGGTGATGCTATTGACAGCTTCATCCACAAAGAAGTCCCCATCAAACCTGAGATGTTGGTGTTATAAGGAAGCTTGTATATTTTTATCATGTTCATAGCCTCTTTTTTGTCACCGACTGTGGTAGTCAGTTTCAAAATCAAGCAAACAATTAAGAACAGCTTGCTCATTTTTAGGTCTATTCCTGCAAACCAATCACACTATCCCCTCACTCATCTTGGTTTGCATAGACTTTGATTCCTACCAAGTAAGAACCTGTTTAAATGCATTTATAATTTAGAATCATTCACCACTACACAGGTGTCTCTCCATGTACTGGCACTACCTTTAATATTGCAACTCTTGACAGAGAAATGCTTTATTAAACACATACTTATTTTTTCCCAAAGATCTCACATTGCTTACTCATGACACTTTCGATAAAACTTAGGGTATTTCAGGTCAGGTTATTTTGGTTTTCCCTTTTTGCCCCTTTCGCATGGAGCAAAATTAGCCCATTCTATCATTTTTATCTGAATGAATAATACATGTGTATTCAGGCTGTATCTTTAGTGTGTACATGTCAGCAAAATGTAGACAATCATGCCATATTTAAATGCCCTGTCATTTCTATATGAGAACAGAAATGCTTTGCTTCTAAACCACCAATGTCAACATAAAATAGAAATAAGGAAAATTGTAAAAGAAATTGAAAATAATTTGAAAAATGCATTTTAAAATTTGGGCATTTCATTGGGTTCTTATTAATGCAAATACTGTGTTATGTATGGTGCTAGTGCTGTATTATAAATGTCATACTGAACAGATAAAAATCAATACATGCTTTGAGCATGTTGGTGCAGCGCATCGAGAATAGCTCCAATCGGAAGTTCAAAATCCGCTTGCGGATTATAACTAAAATAACCAGTAGTGAAAATGATAAAACCCCAATTTCCATTAGGACCTTTGCTGCATACAAGGAAGGGGGATTGTAAATATTGATGAGATGCAGTATGAAATCAGCTTTGGGAGTTTACATGTGTCAGAAATTAGAATGCAGGGCTTTTTGAAGAGAACAGTTCTATTTGCAGAATTTGCGTTAAAGTCATTCACTTCCACACATATCAGCATTTTATTTTTATTTTTACATTCTGCGCTATCATTATTGTTGTTGTTGCTGATCTTGTTATTGGAAGAGAAGGTGCTGAGCAGGATGAATGATTATGATAGCTATTGTAAAATGTCTTTTAATTCAACCATTTTGCTGTGACAGTGATATATAATTTCTTATAGTAAACAATATCATATGTTATGTATAAAGAAACTGACCAGGTAATAATATTAAATGAAGATGGGGAGCAAAGAAACTTTGGCTGAAGTGGGACTCGAACTGGCAACCTTTGGTTTGCATGACCAGTTTCTACCATCTGAGCTATCCCACCCTGATGGACAGCGATCCCAATTACCAATATCGTTGCTCAGGCGGTGGTCAGAGCCATGAAACCATGCTTTTGCGTGGCTGAGGATCACACCCACATTAAGATACATCCCAGGAAGCAACAGAAGAGGATAAGTCAGTGAAGATGGCACTTTTAAATACTTATTATAGTAAACAATATATTCCATACAGAGAAATTGTTCAAGTAATAATATTAAATTGTTTTTTATATCTAATTTCTATCAAACCATGATGAATGATGATGATACTTTACTATAACATTTTTGATGATGATAAGACAAAAAACAACTTTGTGTCCTGCAGGATGCATAAATTTTGGTGTGGGGGGGGGCAGAGGGAAATTTTACTCCGTTTTGGTTTCTTTTATTTGAGAAATCCAGAAAAAAATGACATTATCAAGCAAATGAATGACAAAATTATCAGAATATTTTACCCTGGGTTTTATTGGCATATAAATCAAATCTATGAAAATCAACCTATAATGTTCCTATAGGCAATGTTCATATCTAACCTACTTGACAATTAATGTTTTTGCCTTTGGTATTTTAAGCCAAGTCAAAATAATTCTTAAGTTGCCACACACAGGACAGACATGTTGGAGTCAAGGTATATAGTACTACTGAAATGCTACCCACCCAACAGGAAACCTCTCCACTACCTTGCAATAACACAGTTTTATTTGTATCAAAATCAGCAAAATTTAGCTTTTAGACATACATGTAACAACAAAAAATCCTCCACAACTGATGCAATATCAAATCCTATAATTTGCCATCATAATCGGAAGTGGATTGAGGGTAAATAAGGTGCCAAACCACCCACAACACATTATATTTCACATGATTACTTACTGATACTAAATTATGACAGATGGCATGACATTTGGCAAAAATTGGGTCAAGCTTAGCAGTAGATTTTCACCATCAATACACTCAAATAGCTACTAGCTAGCTACCTACATGTAAACAGGAACACACCTGCATAGCACATGAACACATTGCAACATGCTCAACTGATGATGCTATGGAAAAAATGCTATGAAAAAATGATTTTCTTGTACAATGAACAATTTGTGTACCTTATATAGCCTGAATTTGTTGCTTGTTGACATATTATTGATATATTATTATTTTTAAATATTGAGAAAATTATGCCTCAAACATAATGTGCTAGTCAAATCAGTATCTTCTTAGGTTAGATCCCAGGAAAATTAAAAGAAGTGTTAATTACACATGCATTATTGTTTTCCAATTTATGCATGAAAATGTATCTTCTTTTTTTTCAAATTTTTGAAATATGAAAATTAAATGAAGTGGAATTGCTCCCATAAACTAAATACAAGCATGCGTGCCCTAAAGGGAACAAACATGTTTTTGTTTGTTGTTAGCCTAATTTACCCAGCTATTGGTGTCAACTGCTATAATATTCTGGCAACAATTTTATTGAATAAGCTAGAATTTACATAGTGTGCATTCATCCTTCCATTTCAGCCTCAAGCTAGATATATCAACATAACCCATTCTACCATATTAATGAGGTTATTATTATCCCTACCAACAATAATGCTTGCGTATTAATGTATCCATGCCACGATATAATCAACCTAATGTTCCATGCTTCATGCGCTATATGTTATACTCTACATCTCGTTGACATGCCATCACAAAAACTGTCACTTCATCTTTCATTGAAATAACGTCTAGCTGTGATCACCATTGAAGCACTCACATGCACTACCTGAGCTTCAATAAGACACAAGCTAGGCCAAGCCAGTGTAAACAATTCACTCGGTTCACATTTCCTCACTCACTTAGTTGCTAATTTCCAGTGCTTTTTATCATGATGGAAATTTCAATTACTGACAACTGGGTTCTTTTAATTTTTGTTAAATTTATCTCTCAGTTTATTTTAACATAACATGTTTCTAGAAACAACAGTAAGAGGGTTAAATGCAATGGGCTATTCCAGTTGAAATCCATACACCCCTATGGAAGACATTGACCTTAATCTTCCACAAAAGGAGTGTGAATTTCAAATGAGGATACCAGAATGGGTGACTCCATTTCACATCTACACCCCCTGTGTGGGTGATGTTTTATTTCAACTGGAATAGTCCATTTTCAATTTCACAGCATCAGATATCTAGCTTTCATTTATCTGCGTAACTTTGCCTTCATACTTTATGTATGAATTATGTTCTAAGATATTGATGAAAAGAGAAGCGTGTATTCTCATATACTTCATGTGGATGCAGACTTGGATGTGATACACAGAGTGTGGTTATCATATAGACAGTCTGTGTGACTATACAAGGTCAAAGTCCAATAACGATCAATAGAATGCAATAGCATTTACTTGTACATCCATATCCACCCCTGAACTCAAGATCATAATAATTCACAAGGCACGTACAAACCCAGTATTAACTGAGTTTGGTTTGTAAGTTTATGGTTTCTCTCCTCTCCCTCATTCCCTCATACTCGCCATCTCTCACATACTAGCAACACATACTTAATTAATGAACAGCGAACATCTATCCCACATAATATCTATCATTTAAATAAAATATAACTATATAATTAAAAAATATGAACATAGAACATCCAATGCACATAAATATATAATTTGAAAATATGTTAAAAATTAACTAAGGAATGAATTAAAGAGTTTCATTTGTAGGATTATTTCATACAATTGGTGATTTTTTGACCGACAAATCCAATGTTTTGTACTCACTTTCTGAGCTTTCGATGATGATCAAGATGACATAACCATTCATTGAAAGCTCAGAAAGTGAGTACAAAACATCGGATTTGTCGGGCAAAAAATCACCAATCATAAGGAAATGAACGTCTCAATGAATGAAGCATACCAATTAATGTTACTAAATGGGTAGTTTTTAGTTAATTTTTTACCAAAGTCTACATTCTGTTGTATAGATAAATCAAGACCCAAGCCTACCTCAGTGATTGCTGGATCTGTATTAGTTCCTGTTCCTCCTCCTGCAGCGCCACCAGGAGGTAAAGAGTCATCAATAGCCGACAACTCTATGGCAGGTTGGTGGATGTAGGCAGGAGGCATCGTCCCTCAATCAGCGATGACCGACTGATGCAATCACATGAAGCCACAGTCTCTGGTCATGAAGCCCCGCTTAGCGTATGTTACCGCATCAAGATGATCTAAACGGTTTATCTGCAAAGTCAACAAAAGAGAATTCAAGTTATTATAATAGATTCCATAAGAGCTTGGAGCTTTGGCTAAAGATTAAAGAGCATTGGACCTCAACCACATAAGGAACATAATAACATAAGTATTATTAGTGTGGAATCAATGAGCCCTTATTCACCTGTACAAGTATCTATTAACCCAGGTTTTATCATTTAGAGTTTAGGTTTTAAGGGTTAAAGATACGCAAACTTGGGTTAGGGGTTAGGGATTAGAACAAAGGGTTGGAAGTCATTACTTCAATTTTAAGTTATTTCAGCATTGACACTATGCCTACATGTAAAAAAAGACAATTAGCCTGAACAACCATCCAAAAACATTCTAACCCAAAAAGTCTTTTGTTATTCTTTGATCACAGAAAGCCCCCAAAAGTTTGGCACTTCTGTGAAAAGAAAATCTCAGAATTATGCTCACGTTTTACCATTTTGGGACTTTTTGCTACATATCAAGAAAATCCTGAACAACCAACATTTACCTCCATGTTTTGCCTATAAAGTCATCAATGTAAAGGCTGTGTCAGGACCAAGCATTAAGAATTCAGATACAACTACAACATATATCTGCTTCAATTTCTTCAACGCTGACAATTCACCCACCTTTTCAGCTTTCAGATGGAAGCAATTCTATTTATGACAGACGGACTAATGTGATTGACATTTTAATCAAAATTGTTTTTTATTTATAACAAAAAAGAGAGTGAATGGGTAAAAAAGCATGCTAGTACTGTAGACTTTTATATAAATACAAAAAGTACAAATTAAAAATTGTGAGAAATTGCTGCTTTCACAATCGATCAAAATAGTACATTTTTGCTTTCTCTAAAAATATTTTCCTACTCGTTATTGATAATTTTGCAGCAAAGCAATTAACCCAAAGAAACAGCCATGTCAGCTACTGCTGCACACATTCTTCCTATCTGACCTTTAAATTAACAGAACGAGAAGTCCAACGTATTGTATGAAATAATAAACTCACTCATTACCAAATTTGTCACAAAATGGCAACCTTTAATCAAGCATGTTTGAAACAACAATGAAGTACTGTTTGAACAGCATGTTATTGAAGAGATGACAAATTGCCTCAAATAAATCAATACAATATAGTACAAAAACACAAATCGTGTATCATTCATGCATGTTTGCCTAATTCATTTTTTAAAAATTAACAAAATTGGGAAAAAAATCATTAACCTATTTCTTGCCTTAATTAATCAATAACATTCTCATTTCCTATTTGCATAATATCACATGGTGGCTCATGTGTAGTACCTGCTATGTGTGCTGGGTCCATATGGACACATAGTTAATTAATAAGAGAGTGTAGTAGGGCTGGTACACATACAAGTGAATATGTATATCTGGTTTAGCTATTTAGTATGCATCCCTATAGACTAGCGGTGTTTAGAGCCACTCAAGGTAATGTCCAATTTTCACCTTTGGAGAAACTATTTTTAGCATGTTTATTAGTTGTGTGCATTGGGTGTATGTTTGTAAAGACCTACTAATGAGAATATTGATTCAATATAGCTTGACAACCGAGGACACTCAGGAACTGAGGACGTCAGTGGTTCCCTTTCTGTACTAACCAGCGCATTGCAAACAACTTAAACATGCACAGAAGTCCATGTTTCAGTTGGATAGTAAAAAGTCAAGACGGTCCACGGTTTAGAGCAAAGCTATGGTCTTCCTTATAGGAAAGGCTGTTACAGGTCTTTCCAAGTAGGGGTGTGTGTACGCTCTCTCTTCCTCTACACCCTCCTTTCTGCCCTCTCTCTTACACTCTCAACTTCTTGTCTCCTTTTTCTCTCTACCCTCCTCCATATGTCTCTTTCTCTCTCACTGCATATTTCATTCCCAACTTAATAGCACACCTGGGCCGTAACAAACCGGGCTCCCGGGGACATGGACATCCCCCCAAGCCGCCCTATTTTTTATGAAAAATTTGTTATGTTTTTCTTTGTAAATTTCTTCTAATTTTGGCACATATTTGTATTTTGGCTGTCCCACATTTTGATGGCCGCCCCCACATTTTCAACCTTGCTACAACCCTGTAGCACACTTTCTAACTGTGGGCCTTGTTTATAATGTACCCTACAAACTGATATATCACGATTACAATTTTACAAGACTGCCATTTCAAACACAGCAATTATGTGGATGGTTAACCGCAAATGACAATTCACCACACAAATCCCATCATCAAATTAAAATGTCAATCTCAATGGAATTATTGTTATCAGAAATATGATTTGTTTACTTTATTTATTGCTTTTCAGCATTTGTTCAAACCCACACAAAAGGCAATCTATCAAGCAGTTTATGAATTGGAAATTCATAATACGAATAATAAAAGTGATTTGAAAAAAATTTGTTTTATAACCCAATGTGCACAAATCTTGTCCCTACCTCTGATAAACCTACCACATACAAGCATGGTAATAATGTGTACTATTTGCTAGTTTTAGATATTAAACCTACTGAAATATTGAATAAAGAGTTTAACTTTGACACTACACTATTTTTCGCTCACCTGGAACATCCTACTATCAATCACATGACGTCATCAGTGAGGAATATCCCGAATGTAGCCAAGCAAGATACCATTACAGCATCACAATCTGCAGAAGACGCTAGTCGAACTAGTGAAAACATTCCAAGTGAGTGAAAAATAGTGTAGTGTCAAAATTAAACTCTTGATTCATTTTATCTACCACTACATAATGAATATCCACTCGTATACTAAAATATTGCCCGATTTACGCATCAGCTGAAGTATATTACAATTCCCCCAAACAGTCTATTCCTATTCTAATCATGTCACAGGTTAGTAATGAATGGCAAAAACAGACAACATCATGGCTTCATAACATGAAGTACATGTAGCCAATGGCAATTGTGACGGTCCACAAAGCCATGTTTGAATCATAATTACCAAGCAAATTTACATAGCTATGGCTTCCACATTATTGCTAACTTCTGATGACATAATGCAATGTCTGAAGCAAAACAAGTTACCTACGGATTGTTTCATAGCAGATTTCAATGCAGATAGACTTATAGTTGATCAAATTTTATAAGAAAGACACAAGAAAGCTGCTGCAAAAATACACACACCATGTTGTTGCAGTATCTCAATTTGCTACAGAATACGCATCTTTTGAATTCCTACATTATCATTCATCTCACAGTATTCAACCAGTCATTAATTTCATTAGATACGCACAAGAATAAGCGCCCCCAGGCAGGCTTCTTCACAGTAAATAACATTTGAAATTTGCTTTTCAATGTAATTCTCATTGGAGTATTTTGTTACGATACAGCATATTTCCTTTTGGCAAAATTATGATTCCTCTGGATATTTATTTTAAACATTTTTCAATGCATTTTTACATTGCTTTATAGTACTACATGGTACATTGGCCTCTTTTATCATGTAATAAATACATGTATATGCATGTGAAATGTGCATTCTTTTATGGTTAAATTTTCTTCAGTGGCTGTGCTTGCCTAATTCAGCTATTTAAAGAATTAAAGACCCATTTGGAAAAGGTTGTTTTATACACCGTTTTTCATCGTATGAATTATCCTGGTTTTAAAATTTTGTTCTTAAATGTATTTTTAACATCACTGTGAACTTCCTGCATAACTAAAATCAGACAAACAGAAATGGCTACTTGCATCATAGGGACAATCACTTTTCCATGGCGTGATAATGACATGTAAATTGATAAAAAAAACTTTCCCTTTGCCCTTGGTAAATATTTTCCTGATAAGGATTTTAAAGGAAACAAAACTACATTATAACCAAGTGATACAGATCACCACGAGGTATACTGTAAACTTGTGGTAAATTGTAGCAATCCACACTACCGGCTATTTTATCTTATAGATGGATAAATATTATGTTGAATAGTTACAATTAAGGGCAATAACATTATATTGCTATCTACTGAAGACAGCACTACTATCATAAAGGAAGGTGACCTGATATATTTGGAAAATCAAATTCTTTAAAACTTACATTTAACATAAAATGTCATCCCTTCCAAGCACTCATGCAAAAGGAACATGTAAATATTTTTTTGTAAAGGTGACTAATTTCTTATGGAATTACCAACATTTATACATCTAATCTATGTTTTTAAAAATGATAATCATCATGATCATATAATAATAATATATTGATTTCAAGTGAAAGACCCTATTTGTCTCAGTACCATCTTGAAATTAGAAGTTCCAACTTGGTGTATTTCTGAAGATATCATCTAATTAGTCTCAAACGTGGTATACCACATGTTGAGACTAGTTCGACAGTGTTTTGATGATTTCGTCAGAAATATACCGATTTGGAATGCCTAATTTCAATATGTTAATGAGAATAATATGAGCTTTCAACTGATACCAAAATATGCATTTTGATGGGGTAAAGTTGGAGGCTGTCAATCAGGTTACCCACCTTTAAGGGCTGGGGTATGAACGTTTGGACAGTATTTATTGTGGGACATTAGAATACATCAGACATATCGAATTGCATTCTGAATACGAAGAATGTCATTCTGATATCAAATAATTTTGATTTTTTGAAATTCTCAATTTAATACACATTTTATGGCAAATCATTAAAAATTGATATTTTTGATATTTAACAGTACTTGAAGTAAACTTTATAAATCTGATGATTTATACTTAAAGTGTATGTAGGTGGGATGAAAAGCCGACGATCAATTGAAAATTTTGAAAAAATTTTCCCAAAACACCAAAAAAAAAAAATCCATATCTTCAATATGAAAGGTCAAAATTTTCAATTGACCGTCGGCTTTTCCTCCCTGCTACATACACTTTAAGAATATGTCATTAGATTTATATAATTTACTTCGAGGACTATTTTTCAAAATCAATTCCCAATGGTATGAAAACATTGCATCACAAAGTACTGCTATTCTTACGATTATTTTAAACAATCATAGTTTTTGTCCTGGGACACGTGTTAGTGTGCCTCCTATTGACGAAATTGCATTCAAACTAGAAACTAGATTTTACTTCCTGGAACAACAACAATGGCTGCTGCAAATGATCAAATGTTATGGCCATGTATATTGCAGCAAAATTGTAGATATTTGGAAATGAACACTCAGTAAAAAACAGAATCTGTACAAGTGGGGGTTATAAACTATTTTACAAAAACTTGAAAATTATGTTAAAATTGAACATTGTTGGTAACATAATTTGATTGCCTCGTTAAATTGATTGTTGGGTTTTTTAATTGTGATAATCGGTTATTTTTAACAATCTTCTGAGCTTTTTATATCAACCTTCCATCTACTGAAGACAGCAAGTTATCTACTGAAGATAACACTATTGTCATTCTAACATGCTAACACTGTTCAATTTTATCTGCTTCAGCTAAAATCATGCTAAAATCTACTGAAGACAGCCTTTCTATTATTATAATTTAATTAAGCTTTTGTCTACCATCGGTAGGAATGCCATGCAGTCTGACCTGTCACAAACAATTTGGAACAATCTCGCCCAATCTGGACCTATTTGGGTTTTTTTTGACACACCACAGGTTGATATGAACTGGTTAGCCTCATCCCGATCCATGCTAGCCTTTCTAGATCTGATCCGATCAAATATTCATTGAAAACTGAGAATGATGATGACAGATGCATGTCATAGTGAACACAGTGTGTAGTTGTGTAATTACTCAACAATAGTGATCTCACTCAGGTCCGTACATTACCCATATACCAGGCACACTCACCTGAAGTAAGGTTAGTGAACACAATGTGTATGTAGTGCGTAATTACTTGACAATCATATAGCATTATCATTTAGTTAAGTTCATAATGTAATGATTGTCAAGTGTTCAGGTTACCCCTCAGGGCATTAGTAGGTAACATCATGTTGCTATCTACTGAAGATAGCCCCATTTTAACATTTCTGCAATTGTTAAGCTTATCTAATCTTCTGTTCATACCAATTAGTCCCAAACAAAAAATGTTTGGTAGACTCATAACCGGTGCGATCTTACCTTTCCGATGTTGATTAAGATACTTCTTGCATCGATCCCGAGATGCGGAAAAAACCAATAGTCATTTTGTCCCACATAAATGAATAAATAACAAAAACCCCGATCCCCGGTGGACTCCCCAAAGGTGACGTCACACCATCTGATCGTCCCTTATCCGACTTGGGATCCCCTACTCGGACCAAACTTGTAGGGGGTGGCCGGGGTCCGGGATAATCAACATCGGAAAGGTAAGATCGCACGGTTATGAGTCTACCAAACATTTTGTTTGGGACTAGACTCAGTACACCGGTCGATCTTACCGTTCCGATGTTGATTAAGATACTTCTTGCATCAACATCTGAAAGATCGATCTAGCAAGTAACCGACGGATGGAGGTACAAGATTGGTCAGCATCTGATCAGGGATCGGGAGCGGTAACGATGGTTTTCGCGAGGTCAGAAAATATTTTCCCCCAACGGTCGGGAAACAAAAAAGACCACGCGATCACAGACATAAACCTCCTTACTTAATAAGTTTGGTGGTTAAGAATAGCGACACTGGTTATTACCATGCTGAGTATTCTGTATAGTCTGAAAACCTGGTACCCGTACACCACCGTATTATGATCGCCCGAACAATGTCCCGGTAAACCTCCGCCCGTCTCTGATTACTAACGTAAGCGGAAGTATCGTAGAGAAGGGCGAAGGTGGCTTCCGGGACACCGCCTGCTAGATCTCCTCAAGGGACAACCGAGCGGTATACCCAAGATGATGAGATAGCTGCAGTGTCGAGTGGGTCGTGGGACGCGAAACCTTCGCGATCCCCGGACCCCACCAACACCTGGACCAGCCATTGCGACAGCGGCTGGACCGAAAACTCTGTAAGGGTGATGAATGCGGTCGTGAGTCCCTCGCAAGGCTTGTGTTCGGAAGAAATAGTGCTGCAGCGCCTTCGGACACCCCAGCCTATCTTTGGCTTCAGCCGAACCTTGCCCAACCCTGGGGATTGGAGAGGGACGAATGTCGGTATGCACCGCGCCCGTTCGTAGTCACGAGAACAGAGCGCCGAAACAGTGTCGCTCCAGTGTTTGTGAACACGGAAGCTAACCTCGAGACCGTGTGCAACTCAGCACCGCCGTCCCGAAGCCAACGCCAAACCGGAAAGCCATCTTGAGAGTTACGTATTTAAGCGTCGCTTTTGACGGAAGGTCAAAAGGGTGACCCTTAAAGTAATCTAAGACTGTGTTGGGATCCCTTAGGAGGATCACTTTCCTTTTTGGTAGACGCTCGTTGAACATACCGTCGAGGCGTAGACTAATAAGGTAACCATCGGCTATGATAGTCGACCGCCTCAAACCTCGGTGAATGGAGAGGACAGCTGACTTATAGCTGGCCCCAGTGGCCCGCTGAAGTCTTGCTTGGAACTTTTCTGTCAGAAACTCCGGAACTAGCAGCACAGAGGCTCTAGCGGGAGAGCTATTTGTCTCATTGCACCAAGCGTAGTATGGAGCCAGACTCTGGCTATATCGTGCACGGAGGGTAGACTTCCGTCTAGCCCGGCGATGAGAAAACAGCTTCTGATGAAAAGTATCCCTCCGCTGCGTGTTCCCTGGTAAGGGCCATGCAGCTAACTGCAGGTGCTCTAGTGATAGACTGGGTACCTCCGCTCCGGGCATCCGGAGTAGATCTGGTACCTGGGAGTGCCAGCGGCCTTGCCGCTAGCAGAATGACAATGCAGTCTTCCCACCCGATCTTGGTCACCACCCTCATGAGTAGTGAGATCGGAGGGACTGCATAAGCTGTCATCCCTCCCCAGTCTATGGACAGAGCGTCCACGGTGAATGCTTGGGGGTCCGTGACCCTTGAGCAGTACACCGGCAGTGGATGAGTGCGATGACATGCGACCAGATCTTTCGAGGGGTGGTACATCCCTTGAAGATCGTCTGAGCGACCTGCGAGCAAGGGACCATTCTGCTGGTCCCGACACCCTTCCTCGTGACAGATTGTGCGCGAGGATGCTGGTGACGCCAGCGATGTGTATCGCTCTCATCGTAATCTGCCTGAACTTGCACCACCCTA
Organism: Amphiura filiformis; assembly: GCF_039555335.1. Classification (NCBI taxonomy): domain Eukaryota; kingdom Metazoa; phylum Echinodermata; class Ophiuroidea; order Amphilepidida; family Amphiuridae; genus Amphiura; species Amphiura filiformis. The sequence goes on along the minus strand of NC_092633.1, from coordinate 65,961,629 downwards.
TCAGGTGTCGTGCATGCAGGCTCAATCGTGGTGGCCCGGAGTCCCCTTGTCTGTTGGGGTAGGCTACCACGGTTGTGTTATCCGTCAGGACAACGTTATGTGATTCCACGATCACCTCCTCGTAAACGAGGGAGGTTGATGTGAAACTCTGTCTCTATGGCCCCATAGGCCCGAGGCGGAGTCTCCGTGGATGTGGACCCCAGCCCGTTTTGACGCTATGGTCGTCACTACGTGACATACCGGGGGGGCAGGAAACCTGACACACTGGGTCAAATTGGGCTGATGGGTCCACCACCAGAGTTCCTCTCGCGCGATCTCCGACAACGGAACCGCGAGGGATATGGGGTGACGACTGGGCCTGCAAGCAGGCTAGAAGGTGTAGTTGGGTACGCCTAACGTAGAAACGGCAGTACAGTACGAGGTCTACCATCCTGGCCATTAGGCCTACCACCTTCATCCATGCCACAGCGGGTTTTGCCCGAGACTCGGCCAAGAGTCAGGTACACCGCACCATGTTCGTCACCCGCTCGGGTGAGAGCACCGCGAACCCCTCCGTGAGGGAGACCTGGGCCCCTACAAATAGTGGTGACTGCGTCGGGACCACGCTGGACTTTTTGAGCTGATCAAAAATCCAGGGTCCCGCACCCTACGGACTATCAACCCCAGGAGACCCGTAGCCCTCAGTGGAGTGCGTCCGTATATGAGCCAAACGTCCAGGTAGCAACTGATGTTGACACCCCTGTGCTTCAGGTACGCTGCCACCGCTCTGACCAAGAGTGTTAACACCCTGGGAGAGATGGACAGGCGGATGGCGGTATCAAAACTGGTAATTTTGATCCTGTACCTAGAAGCGCAGATGCCTCCGATCTTGAGAGGCGATTGGCATATGCAGATAGGCGTCCGAGAGATCTAGCGATGCTGTTCCCATGCCCCTGATGGAGCAGGCTAGCACCGAGGCGAGAGTCCCCATTCTGAACCTCTTGGGCCTGAAGAACGTGTTCAACAGCCTGCGGTTCCGGATGGGGCTCCCGTCGCCGGTCGCCGGTCTCCTTGGAGCCAATGGCTCCAAGATCACCCGTAGAACGGGGGTAGACCGGGACAATCGCCCGCTTCGTGAGAAGCTGTGTGATCCCTGTCAGTAGTGCCCGGCGCTGGGGGCCGTCTGGCGGTACTACTGTGGACCTCTGAAATGTGCAGATGAATGTGGGGAGACTGGGTTGCCAGTCTGTAACCCCCACTCACCACTGACCATACCCAGGCGCTCAAAGAGATGGTTTCCCACCTCTGGGTGAAAGCCATAAGCGGTCGCCCACTGGGAGATCCCCTGTGGAAAAACCGCTGAGCCCCCAGGAATGCTCTGCCTAGCTTCCCTTGGAAGAGCGCTTGCTCTTCTTCGGGCTTGCCAGCTGTTCCTGTGCTACCCTTGCGCCTCCCAGAAATGGGTGCTGCAGAGGTAGTGGGCTCGGGTACTGTTGGTGGTGCACGGCCTGCTGAAGTCGGAGCTCCTACCCATGGTAAGGGCAGTTTCCGACCTCTTCAGAGTGCTCCCGTTGGTAGCTTCTTTGCACGGTCCTCCACCGTGGCGCAGAAGCATCCAAAGAGAAAAAGGACCCTGCCTTTCCATCGCGTTGCGCGATTGGAGTGGCAGGCCCCTCCCCGGCGCTGAGTGGACACCCTATGGGCTAGGCCCATGGAGCTCTCGTTGAGGCTAGCTGTTAGCACCGCTAATAGGCTCACCTCATGGAAGAGCTCAGATGTTGTCTGAGCGTGATACGCTTGACGACATCTGGGTCCCTCTCGGATCCCCTCAGGTAGGTCCCGTGGTCCTCCCGCGTTACACGCAGAGGAAGCGTGCAAGCACGCGGCGTCATAGCTCTACTGAACTCGACAGCCCTACGATATCTGCCCGTGAGGTTTGCCGGGAATGAGAGTGCAGGCGTCCCCTGTGAGGAGCAGCAGCTGAGCATCCTACTGAAAGGATCCCCTGGTCCTCCTCCATGGACTCCCCTTAGGGGTGTCCGGAGGAAGATCAGTGCTGTTGCTCCCCTCGCGGGCAGCGGGGAAGGAGACTGTAGTGATGTCACTACCGGACTCAGCTTCCGACTCCTTTCCCTCGCCCACAGTATCCGTATCATGCTCCGATGATGGCGTTAACTGAGGACGGGCATCTGAAAGCGGGTAAGAAGGCATAACCACTGTGTGGCTCGCCGACTACCTGCCAGCAGAAGAGGGAGTACTCCCGCAAGACCCTGAGGTATCCGCCATGGCACCACTGGGTCCGCGATGCTCTCGCAGCCGTCGTCCTAGCGCTTAGCAGCACGGGCCTACCCTGATCAAGATCTGGGTTAGCCCCATGCCGGCTGGCCTGGTCAACAGCTGATGTTGGTACTGCGTGGCCATCGCTGGCGACACTTGCCACGGTGCTAGGCGTGGAAGAAACACCCTGCGGCGGGTACCACGGGCATACCCGCCGGCAGCTGACCCTGAAAGGATCCGCCACCAGGGTAACCCCATGGTACTGCAGTACCAGCACCGCCTCCCCCTTGTTGCCACAGAGACTGTGGCGACTAAAGCGGTGCTGCGGTACCGGTGCGGTATCAGCGTGGGTACCCGTGAGGGTTCCCAACTGTGGACCGCTGTACCCTCGCCACACTGCGTTCCCTGTTTGGGGATCAAGCTGTGTGCTGGCGTGGTACTAGCGTAGGTGCCCGTGAGGGCTCCGGCTGTGTACCACTGTACCCATGCCTCACTGCGTTCCCCGCAAGGGATCAAGCCGATGTGTATGGGTACCCGCTATACCGGCTGTCCCTTGGCTAGAGGGAGCTTGCCTGGTACCACGGGTAGCTGAGCGTGCATACCCCCGATCAATCACCTCGCCACCTGAATAGGCAGCGTCAATCAATGGAGCTATGCCCTGTTGATTTGACAGTGATCGATCAAGAGAGGGTAATTGACCCATTGACGGTAATGGATCACCCACGCTCCGCTGGCTCTCGAGGACATAAGTGGGTTGTTGATCAGCTAGGCTGTTCAAGCTACTTACTGTACCCTCTAGAGCTTCGCCCAAGGTCGCTGTGTGTGGCGGACCACTCACGGCAGCTATGGGCGGGTGCATAGCGGCTACCACTGAAGTCAAGCCGTGGCTCGTCTTTGTAGCTGCCACCGAATGCACCTGGGTCGCTGTCCCGTGAGAGACTGCGAGCCCAACCCCTGAATAATCGCCAGCCAGTCCCTGTGGACAGCCAGCAGCTATTCTAGGGCCCAGGGTATCACTCGGCGGTCCCGCCATGGAACGCTGCCGTGTGACAACCCCAGTTGGTTCTGCTAAGACTACACCCACAGCGTTAGCCGCGTTATCGTCTCTGCTGAACCCATGCATGCTAGGGTTCAACCCAGGCAAGCCCGGGTACCCTTGCATGCTGCCCGTCGCTGGCTACTACTGTGGCTGTTTGAGCCTGTAGATATGCCTGCAACAGGCGGGTGTCCTCCTGCTAAAAACCCGTGAGGATTTTCGCTAGAGGACTGGTATCCTCCTGCTACAAACCCGCTAGGGTTTTCGCTGGTGGTTACCGCTCTGCTGCCTGCTACTTTGCTCCGACGTATAGTCAGTGCTTTCGCTGGCTGCTGAGCCTTTGGACGCGCTAGCAGTCCCGAAGGAACCGCCTGCTTGTCCGGGGACCGGAGCCCCTTAAGCAGACCTGCCATGACCCATAGGGGCTGTCACAGCAGAATCTACCGTGTCGACTGGTATCCTCCTGCTGCAAAACCCGCTAGGGTTTTCGCTGGTGGTTACCGCTCTGCTGCCTGCTACTTTGCTCCGACGTATAGTCAGTGCTTTCGCTGGCTGCTGAGCCTTTGGACGCGCTTAGCAGTCCCGAAGGAACCGCTTGCTTGTCCGGGACCGGAGCCCCTTAAGCAGACCTGCCATGACCCATAGGGGCTGTCACAGCAGAATCCACCGTGTCGACCTTACCAGTGCCCTTGGTAGATTTCTTCTTCGTCTTATGGCGATGGCGACGGAGCCTATCCAAATCGTCAAGCTGGAACTCGGAGAGTCCTAAGCAAAAGAAAGACATCTAGAAGATCGTGAGCCCGCCCAGTGGCTGAAACAGAGCGGGTGTGGGTCCCGCTCCGTCACCAGGGAAGGGCAAGCCCGACAGGGCCGAGGCGAAGCGAGGAGAAAAGGGAGGGGGGCACTTCCCCCCCCCAACACGCGACTCAAGCCCAGTAAGCAAACCTGAGCACGGAGGCTGGTCGCTAACGTTAGTGGTAAAGTAAGGACTGGCTAACTTTATTACTAAAATGTCAGACGGGTCCCTACCAATCCCCACCGTATGAATATCTGATTAACTCGTCTTTATTGGACGGTAATGAAGACATAACGATAGAGTAATCACCCTAACATAGCAACAATAACCTACCGTACATGAAATACAATGTGTATGTACAAACATCTATTGTAACTTACAGGCTGCAATGGTTGTTTTACGTGGGAAACAAAATGAATGGCGTCAACGAGCGGCCATTTTGAATTGCTCGTGTGTCCCGTATATAAACGGAGGCACGATATGTAGCTAAGTTTTGGATCGTTTTCTGTCACTTTTTCGCCAGTAAATGCCGTCAAAACTATCCTCAGCCGAACAATACCGGTTTGGTTTTACCTAAGGTGTGAAACTACAACCGTATATCTCGCCTTTGGTCGAGAAATTGATACACAGTGCTATGAACAATCGATAGGCACGCCTGTGTCAGTCGGAGACCAAGGAGGATAAGGACGATCATATGGTGTGACGTCACCTTTTGGGTGAGTCCACCGGGGATCGGGGTTTTTGTTATTTATTCATTTATGTGGGACAAAATGACTATTGGTTTTTTCCGCATCTCGGGATCGATGCAAGAAGTATCTTAATCAACATCGGAAACGGTAAGATCGACCGGTGTACTGAGTCTAAGCTATCTGCTGAACATAGCACTTCTACCAGTCATTATTATGTTTTGATGAATCCAAGTGTGTGAAAATATTGGATGAAACACATAATAATGTGTTTATTGGATGCTTTTCGCCCAATGGTCTTGCTACAAGTTTTTTAAATATTGGGCTCAACTACGTCTCGTCCAATATTTTAAAACTCATAGCTCGGCCAATAAATATGGGCTCAGTCAACCAATTTTATATCAAAATACAGTAACTCTACTGTAGATACATTGTAGCATCGAATCGCTATTTACAGAAGACAGCACTTGTTACATTACATGCAATTTTATGTGTAGTGATAAGCTTCTGGTACCACTGCATAATATGTATCTACCACAAATTTGGCACACACTACCAATCTACTCTAGATCGTCAAATTATTGAAAACTACATCATAACTTGGATCCAACCCAAATAGCTGGGAATTAATTGATCACAATTCATCTGCACATCAAAGAATCCTACCTTGTGCATGCATCAAATGACGCAAGCGAGAATTACATGCTCTGGACATACGACTTATTTTCCCTTTGTGCTCTGATTAATTGTGCCTATCCTACTATCTTATAACTACAAGTAGTGATGAGCTGATCACATCTACATGTACATGGCATCTGCCCAATTTTTGCCTTATTTTTCTGATTTGGGATCAGGTTCTTTGCCAATTTATTATTTGAACAAAAAAATCAGTATTCACCAGCAAGATGTAAATCTAGCCTGATCACGTTTTCCTCTCCACTAAAGCTAGCAAATCTTGTAATACTCTTAAAATTCAAAATCTTTTAAAATCACTTGTTATCAAGTTTTCCTCTCAACAGAGATACAGGTTACAAAATGCTGGCACTCATACTCAAAAACCATTTGAAATTACCCTTTTTTGTTGTAAATAAAAGACTATTATAAATTGACCACAATCTAGGACTTTTTCACCCATCTCTTACTCAAATAACAAGCCATATTTATGACCAAATAAATCCCTTTTGCTTCATATTTCCAACATATTTGACATCTTTTCTATTTACCATATAAATTGGATGATTACCAACAAGCGGGTGTCAGAGAATGCTCTAAACCCCTATACTTCACTTAAATTGACAAATGTAAAAAACACAAATTGGCACAAAAACACACAACAAGTGAGAGTCCTTCTGGGAACTCTGACACATAAAGACTGCAGCTAGCCAGTCCTGATAACTTCATATGATACATACCTAGTATCAGGTTGTATTGGGGAAACCTATCAGCATAAAGTGTAATAAGATTTGCAAATCATGTTACAACCAGGATGACACTATACATGTACTATAATTTCACTTATACTTTATTTCACAATGGCCAATGACCAGCATTATTTATAACATCAATTTTACTTCCAAAATACATACTACATCGGCATACCAATTTTGAATGGTCAAAAAGCACCCAAATTTGCCAAATTTAAGGGCACTTTTGCCCAAGTGGGCACATTGGTCTCTACTAAAAACTAGTGTGGTGTGGATCATCATATTGGGGGGCACCACCATGATTGGGGGGGGCACTAGGTCTGATGGGGAGGCACAAGCCTTTTTCCTATGGTGCTATACTACTGCTGAAAACCCACCCATCAATACACCAAAGTTGCTGAAAAAGTACATTTTTATACCCTCCGTTGTTTTCTGCAAAATCAAGCCACCTTTGAGAAAGAGTTAATCATTTGAATGCACCAAAATTGAAACCATATCAGTGTGCCTACAAATATTTCTGGCCTTCTTCATGTACATGTACTCAACATACATACAGCAGTGATGGCTAACTACATGTAGTGTGTATTGGTATGACGAGATTTCATGTATTATTGGATTCACTTTGCCTATGCCGTTAGATGTCGATAGCTCACACTAGAGAGAAACAGCAATTTTGTCTTCAGAATTTTCTTCATGCACTAAGGATTTTAAACAAGTTCATACTGAATATATGGGTTTATATTATTTCTGACACTATGTTACTTGTTTTCGACCTTGTTTATTATAGGGTTCCAACATAACTTGCACTTGCTAAGAAATGTTAATCAAAAATAATAATAACTGCATTAGAAAAGTAGTTGATATATTACATGGCTATTCTATCTGCATTTACTTTTACTAAAATGTCACTTTCCAACAAAATGTCACCAAAGAACCCCTACCAAAATGCCCAACATTAATGCCCAACATTAATTCATGTTCTTCATATAAATATGGTACTGGAAATAATTGAATATTTTGCATCTTTTACAATCTATTCTGAAACCTATTCAATATTCTGTGTACTCCTCCATCCCACCTAATCAAAGCTTGCTTGCAACATGACACTGTTGAACGTGAGCCAGCTATGTCTGCATGGATTATGATTTAAGGTACAGCTTTGGAAAAACATGTATTTATCGTCAAGTTCTTTCAACATTTCTACTGGACAAGTAAATTGAACTTATTATATTGTATTTCAAGAATTGAGATTTTACATAAAATATGCTAGAAATTAAACCAAGTTCAAGGAACAACAATTTGTTTACACAGATGCAGAAATGGACTATTTGGATGTTATGTTATAGTACAATGTAGCATATGTCCTGAACATTATTCCATGTAAGTTTGTTACAGGAAGTGACAAAATTAGAAAACAAATTCCAATTTATTTAGAAGTCATCCTTTTGTTACCTAATACTATCAGCATTTGCAATCTCTCGAGTACTGTAGCTCACTATTTCCAATTCTAACGACAGCAAAGGGAAAGAAGTACCGGGGGAATGTAACATTTCCCTGAGTCAAGACAAAGTAACCGTACATTTCCGTGTTTTCCAAGTTGCCATGGAAACGTGACAAAAAAATCACGCTTGAGGGTATGAAGACATTTTACTCTTTGCTTTCTTTCTCTCTCAATTTAGACTGATGCATTTCAATCATGACACTGGCATTTAACACTTAGCATCTTTTTTTCCTTACTTTCTTTCATAAGTCAGACAAAAATAATGAATGGAAGTTCAAAAAATAATTTGTAATTTTCTTTAATATTCAATGACTTATTATTTCATTCATTTCTACATGTTTTCATAAAGAGATGTGTTGAGAAGTGAGAGATCAGTGTAATCCATGATCAGGCCCTACGTTTTTTAATTACAAAATGTAATAACATTGTATCCCTACTGAGTGGCCATTCTACACTAGTGAGTAAATTTTGGCTTTGTTTAGAAGTGCTTTATGAAGTATAACCTGTTTAAAATATCAAAAAGCTCACATTTTTTGCATTATGTTTACATTATGAAAACATTTTGCCACTGACATTATGCAAAAAAGGTGTGTTAAAAGTATGACACTATTAAAGGCTAGTTGATTTGTTGATTTCTTCTGATCACAGAACAAATGTTTTTTCTCACATTTCAAAATTTTTCATTCCCACATTGTATTTTCACAATCAGATTCAGTAACAACATCCTTAAGTAAAGATCACACAGGTTGGTTAAAATAAAAGATGTCACTAAATACTCACAAAACTGAAACACTTTTAAAACAAAACTAGCAAGTTTATTTTCATGTAAAAAATGATGAAATTAGCCCCCCCCCCCCAAAAAAAAAGTAATAATTGGGCCCCTAATAATAAAACAAAATATCTGACATCAACTTATTCAAGAAATATCCTGAATCAATTATTTGTGGCTCGTTTTATCAATAGATAATGAAGTTAGACAACATTCCTTGCATGATCCATCCAAGCATCCTGCAACCTATTCAATTATGCAAGCGATGCAAGAATCATGAGACGGATTGGGCAGTGTAATCTGAGCAGGAGGAGAAAACCGGATATAAACCACTCCATTTACAAAAACCAACAGATAGTACGATAACATTGGTCAAGTTCAGACATGTAATACATGGGAAAGTGTCACATAGTACTGATAGTAGTCACATATAGTTTGTTCAATAATTGGCCAAAAAAAGGAGACTCATAACATTGTGTATTGATATAGAATGTGTGCACGCAGTTGGACGCAGCACTACGCTACGTGTTTGACTTGTGCGTGCTTATTTTTTTATCAAAATGTGAGACGGCAAGAATCCAGCTGGAATAACACATAAAACGCGGGCAATTTTACTAATTAATGCGGGTGGGGGCTTTGAGACACGCTATAAAATTAAGATAGCCTAACATGCACATGAAGTATCATAATACTAATCACATAGTGTCCGTCTGTCCGTCTGTCTGTCCGTCCGCGCGCTATCGTGTTCCCGCGGTGCGATATCGCGTACGCAAGTTGCGATATCGCGTGCTTGCGGTGTGCTATCGCGGAGTATCAACGGGGGTGTGCGCAGAGTACCGCATCATGCATCGGAAAGCATTACAGTGTGACTAACAGGTGTATCTCATCGGACCAATAGGCCTATTTTAAAAACATGATTAACATAAAAATCATCAGTTATGGTGAGGGCTATATAACCTGTTTGCATTCACATTTCTCCCGATTGAATTGACGGCCTACATCCAGATACTACTAGAATTTCGGGGTATTTTTGGGTCCTCCGATGTGGTAGCAGGACAGGGCTTGGAAGAGGTGAACGATAGGTTTTCAGATTATGGGTTCCGAAGTAAGCGTCACAGCTACAAAACAGAGTTGATAGTTGTGTCTTAATTATTGAGAGACGTATATCGTAGTAGTTTGAAAGGTCAGTATTATGGGTAACGGGTGTTGGGTAATTAGAGATAGGCCTATCACGAGAACCACCCAACCCGAAAACCATGAAATCTAGTAAATTATATGTTAAAATAGTCAAAACAGGATCTATGCTGCAGAGGGCATTTCACACAGATGGGGCCGAGCCAACCAGCTGGCTAGACTCAATTGTGTCATGTTTACCACCTCGCTGCATTTTTCTTGTTCGCTGGTCTCTTTCTAATATCAATAATTGTGATGTAAAATCAATTAAAACATGCGAAGTTTATGGATACATGTATATACATTATACAGCACCATTTCCCAGCATAGCTTTTTATTTATCGATAAAGGCTGGCAGAACTATACACAAATAAGTGAAATGCGAACAGAATGTTCTCAATGCAGGCATGCCCTATAAAATATGCATTGTGTTACATGTAACACATTGTGACTGCAAATGATGATTGCAAATGTTGTCACACAAATTCATGCATGAACCTGTAAAATACTTAGGCACATCTCCTGATTACAAAATTATATGAAAACTTCTTCACCATACATTATTGAAGCAATTTATTTTTTACCAAAAAGCAAACTCATGTCATATTCCTAACATCTTCTATGGACCACTACAAATCTACAAAAAAAATCACTTCCATGGAACTTCTGATGAGAAACTTGAGTTCCAGGAGGGAGTACACTTTCCAAAGCACACTTTACAAGTGTACATTATAATGCATGTTTGATCGTCATTCTTAGTTTACAATTGACATTGCTAGAATGGATCGGGATGAGGTTAGCATTAGTTCAGATCGGCCAGACTGGTGAGCGAAAAAAATGGGGATGTTCAGGATGTGTCGGGTTGGTAATCATTCAGGGAATGCCAGGACCAGGGTGGAAAAAATCTTGGGCACTAATACATATTCATAACCTCCGCGTATCACGCCATATGTGCGTCCCAATCAAATTGGTTGTTAGATGATTTTACGCACACCGCGGTGTACCGGCGCGGAGGTTATTGAATATTGATATCCATCAATCACCTCCGCATATACTTACGAGGTACAATGCCTTCCGCATGTGCGCATCTGTTGCGCCGTAACACTTCACGTGCATGCAACTACCATATTTGCACATATCGTGATTGTGCAGTGCTGTAATTGGTAAGTCCGTTTTAGCCTGTTCGACTTTTTGAAGGGCGAAATATACGTTTTGATAAAAATTGTTTATTTCAACAAATTTCGGAGAATAAAATCTTGAGATTTGGTTGAGTGATGAGTTAAAAGAGGCGGTTATGAATTCGGCTACTAAATTTGCATCAGTTATGTGTCGGGCATTGTGAAAAATCTTAACATTTTGCTTTGGACCTCGGCCCTCCCGGGATATTCCTCGGTTCCAAAGGCAAAATGTTTAGATTTTTCACAATGCCCTCCAAATAACTAATGCGCAGTTATTAACCTATAATTGTCGGGTTCACCCCTTACAACATCATTACTGCCCTTGTTTATCACTTGTAGCAAATATTGCACTTATACCTCATCAGGAGCAGATTGCTTACAGCCAATGCTGCATCTGCTGTTGTTTGCTTGAAGATGTTGCATTCTGACTTTGCAGCAGACTGATTCTCAGACACCTGCCTGTCTCCAATGTAACAAGGCAGTATTTAGTTTGCAATGCATCTTACAGATACTACAATTGTACCTGGGAGGGTAGACTAGTGAACATATTTGCAAACATGGGAGGGAGGGAGATCAATACCAGACACATACATGTAATGAAATGTGCAGGTACTGTATTAAACCTAATTAGAGCCTCAGGTGCAGACAAAGTAAGTCATTTCTACCGGATGCTTTTCATTTATTATGCTGTAACAATAAAAAAAAAACACCCTGTCCTACGGGCAGATGGATTTACCACGTACAGAGAGTCGGTGAGGATTTGTTTTTCTGGAAGAGGCTAACTGACCTAAAAAAATCACAAAAAGCTTGAAAAATCTGAAAAGAAAATGTGAAAAATTAATCCACTTCAGCCAAAAAAATGGCTGTTTTGAATTTTATCCAGCTAAAAAAGCAATAAATTCCGAAAATGTAAACACTAGGTTGGTCAGACCAGTAGAATAGGCTGGTTTTTATTTGTTGTTTAGTGATTGAGGTCATTTGTGTCATTCAATTAGCTAATTAGAAGTCAACTTCTGTATTAACTCCGTACATATCCTTCAATGGCAAGAACTAGGAATGAATTTACTATGCATATATATATCAAATCATAGACAGTAGAGAGAATATGATCAAATACATGTGTAGTGGGTGTCATCAGGCTGAACAATCATCAACAGCCCACATTGAGGATCAACTGACATTAGTAACGAACCTACAAACAAATCCCTAAAATGAAAATATATATATTTCTGTGCAAATCAGGAGGAGAGGGCATTCAAATATTAATATTCAAAATTGAAATAACAGATTTACTTGACAAACAGGAGTCATCAAGAATAGGTCTGGAAAAGATAAAAACATAAATCAAAATGGATAGCAAACCATCCTGATAGTTATTAATAAATAATTATTTTATCATCTTGGTGAAAGAATCACCAGAAACTGGATATGTTGGCTTTAAGATGTTAAAGCCTGTAAGGCCATAAACAGGAAGAAAATGTTCCAATTTGCATCAATTTCCAGCAGGTTGAATGCCCCCATCAGCACATCTATGATGGTCTGACGTCATTCTGCGTTGCTAACCGGATTACGACTAGAGTTCCACAAGGCTACTCCGAGACTCATAATAAAATCTTTTCGGTGTACATTACAGAGTTTTGCCCGTATCTTTAGTTGGTGGTCGCTGAAACAAGACCTGAAGCTCAACTGACAAAATGTTGTCGCACCACAACAAGGAAGTTGAAAGGTGCATGAGCTGATCTCTTGATGTGTTCAGGGGATACACTAAAATGGGTGCACTTTTCACTCAGATGATATTTATGCAGCAATATTTCAGAGAATGGCAGTCATTATAGGTTAATATTTTAATTTAGAACAACAAAGTTAATCCAGATTGACATCCACTCTCAAGTCTCTCATGCAGTTAAAATAAAACCTTGCTAACAAATGAAATAACACAATATGTGTACATCCATATCAAAACGATACACTTGTCGATGATCACTTGCTACATGTGAATGATAGTTACGAATAAATACCAGAATCATCTCAAGTGGTGGTATATTCCTAAACCATGTGACTTGGATGTGATTTGAAGTGACCTCCACTTGATTTGATTCTGGCATTTATTCCTAGAGTTTAATATATAAAGAGCGACACATAGCAGCCGACAAGTGCATCGTATTGATAGATGTAGGCCCTACACATATTCAGATGTTTACCTGGGTAACAGATCATGGATTATAGAAGGATTATCTAATATGCGAACAGATCCATCCTGAAAATTGACCTGGCCCTTGGCTACTTGTACATGTAGGTGGACAAGCGCTATGGAAGGGGATAAACGATCGCCGTAATAGGTAAATCCCAAATTTTTACCCAACTGGGTGCATTCCCCCACTGACTGACAAAAGTGGGGAGGCGCATGCTCCCGGCCACCCCTTTGCTCAGCATCACGCCACAGGTGCAATGGTTAGGAGCCCCCAACGGTGGGAGATATCCAAATGGCGTACATGCCAAAAATTGCTTGCCGGTGAATGCCCTCATCTCAGCAAAAATCTTTGCACCCCTTTAACAAATTTATGCAAATTTGTTGGTTCCCAATTTGCAAACCTTTTAAAATGATCTAGATATATAATGCGAGCAAAGCAAGCAGGAAATTTTGCATATATTTGAACATTTCTGTACTGTTTTCCTAGGCCTTTTCAGAGCGTGTTATTTGAATGTTACCCATACATGTGTGCCAACAATCGCTTGCCACCACACCCCTGCTCTTTTTGACCTGCAAAAAATGTCTACTCTTATTGGCTTGACAAAAAGAATTCACCCCCCCCATTTTTCCCTCCCCAGGGCCAATAATTATTGCACATCCCCTTATAATTAAAACATGACAATGCATTTAATCTAAATTATCATCCTCTGCCCTGGGGTATGCAGGTTGGGGGTTGTGTGACTAGCATCTTCTCATTTTAATATGGTTGAACAACGGTCTCATGACTCCTGTCTCAGCCGTGACTCTGATCAATATTTTACAGTAAGAACTAGCGAATCTTAAGATCTATTGTAATCAGCCTGTAAATCCAATTTTGGCGTGTGAGCCATTAAGGCCAAATAAAAAAATAAACATGTTTCACGTCCCCTCCCGCTTCCTTTTTTGAGGTTTCTTCAATTTTATTTTTATTTTTTAAAATTCAGTTATAACTTTTAAAAAAATATGTCTAGGAAGTAGAGATGCTTTCTATAGCTTTGCTAAGGCTAATGAAAGTCAATGTTATGTTTAGCGTAACATTTTTTTCAAACCACAATGAGGCAACTTTTTCATTATTCATTATTCATTATTTTGCAACGTTTCATTAATTACAAAATAGCAGCCACTTCATCAACACTTGTCGCAATATATACCCTCCAATATTCTATTAAAACAACTCTAATCAACAGTAAGCCTTTTTTGAAGGCATATGAACCAACACATTTGTATTAAAAATATTTTTCACCATCCAGGTATTTATACCAGCTTTCTTACCAGTTAAAAAGGCCATAAATTGTTAAATGACTGTCCACATTATTGGTCCCAAACCAGCCCTCCTTGGGGTAATGGCCAATTATAGTTCAATTTGATAACAGAATCTTGTTTTTAGTTCTTTTTTATGTTGGAATAGGTTGATTTATCATTGGCATTTGTGCTTGTGTCCCCACTGGAAACTAATTGTGTACAAAATACAAAATAATGAACTGTTTTGGGATTTTGGCATCACAAACGCGGCCAGAAAATCCGAACGCGGGCGGGTGACGCTAAACATAACATTGACTTTCATTAGCCTAATATACAAGGAACACTTTTATAAGGTTTTGTGATAGAGGGGGCCTATCTCTCAGAACAACAAATAAAAAGGCATTATTGTATACGCTAAAACAGCTCTAATGATGGGTATTTACACCGATTTTGCGATAAAAAATAAAAAATAAAAAGGCCCCTCTTCCTCCTTTTTTTCAAAAACCCGGACGTGAAACATGTTTTTTATTTTACTTGGCCTAATATGTTCATTTCTTTTATGATTATTATGATACCTCAAGCATCATATAAAATAATCCTCAAACAATAAGTAGTAAACATTCTTACACTTGGGAAATAAAGCACCTGCGTGGGTGATTTCAAAACAAAACTGAGTAACTATATCTTACGTCCTTGAGAAGACACTGATAACTGCACTATTTTTGTCAAATCGCTGCTAATTCAGCTGAAAGAAACATATTATCAATAACATGTAGGTGGTGTAGATCAATCAAATCAGTGATTAAACCTGCTTGCCAATGACCTTACGAACCAAAGGAGTTACGAGAGTACTGAATGCACAAACATTTCACATGGATGGATATTTCGCGACAGCAGGATCTGCATGTGGTTCACATTTTAGAGCTGTTTTAGAAGGGATATCCCTGGTTTTAGGAATCTGCATTTGTATGTATTTTTCAAATTGAAACAAAATGAATGTATTCATACCCTGGGAGGCATACTAACTCCACAGCTTTGAAAGAGGAGGTGCGGGTGGGCGGATTTTTTTTTTTTTTTTTTTTTTTTCGGATTTGGCGTATTCCTGGACCTAGCTAGAGCTAAAAGCTACAATTTACAAACATTCATGGTGACTTAAAAAAACAACAACATTTTGTTTCTTTATATGCAAAGTTATAGTTTGTGTTCATGTCATAGTCTTTTAATGATTTCAAAATGGATATAAATCCAATGTATTTTGAAGTCATTAATAATAATAGACTATGACATGTACACAAATTATATCTTTGCATATTGAAGACACAAAATGTTTTGGGGGAGCTTTTTATTTTCAACCTTGAAATATCCCCTAGCATTTATCTCTAGCTATAGGTCCAGAGATACTCCAAATCTGGAAAATTTTTAGCCTAAAGGAAACCATCTCGTTTATAAACAACGACAAGTCACAGATGTGGTTCAATTTTTGATGAAATCCACACCATTAGGCGGAGGTGCCCTATTTAGTGTTAGCTTTGGATATTTAATTATTTTCTTTATTTTACACCTGACTTACCAGAGTGAAAAAATCAATAAAATAATTAAAATGTCCAAACCTAACGTTAAATCTAGGGCACCTCCACCTAATGCATTGACTTGATACTAACTTGATACTAAACCAAACTTGCAAATAATTTAGTCTTTTATAAAAAGTTGTTTTAATTGTGTAACCATGGTAACTGGTCTGAACTACATGTACCAGTGATTCTATACTAGGATCTCTTGAGCTCAACTCAAAATGGGTCAGAACCAACGCTGAAAATTTCAAGGACATGTATCAGAAGACTCATTATAAATTACCATTATTAATAATATTATTCAACTTTCATTCAATTTTATTTTAAAGGGGGAAAAACTACCAGTAACAAAACCTCAACATGACATAAAAAGAAAAGTAAAAATCTGAAACCTGAGATTTGTTTATCAAGCTGGCATGAAGAGAAGCTGTATCTATAAACCCAAGAGAACTATGGGTATGTTCTCCTTGTAATTTGATACCTGTCTAATGTCTATTTAATTACTATGCACAATGAAATATAATGGTTGCTTCTATAGAGGTTTTTATTTCATATCTAGATGCAGAAAACATAACGGAGTGTTATTTTGACGTCAAACTAGAAACCTTGTATTTTAGTCATCTCTGTTTTTATATAACAATGATTAATTTTTAATTAATAATTCCATACACAATTAAATATAATTAATGGTTGCTTCTATACGGTCTTTCTATTAGATGCAGAAAATATGCGGGGTGTTATTTTGACGTCAAACTAGAAACCTTGTATTTTAGTCATCTCTGTTTTTATAGAACAATGACCAATTTTTAATGAACAATTCCATACACAATGAAGTATAATTAATGGTTGCTTCGATAAGGTTTCTATTAGATGCAGAAAGTATGCGGGGTGTCATTTTGACGTCAAACTAGAAACCTTGTATTTTAGTAATCTGTTTTTATAAAACAATGACCAATTTTTAATGAACAATTCCATACACATTAACTATATAATGGTTGCTAGATGCAGAACATACGGGGTGTTATTTTGACGTCAAACTAGAAACCTTGTATTTTAATCATCTCTGATCACAGCGTGGTATGAGAAAGGCAGTGAGTGAATAGCACCTGCATTGCCAAAGGACTGAGGTAATATATATACAAGAAAATTCACTTGAATTCACTTGCCAATGCCATACACACATGAATATATTGTATGAGTCTGATGCACATTTGTTCCGGGATTTGTTCCTCCTTTTTACACTGATTTCAAACAAAAAATGGGATACTCAAAAGTTGCATGCCTAAAATCTGTGTACAATTTGATGTTAACCCAGAATAGTATGTGGTGATTAAGTTGAGAACCTTTGATCTACTACATAAAATTATATGTGCAGTAGCTATAAATATACGATACTAAAGTTTGTTCAGCTCATAATAAGCAAAAGAAATAAGACTCATCCATTATTGGGCACAACACTTGCACTAGTTGCGCGTTGCGTAATGCATGACTGATACACACTTAAGTGAATTTACGGGAGTGCTAGTTGGGACTTTATTGACATATATGCAACAACAAAAAACAAATGTTTTTTTGTTTTGCCTATTATAAGCCGAACAAACTTTACTACTAGCAGGACTTAGCCTTTTCACTTCTTTTATTTTGTCTTCAGAACTGCCCATTTTTGCCCCTTCATCAAAAATACCAATTAAATACCATAATATATGGTTTCCTTTAGATTGTTGTTTCCCAAGCTACGTGCATTAAATTAAACGTCACATGAATTGCTGAACAGAAAAAGGTCACAATTCCACACATGATAAACCTTTTTCCATTTCCCATCATGCTCTACTCACTCCCAAGACCGCCGCATTCCGGTGGGAGTGTCGCAAAATACATCATTTCTTCAGGGGTGAAAAGTTCTGTGTACTACAACTGTTCCATTCAACTCGGCATAGCCTCACAACACTGATTGGAGCAGTCCACATTTTACCAATATTTTGTATAACAATAACAGCTTCAAGGGTTGTGGAATCATCAGCTGGGATTTCCCCAAGTTTTTCCAGGCTGTGATTGCTTGCATAAAATAACAATATAAAGTTGATCACCATAGCCACCATTTTTGTCACCTTTACATGTAAGTAATGATATCAAAATACAGAAATTGTGTGCAGACACCCGCAACCTCATTTAGGTTGTCCTACGTCTGTTTGGGTTAATTTGGACAACCGGATTAACCACTACTATTTCAAATGCTGCCCAATGGAAAAGTGCATGATGAAAAAAAAAAAAAAAAACACCACTCACCTGAACCAAAAGATGTTTTACTTTAGTACACCTAGATATGGCGGTGCGTATACTGTTCAATGCATGGCTGTGTAACCGTCCTGGCTGAAATCCAGAAATGACGTCATTTGTTCTGGTGCTGTCACTTACGGTTTTAATTCTGTAATGCAGGAGGAAGAACATGCCTTTTGCAACAAAAAAAAATGGGGGACCAGCGAAAATACAGCTTATTTAGCCAATGTGAACATGGGGTCATTGACAGAAATATTTTCCTCTCTTTCACTTTCTTTGAACACATTTCACCTAAAATGTACTTTATTATTTCAAATTCCTAATAAGTGACATTCAACTTTGAATATTTCCTAAAACCTGTCAACACAACTCAACATTAACTAAAACATGATTTCACAAATAACGCCTACAGTTGCATATGCCCATCTGTAACCATGGCACTGTGTGCAGGCTTGCCCAATCAGGATCTGACTTGACATCGTTGCACATCATCAAAATAAACAAAAACGACTGAACATTGTTATGACAGCCAACACCTGTACATTCTGTGGCACAGTCATGTAGCTTTCTGAATTTTCCTATCATGTTGACATTGTACAAAGCTTGTGATCTCTACATGTATACTCCTATGTAATAACACATCTGATTACTGAATGACAAAGTCAGTTCTGATCATAGAGGATTAGAAGAATGTCTCCATGGTCCGATTTCTATGGATAGAACAAAGCCAGTCTCCTTTAATACGGTACTGTCTTAATTCCATTACACAAGTCCTTTTAGCCATCTTATACTATTAAGCAAGTCCTTTTAGCGATCAATAAATTTCATACCAAGAGATTCCAATTTGCTAAATTAAATTTTCCTTCTCAGGTATTCGTGGTTGGCCAAAACATAAAAGAGTAGAACGTACATACCTAAATTTGCCATAAAATAAAATTAATGCTAACAACAAAAAATCTTACAAAATAGTAGAGCATAAAGCGCCTGTAAGCGCAAACATCCCATGTGATTCGATTGCGCAATAATCCGAGCTCTCCATACATGTACATATGAAAAGGCTGGTCAGGCTTGCTATTCATGATTTTGTTGGCAGCGCCCAAGGGGTTGTTGGTTCAAAGTTCAAAACCCCACCGATTCCAGCAACATCTCAATTCATCTTTGTTCTTCACTCCTTTCCTCTCCCTCCGCCAAAAACCAGAGGCAGTGATAGGGTTAATAAAAACATTTTCAATTAAAAAAATGAGTGAATGAATGAGCAAGCGAGTGATCAAATGACTGAATGGGTGAATGAATGAATAAATGAATTTAAGTAATCAACTAAATAAGCTGGTGTGATAAGAAACAAATTATTATGCTCAATGTATTAGGCCTAAAAAAATTGTTTCATTGGCGTAACCTGACCTACCCTAAAAGAGGCCTGACCATGACTTTTTTTGCTTTTTATTTTTGCAAAAAAAAGGTTTTAAAAAAATCCCTACCCTAATTTTTTTTATGTTACCGTATACCAATCAAACTATTTTTCTAGGCCTTATAGACAACTGCAATAAAAGTTTACTATTTTTTGCTATTTTTCAAGCTTGAGTTAAATGGCAAAATGCACAAGTCTGGAACAATTCAAGAGTTGGTAACAAGATTGCACACATTGCATTCATAAGTTACGTAAACATGTAATATGAATGAACATTAGCTGTTTGATGGGGTACCTACAGGGATTACTCCAATTGAGTCAAATTGCTCTCTTTCAAGTGCAAATGCAACACCATTTTTGTTCTTTTATTTCACACGTTTGCATGGATACCTACGGCACTCATTTTGAGAGAGAGAGAGAGAGAGATTTGCTGCTTTACATTCAGAGTTTGTTTACATGTAAATATTACCTGAAAATTTAAACAGAAGTATTTAAAAAATAGACACATGTTTGATATAGATTTCATCACAAATGAGATCTATTGTTTCAATAGAAATCCTGAAGATAGTCCCAACTATGTGTACATACATATCAAGGTAGCTGTTCCATGTCTTTTAAAATACTTCTACAATCATCTAGACAAAAATAACCATGACACCGAATAGCCTTGTGTGCCCCATGCCTTTGCCTGGGTGCCCCCCCCCCAAAAAAAAACAGTGTAATTTTGGACACATTCTTCAGCATGTTATTGCCTTAGTGCCCTAGCATGCCAAATTGCCTGACTGACACAAGCACAACAGACAAACCAACAAACCAGCATAAATTGAGGAAAATTTCATAATTTACACACCAACAACTTTGAAACATAGCAAACTTGCACGTACACAAAGAATATTTGATACT
This sequence comes from Amphiura filiformis, assembly GCF_039555335.1. Classification (NCBI taxonomy): domain Eukaryota; kingdom Metazoa; phylum Echinodermata; class Ophiuroidea; order Amphilepidida; family Amphiuridae; genus Amphiura; species Amphiura filiformis. The sequence goes on along the minus strand of NC_092633.1, from coordinate 65,941,179 downwards.
ACTTCTAGGAATGAATCACTTTAAGTGCAGTCTTTAAACAAGCAAAAGCACACGCTGTTTGAGATTTAAACCGCAGCGGTAACCACTGGCGAGTAGCTATAAAAAAACATCCGAAACACGAGTAGAAATGTGGGTCAAATTCATCCATAGTGCACTATTGACTATGAAGTGACTGCAGAATTATCATCATCTTGATGTATCTCAGCTGTCCTTAATTGTATAATGGTAAAGTTGGCATTGGTTTGTTTTTCTGTTTGTTGGCCTAGAACATTAATTTTTGTCACCACAATTTATGCTAAATTTTATCTTAAAAAAGGTGTGATTTTTATACCTCTGGTTCAGGGACTGTCCTTTGAAAATGAGCTGTAGAATGCTCTTCTGGTCTCTTCAAGAAGAGCTTTAGAAGAGCTGTTTGCACCTGTTGTCGAGCAGCTCTATAAATCGCTCTTGCAAATGCAACTTAAGAATAAGAGGAGCTGTAGAGGAGGGAACCTCTCGCTTATCTCAAAAGGCAGTCCCTGCTGGTTTATACGTAATCATTGTGTACAAAATATATTTTGCAGATTGTTAAATTTATATGGTCTGTTGACAAAATGACAACACAGTGGCGTATGGAACAATTTATTTTTGTGGATACTTCCTCAAATTTGCCATAAAAAGAGGATGCTAGGATCACAAAATGCATGGAACAGAACCCATGTTCCAAAACTAAGCCAGCATTGATTCTCTTAAAAAGCCCGCTTTCCTTTGAATCAGAATGAACTACATGTATGAGGGGATAAGTGTACGTCCAGTATGCAACGCACTCTCCTCAGGGTGATATTGTGACATACGTCTTCTCAGCACAAACAGCTCAGAACTCAACATTCCTATCACTGTCCCACACAGCAATTCAACATGCACACCCCTACACATACGTATGCAAGTGGCGGTATTGGTTTACACTACTTTACAGTAGTACACAAACACACCCCCACACACTCATTTTCTAGGACAACATAATAATGTGGGCATGTACGCAGCCAGCTATCAAGCCAACATATCAATATCCCCTTCCATTTTCAATCTCATTTCTTTCATCCATGTACAGGTAGATAACATATGGTTTGTGGTACTATGTTCTCTAAATTTGTTTTAAAAAAAAGAAGATACAAAACGGAGAGATAAAACAAAAAATTTGTACAAATCACTTTTTTTATGATACCAAAAAGGGTAAATCAACTGTTGGAGTTAATTTATGTTTCATAATGTACCACACTTGATCTAATAATTATTATCTATTCCAGCTCCAGTGATAGCTCATTAATTTCCCTGGACCTTTGGATGCATTGTAAGGTCAAAAAAAAAAGGTTCGTCTCAAAGCTCGCGCGCGCATTTTGTAAAATTGTGAGATTTGGAAAAAAAGAAATGCAGATTTTTTTTTATTTCCAAAATTTTTTTTTTTTTTAGTTTTTCGGCGAAAATCTGATTTTTTTCTCCAAATACCATGAAAAAAGTCAGGAATAAAAAAAAAAAGAAAATCGCATTTCGCATTTGTTTTCAAACCACTCGTGAGCTTTGAGGCAAACCATTATTTTTTTTTTTTTTTTGCCTAATAGGTGTTGGCATTTTATTTTGAAAAATCAATATAACCGGGTTGCAATGCTAGTTTTCTTGCCCCTCCAGTGAACATAGGCATAAACCTACCCAAGACATACATGAGGTGTCACTGGAATTGGAACAGATAATAGCGTCCCTCCTTCCTCTATAAGCACCTCTACAAAAACAAAAGAAAATCTGAATAAATCGTAACTTTCAGAGACTAAAAGAAAAATATTCTTTGTAATATTTTACTTCAAACATATACTATACTATATTGAACCAATTTGATTGGAAATAATAATTACCGTACTGCACTTCGCTGTCTATGATGGAATGATGCATTTCATACATGTTAGTGGTGGAATTCAACTTCCTTATGAATTTATTGTACTTCCATCTCATGTTGGCTTGAACTAGAAATGCAAAACTGCCATTGCCTGCACAGGTGGTGCTTCACAGTGACGCAAATAAGGACATGTGATTTATAAATAAATCCAACTGTACTAAACAATTTTTACTGAGTTATATTTTCATTTTTTACGGCGAACAAAATGTAAGTCTTCCTTTATCCTACTTTGATTTTTCTTGTTAGGATGCTATTTCAGATGTTATCATGTTAATTTAGAGATAAAAAAAAATGCACTCATTAACAAAATAAATAAATGCGTATGAAAAATTCGGTTAGTTTTTATCTATTTGTTGCTTTTTGTTGTTATAGAGACACACATGTGATTACCAAGTTAATTCATTGATGAATTGTTTTCTTTGTCATTATCATGTATTACAAGGACACATAGGAAACAACACTGTAAATTATACAATTAACAGATCTTGTGTAATATACAGCCTGAACTCCAGATGACAAATTATATCTATAGGTACTATCTGTGCTGACAATAGCCTAGCAGCTATTGTGTGTTCATTTTTTCCCATGGCTACAATGTATTGAAGATAGCAATTAGCTTTTGACTGAATAAAACAATTAGCTTTCTACTGAAGATAGCAATTTAGCTTTCTGCTGGAAATAGCAATTAGCTTTCTACTGAGATAACCATTAGCTTTCTACTGAAGATAGCAATTAGCTTTCTACCGGAAATAGCTTTCTATTGAAGATAGCAATTAGCTTTCTATTGCAAACAGCAATTAGATTTCTACTGGAGATAGCAATTAGCTTTCTACTGAAGATAGCAATTAGCTTTCTACTGAAGATAACAATTAATAGCGTTATACTGAAGATAGCAATGAATTATATTTCTACTGAAGATAGAAATAAATTTGCTTTCTACTGCTTCTACTGAAAATTGCAATGCAATTAATAAGCTTTCTTTAAGACAGCATTTTAGCTTTCTACTGAAGATAGCACTTACCTTGCTATTGAAGATCAAAATTAGCTTTCTACTGAGGATAGAAATTAGCTTTCTACTGAAGATAGCAATTAATTAGCTTTCTATGGAATACAGCAATTAATAAGCTTTCTACTGTAGATATCAATTAGCTATCTACTGAAGATAGCAACTATGTCTGTTCAATTTTTGTCATGTCTACTGGAAATAGCAATTTGCTTTCTACTGATAACAATTTGCTTTCTACTGATAACAATTAGCTTTCTATTAAGATCACAATTAATTGGGTTTCTACTGAAGATAGCAATTAATTACCGGTAGCCTTCTACTGAAGATGGCAATTAATTAGCGTTCTACTGAAGATGGCAATTAATTAGCTTTCTACTGAAGATGAAAATTAATTAGCTTTCTACAGAAGATAGCAATTAGCTTTCTAATAAAAATAGCAATAAATTAGCTTTCTACTAAAAATAGAAATTAGCTTCTTACTGAAGAGACAATTCATTAGCTTTCTAACGAAGGTAGCAATTAATTAGCTTTATACTGAGGTTAGCAATTAGCTTTATACTGAAGATAGCAATTAGCTTTCTATTGATGATAGCAATTATGAACTTTCTACTGTACATGTATATAGCAATTAGCTTTCTACTGAAGATAGCAACTAGCTTTCTACTGAAGATAGCAATTAACTTTCTACTGAAGATGGCAATTAGCTTTCTACTGAAGATAGCAATTAGCTTTCTACTGAAGATAGCAATTAGCTTTCTACTGAAGATAGCAATTAGCTTTCTATTGAAGATAGCAATTAGCTTTCTATTGAAGATTGCAATTAGCTTTCTACTGAAGACAGCAATTAGATTTTTACAGAAGGTAGCAATTAGCTTTCTTCTAAAGATGGCAAGTAGCTTTCATCTACTGTACTAGGTAGCAATTAGCTTGCTACTGTAGGTGACAATTACCTTTCTACTGAAGATAGTGCAAATTAATAACATGATAATCTATATGCTGAGGATAGCAAGCATGGTGATAAGTTATCTACTGGGCACCTAAGGGTGGAATTATTATTATTACTGAAGATGGCATTCAAATATACTTGCACTGGATTGCATGCATCATGTATTAAAACTCATATCATCATGATTAAATTCCAATTTCCGAACAAAAATTATGACGGCAACTTTTTACAATTAGATATTCAAAATACTACTGGAAAGCTTTAAAAAACCACTTCTATTGCATTCAAGTTACAGCAGAAAAAAAATATTAAAAAGGTTCAGAAAAGTGAATTCATTGCATGAAATACATGCCACAACAAGTTTTTTGTAGCCTTTTTTTATTTTTGTCCTACTTGAAATTTTTACAGAACAAGTGAATAAAATATATTTCAATTATAATTTCAATTTGAAGTGCTTTCAAGTCTTCCTAAGCATAATGGCTTCAGCATTCATCTACACTTCTTCCTAAACATTGGAAAAAATAAATTTCTGATCAACCACTCTGTGAAATTTTGCACCTCTTTAGTACCACTTCATCTTATACAAGACTGCAAAAACACTGCAAATTCTGCTCTTAAATTACTCCTCATTTAATGTGTAATTCCATCGGGTTGTAGATTTGAGCATTAATGTGGTGTTTTAACATTGTGTCATGTTCCAAATTTAAAAATCAATTTTGTTCTTATGTTTCATCTTACTTAAAATGCCATACTTTGATAGTGCATACTAAAAACAGAACTTACTGTTTACTGTTTAAATTGAATTTTACTTTGGTTTATTCTTTATTAATATTTTGGAAACAATACGTAAGTCAATGGTTCTGTTTGTCTGCTAGCGTGTTTGGCTTTCTTCACTTATTTTGTATACCAAATACATAACATTCCAATTGATGCTAAATTCTTACTTTGTTCTTCTATTTTATTTATTTTAGCGTTGTGCCACACGCCCAAGAAAAGCTTGCATTCAGTGAAAAATAATACACTACATGTATATTATGTTATAAATAATTCAATGTGTAGTCGCCTGCTCCGCAGCCGACTGATGATGATGATGATGAATTCAATCAGGACAATAAAGCAATAATTCTCATTTTATACACAGCACAAAGATCTAAATTTCTGTCACCTTTACCCAATGCGGAAACCGTGTAGAAACAATAAATCTAATTCAGAGACCTTTTCTGCAGCACAGAAAGGACCTTTCCGCAATATGGAAAGTATTCACAAGTATTCAGAGGACCTTTCCGCAACACGGAAAATATTCACAAGAATTCAAAGGACCTTTCTGCAGCACGGAAAGGTTTTGGAAAAAATCTGATTGTTTTCATAGTATTTCTGCTGAAATTCAAAACATTGTGCTGTGTTACATGCATCCCCAATGGAGGCATCCTTGGCCCCAATACAAAATACATAGACATGTACCAAAGCTTTCAAAATAAATTGTAATATTCAGCACTTTGGTAGCTGAAGTAGATCCATACAAGCCTTTATTTGTAAATCTCATAATTATTCACTGTTAAAATCAATACATTTTCCAATATTTTATCTTAAAGAACTGTATTTGAACATGAAAATTGATCGACCGGAAGGAACTGTTCCACTGTTTGCCAATTATTCTTCATAAAATCATTCTTGGCACTACATGTACAATGTGTGTATTGACATTCTTGTCGGAAAATATTGATTCAATGTTTTATCTGTTTTTAACCTACATATTATGAAACATTTTTTGCAGCATTAACATTTCACAAAAAATAAAGAAAAGAAGGAAGGAAAGGGAAGTTCACAATTTTCTTAATTTTTTAGGCTGTCTAGTGTATGTATAGACCTATTTTGAACCAAATTAACTGCAGTTTAAATTTTGTAACATTTTGAAAATGGCAATTGTAAAATGGGAAAAGTTTAGTACATATATTGCAAAATGATGCTACATTATACTTACATTCATCAATGTAGACTCGTCTCAGCCATATTTTCACATAACACAGCATATCATACTCATACCTTGCAACTGTACCAAATTAGACAATAAATATGAAGTGCACTGAAGATTTGAAATTGGGCATGCATTCAGTCCATCAATTCTTTTGTAATACTTACAGATTTGTTCACATATGATTTAGTCCCATCCTCATTGTCACATCCAAAATATGTTCAGGGTCAGTCGGCCATCTTAGAATTGATTTTGGTTGTTGTAAGTGCTCCTGGGTATATATCTTTCTCAATGTTGTCACAGCACACACCGCTTGGTGCTCATGTATTAAGCTAGGCAGCATACAGTGAAGAGGAGAGAGCGGAGGGACACGGCTGGCATACGATCAATGCAATCATAGACTACTGAGATTCCCAATCTATCAATTAAAGTTTCCCGGCGTTTCTTCCTGTTTTAATTTGGTCCTTACTCCTGGCTGAGGTTTACATGTATATGGCCAGACCTTGTTGACCTATTATGTACAAAAGAAATTTACAAACAAAACTATTACAAATTGAGCAAATTTGCTGATGAAACTGGGGCTGTTGTTCTTAATATTTAATCCAATTCGAATCCAATCAAGTCAACATTATTTATCAAATTATTTTGACATGTCGGCATTAGAAAAAGATCTTGATGAGAGCAGTAATGATGACCGGCATTTTCCCATTTCTCGAGCTCTGCAGTTCAGTCTCATTTCACTTATTGTCTTTTCTGCTACATTGACTTCAAGTTTAATTACATGTATACATAGAATACATGTACACACACTCTCTTGCGAGATATAAATCCATAAAAGAGCTTGTAACGCTATTGCATGCATCTGCTTTGGTCATTATCAGATATTTGTTTATCATCATCATCTTCTCTTCAAATATCATGTAACATCAACTTTCTCCATGCTTCTGCAGACTTTAGAGATGAGTAACAAACCATAAATGTTGTAATAAAACAAGGGAGTACATGGTGAAGAATGTGCTTCTGAATTCCACTTAATCTTATCATCACAATAATTTAAAGAAAAATAATCTTAGGAAATCTCTTCTTTTCAGTAAGACAAAATTAAAAAAATTTAAAAAAAATTCAGATTTTGACATTTTTATAAAGAGTATAGATTGTGTCATTATTTCCATTGGGTCAATTACAATTTGTATACAGATGTAAATGCAATTAGCATTATGAACTGTGATATATTACACACACACAAAATGTGATAAATTTTACACGCACAAAAAAATGTTTTTTCTAAAACTGATCTGTTTTTTTAATGATTGTCAATCAATACATTTGGTTACTAGAAATTACATAATTAGATCCACACTTAAAATCATGTACATGTAATAACTGCACCAGCCAGTAATGGACAAGTGTGAAAGGTATCAATATATTGATGACAAGTATGAAACTACAGGGCTTTATATTTGCACACAAATGCGGCTATTCCTGCATGTTACCAGTGCACAAACTTACACCCCCTGATATATTTTGTGACTAATATTGCATTTTTCTAAAAATATAACTACACACTGGTAAAAAAAGTTATGTATATTATAGGGGTAAGGGATCAAATTACTTCACTGAAATTTCAGCAATTCAAGACAAGTGGTTCATTATATATATGTTAAGAAATGAGGTACTTTCTAGCGGTAACTAGATTCCTTGCTCCCATAATATAATATGTATAACTTTTGTTACCAGTGTGTTATTTTTTGAGAAAAATGCAAAAATAGTCACAAATCTATCAAGGGGTGTAGTACCACCTTTTTTAAGCTGTATTATTTGCTGAGACACTGCCCCATAATATTTTAACTATAGGGCTCATGTATCAATATTTTAGGTATTTATGCTCAAGTGCTATCAGCACACCAAATCACAGCGCTGTAGCTGCTTTATTTACCGAGAAACGGCTAGCCCTTTGTTTTAACATTTGGGCCTCCGATGCACCATACAAATGTAAACCATTTAGCAACCATCAGGGACTTGCAGCTAAGATGCTCACACCCTACACACACCACATCAACCCATCACAGCCAGATCAGCTCTTGAGTTCCCATACCAGTAACAAAACAATACGGTTCCTTACCCAAGGGAATTTCAAATTACATGTAGCTCAATTTTTTCATGAAACCAGGTCTTGAACTAACATTTACATCATCACACACCAATGCACTAAAGAATAACACCTTACTTGATGCAAGATTTTATAAGGAAAGGATGACAATTCAAACTACAGTTAAAATTGTGAACCAACACTGACAGTCAAAATGTATGTATTTGAAATTCCCTGCAAAAATCAACTTTTTTATATTCATCCAGTCACAAGAAACATAAATTTGCCCTACCTGTCCCCTTCCCAGCAAAATGTGCTTTACCTGTGGGTACATTACACACTTCACAAAACATGGGAACAAACTCTGACATTTCCAAGTTAGTCTATATGCACTGCATGCTGAGTGAATGTCAATAATACTTCAGTGTGAAGGCTCCACAATTGAACACAATATAACATATTTGTGCATGTCAGACGATCTTTTCAGCATTCAGACATGTACAACTCCCTGATACTTCTGATTAAAGAAACAACCTACAGCTCCAAAGGTAGTGTATCTTGTACCAGATTAAAGTGTTAAATGTTGTCACTGTAAAAATGGAAATGTTCATGCTACATTATTTTCACGATCAAAGCAGCCAGAGCAAATATCCCAACATAGCCCGAAACTTCATGGCCTTCTCGTTCCTATCCTCATACAAAGGCCATGAACGGGGTACTATTAGAAAAAAATGGGGCACCAGCAGGGTACTTTCCAACACACTTTCACAAAGCAAAATACCCAAAACATTCTCTTTCCCACTAGGGTGTCTGCCATTCTCGATACTCTATGTTCGTGATTGAGCCACATGCAGCCTGGGAATGAGACTATAGTTCGACAATTGCATGATCATGATTAAGTATTCACTGATCACATTGTCCCCTTTTAATTTCGAGCCCAAATGAGGTAAAACTTCAGCCCCTATAATGTGTGTAAAAAGTGATGGATATAATTTACATTGGGGAAACTGGACTCCTTGTGAAATGTGAAACACACAATGCACAAAACCTTGTGAAATAAAGCATTTTATTTCATTTCAAAACTTACCAACCATGGTAGAATCATATGGCGTAATTTTCAAAAATGATTCAAACCTTTTTTTTTTTTCATTTCTGTAGGACTTAGGTTTTAGGGGTTATTGATTTATTCCATTTACAGTGCTTTTTTTAGCATAAAGTCAAAGAAACAGTGCTTTTTATATTTTAGTCTTACAGACACGACCGATAGTCTCCTCTACTGACACAACTAATTACGCTCAGTATGCTTTTGTCCCATTCTGGTCTTAAAATATATGCCTCCATGTCAAATTAGATGCATAGCATCTGACACAACAAGCACATGGCAAACCTTATCGCTACTTGTGATAAACATTCTTTACATAATGGCTGTAGTGCAAGTCTTAATAAGCGATAACTTTCCCTTCTTACTGATAACTCTGTTGACACAGTGATTACAGCTGAGAAATAAAACACATGCTGGGGCAACTAAGACCTGAATGCCTTCATGTCAATGGTGTCCAAGGAATTGTCAAATAATCAGTGGCGGCGTCATCGGGGGGCATGAGGTGGATATGCCCCCAGTCAAAACTCTTGCCCCTGTTGCCCTCCCCCTCCCCCAGTAAAACCCAAAATTACGTGAAAAAAAATCCACTTTTTGCGGCAATTTTGCACAAAATTTGTTGATTCCCCCCATGTACATTGTACTCTGGGCATTAAGCACAACACTCAGTACAAAGATATAGAAGAGTGATCAATAGTTGGAGCCCAATAGAAACAGCCATTAAGTCGTGTTCACATTTTGAGTTACACGCTAACAACATCTGTAATAAATTACTGAAACTGGCGAATTGGTAAGGCTAAAAACTATTACATTATTTCGGAAAACAGACTTTTGCGCACCCCAATAAAACATCACATTTTGTTTTTGTTTACTTTAACGGGGACAAATTAAGTTAATTAGTTCCAAAAACACTGAAAGGGCCTTTCAGACTAAAACAACAAATGGTCATGTTTTTGGAGGTGGGCACCCAAAAAAGGTGGAGCTGTCACATTTTCCAAAAAAAAATTTCTTCTTCTTCATATATTTTTGCTAAAATCCATCATGAAGAAATGGTTTTGGTCTCAAATTGAAGATAAATTATTAATCTAATGAAATAGTAACAAATACAGTTGAACAAATGTATTAATTAATTACAACCGCTTAATTAAGTTAATTAGCCAGGGGTGGAGCCGGTAGAGGAGGAGCCGGTAGAGGAGGAGCTCTGTGTAAATCCAATTAGAAGTTGGTGTTCAATAATAAAATTTATGAACTTGGTTGCCTAGCAGAAGTAAAATGCATTTGCACAATGTTAATCTCATTTTTAACTTTCTATAACTATAATTGCCTAGCTAATCTTAATAAACTTAGTAATTTAAGGATTTAACAAGCTTTTAATTAATGCAGGGGAATGTGTGTCATGCAATACAATGGCTTTTAAATTTTGCATGCATGAAGAAAGGAATGAAAATAAATCTCATCTGTCATAAATATATCTTTGAAATTGTTTTATCTTTGAAATATCTATCAAATAAATCTTCTCAAAGGAGTTTATTGCAGTCAAAGGATTTAATCTGATGACATTATTGATCTCTGGTTATTGTTAAATAGTTTATTGATGTAGGCTAATTGTGCATCTATAGGCCTATGCCTACATGTACATGTACCATTGTTACAATGTATTCACTGTAAATTGATTTTTGAAACACCCTATATGGAATTGGATATTTAAATGTGATTTATAGCAATTCTTTAAACTATTTTGTTTCCAAAATTTGAAGTGCATTTGCTTACAAATGGCACTTAAAGAAATTTTACATTAAATTAAACAATTTAAAATACAACTTTTTTCACACCCTGTATAACACAATGGGCTTAACAAATATAGTGCAAACTAAATATTTAATGAAAGGACTAATTGTGTACATTCCAAATATCAAGTTCATTTTCCAATTTAATATACTATGTAAAAATATTGGAATGGGAAAGAAATGTAATTGTTTAGGTATTTTTCAGTGGAATCACCCTGTATATTTTTGGCACACCCTGTATATCCACTCAAACTTAACAGATTTGCAATCCTGACAATGTGTGATTTCTAAAAATATATACTTTTACATGGTTTGGGTGAAAACTTGTTGAAATATAATCAGAAAGACAAAAAGGAGTTGATTTTTGACAAATTGCAAGATGTGACGCAATTGGGTCCCACCTCAAAAAACATGACCAAATGTCTGATATTAGGTCAGTATTACAGGAGTAGCTGACAGGTAATCTGTGTCTGTGCAAAATATTTAGGCCCATGTTGATCGTAAAAGACAGTAACCGCGAACACGGGCGATTGCTAGTTTCAAAATTCCACAAATATTTTCCCTACTCCTACCGCATGTCCACACCTAGCCTACTCCTAGCACTACGGCGACTAGTTCCACCAAGCATTTACTTCTGGTCGGCATAAACATTGGCTACCACCTTTCGGTGTTTCTGTGACCTTTATTAACCATGCTATATAATTTCTTAGTTCCGACCAACAAAAGGTCAAACTTACTCCGGGTGCCAGGCGTAATCTGCGTTCACATTGCAACTTATGCCTGGCGGAGGTTACACCCAGCTCGATACTCCTGACATTTGTCAGGAGTAAATTGTCGGACGTGCGCCTGAGGGAATTTATGTTGACCATCGTCAGTCTGCACCTACTCTGGCAGCGCCAACCACTACTCCTAGCAACTTGCGTCGACCTAGTTCCACCGGGCGTACGTCCGACAATGTGAACACGACTATATATGCACACTTTAGTAGTCATTTGGGTGGGCACTTCTTCCCTTAGCCTTTTACAAAATGACTAAGCGTCTATTTCTGTCCAGTTCTTTTTCTGTCATTCTCATAATGAGCTATCATTGCCATATGCTTTGGCCATTTATACCATTCAAGTTTTTTCAGGAAAAAAAGTTTTCCACTTTTTCCACAGGCCTTGCTGTTTAGATTTTAAAGGCGAGTGGTTAATCACTCGCTAGCATGATGCTAGGCGAGTGGTTGAATTTTCACATGCTGAATTGGCTGATTTGATGGCTGATTTTGGGGGATTCACAGCGTGTAATATTTAGTGCCTATGGCGAGTGGAAAATCGCTCACAAGAAATCAAGTTTGGGCTAGTGGTGGCGAGCGAGAGCGCTCGCTCGCCTCAAACGGCAAGGCCTGTTTCCAGGAACACTCCAAAATCAAAAAAAGTTAGAAACAAAATAAAAATAATTTTTTTCCCAGAACTGTTTTATTTAATTTTCCAATTTCAGGTACCGGGTACCTGATTACCTGCCTGGAAAATTGTGGGTACAAAATAACCCAAAAATGCCTGCCTTAGGGACCGTTCACAAACACTTGTTAGGGGGCTTGATGCAAAAAGGGGAGGCCCTGAACATTTTTGACCCTGAAAAAAATGACCACAAATTTTCCTGGAAAAATTGAGTTTATGCTTTTCTATGGGGTTGACCCATAATTTTCATGTCAAAAAGGGGGGCCTGAAATTTTTGAGGTCTGTAAAGGGGGGGCCCGAAAAATTTTCGTGATTAATTTTTTTTGCATCAGGCCCCCCCTGTGTTTGTGAATGGTCCCTTACCTTACCCTCTTGTGATGCCACAGGAACTGCCTTTTGAGGAGAGCAAGAGCAATCACTCTCTACTGCCCTCCTTAATTTTAATCTGATAGGATTAGGATTAGGAAGAGAGATTTTTAGCTCTCATTTGACCATTCTCTCCTCATATATTGCAAATGCTCTAAACAGGTCTCTTTGAAGGCTACAGAAGAGCTATTTAATGCTCTCCTGCAATTTCCAAAAGACAGTCCCTGATGCCACTTTTAGTTTCAGTAAACTAAACTCAGTATCTTCAAAATTTATTATTGTGTCATTATTTACTATTTATTTGGAATCTGTTATACAAAGATAAACTAGAGCGATAACCGCACCATAGCTGAACCATGTGGCTTTGGCAGTATATTGTGGTTGGCCTATACCACTGTCATCATTGCATTTAAATTTCAGCTCAATTGAAGCATTTTGAAAACTTGACATTTGACCCCTTTATTGCCCCTTAATGACCTTAAATGAAGTTTAAAATATTTTAGACATGTTTAGAATGTCATAAGGATCGCTATGTTTAAATTTCAGCTCAATCGAGCATTTTGGAAAACTTGACCTTTGACCCCTTAATGACCTTAAATGAATCTTAAAATGTTTTTAAAATGTTTAGAATGTCATAAGGATCATTGCATATAATTTTCACCTCAATTGGAGCATTTCAAACACTTGACCTTTGACCCCTTTATGACCCCTTAATGACCTTAAAAGAATTTTAAAATATGTTTTAAATGTTTACAATGTCATAAGGATCATTACATTTAAATTTCAGCTCAATTGGAGCATTTTGAAAATCTTGACCTTTGACCCCTTTATGACCCCTTAAAAACCTTAAATAAATGTTTTAAATATTTTAAACATGTTTAGAATGTCATAAGGATCATTGCATTTAAATTTAAGCTCAATCGAGCATTTTCGGTTAAAATGACCTTTTTGACCCCTGTGACCCCAGGATGACCTCTGACGTTTGGAAATATTGTTATTATATTCTTTATGTTTTCCTCTTTCATATGACACCACTCATGGGGTCATACCTTCGTGGCATTTAGAGATATGTCCATTTCAGACCAAATGGTTACTCAGTAAGCTAGTAAGTAAGCTAGTAACATTCAAACATATAGGCTGATACCATTTCATGGTTCAGCAAAAATAACAATATGTGGGCTCTTTTTAGCAAGGCTCCAAGGATGTAGCCGAGGAACAGTCTCAAGGGTTTTTGGCGTGGATAGTACTTACTCACACTACAATGTTATGATAATTGATCTCATCTTTTGAACCAGGCTTTTGAATGGGTTCAACATTTGGCAAAACCTGCAAACTTCATGTACCGGTAATTATTTATATTTTTGAGCAATTTTTTTGGGAGACCCATCCGTGATCAGTTTTGTTTACTTCCAATTTTCCATTGCATGGGGTCACATTTCACTGATGACTGATCCAACATGATTTTATTTGCTTGAGATAGCTCTATCCTCTGGCCTGGATAGACCCAGGCTAGGGGATAAACTTCTCAATCAAATGCTTCAACTTAAGATTTTTTTAATGTACAGTGTATCTCTATGTCACAGCTGCAGGACTTCAGCCGGGACTTCAACCAGGCCGTATCCTAAATTAATACTTTAGTTATTTAAAATTATGATTAAAATTTTTTTTAAATGGAATACAGGACAAGATTAAGGGGGTACTACACCCCTCAATAAATGTGTGTCTATTTTTGCATTTTTCTCAAAAACTAATAACACAGTGGTTACAAAAGTTATGTATATTATAGGGGCAAGGAATCCAATTACTACACTGGAATTTCAGTGACCCAAGACAAGCGGTTTGTTATTTATGATCAGAAATAAGGTACCGCTAGCATGTACCTCGTTTCCTATCATATATACTGAACCGCTTGTCTTGAGTCGCTGAAATTTCAGTGTAGTAATTGGATTCCTTGCCCCAATAATATACATAACTTTTGTTACCAGTGTGTAATTATTTTTTGAGAAAAATGCAAAAATAGTCACAAATTTACCACATTGGTGTTGTACCCCCTTAACACTCCACTAGATATTGCTCACAATATTCAAAGTATTAAGTAGACCGTTCTCGAGTACTATAGGGAGGTTTCATGTATGCCACAGGTCACTAGCCCTGGAGGCACAACAACGATATTGGAGCACGTGAAAATGAAATATCACCTACAGAGTGCTAATATTCCTTACAAAGCATGAGTTTTAATAACGCGCCAAAGATTTAGAGGTAGACTGCGGAACTTAGTCCTCAATGATACTCAGTCATTTATCTTTTGGTCGTTAGGGGTGGTGCAATAATTATGTGTACCCCGGGTGGTGAATTCTCAAAATGGTCTGCCAAAATCGCTTCCCCCCCTTTGGCCATGCCAAAAATCTTTGCCCCCCCTCCTTTCGACGTGCCAAAAACCTTTGCCCCCCTTTTGACGTGCCAAAAATCTTTGCCCCCCCTTACACATGCAAGATTTTTCACCCGAATTTAAAACCTTAAATTGTTTTAATATTATATAATACTATACTGCTCGGACTCGGCACAAATTAAAAGACCATGTCACTCTCGACAAAAGAATGCATGCATGTCAAACAATGTCAAAGGTCATACGACACCAATTTGGTGCTTGTTATGCTCCTCGAAATATGTACCTTGAAGGCCTATGTCCGTGCTAGTTCCAGTAACTGTAACTCGTCATACCTAGGTCCGTAGATGTCATTATGTTTATGATAAAGACTGAAGTCTTGCTGGCAGGACTAATGTAGTACGAGGAACCCATACCGTAGTAGCTCTCTGCACAACGGTATGGCCATGGGATGAAGTGTATACAAAAAGCTAGTGCAACGTTGCACTAAAAAATACAAGGCTCCTGTAGCTTAAATAGTTGCATGTTTGTCATAATATTAATTACACAGCTTCTTGTACTTCTTGTCTAAACTCTTATGCTTGTAATTGTAATTAATAATACCCCATTATTTATCCAGAATAAATAAAATTCATTAAAACATGATCCACATCGGTAGCACCAAAACTGAGATGGCACTTCAGTGCAAACTTAGATAGGGCAGCACCAATACGAAAATGTCATACCGATAAATGATGTGTCTGTTTTGCCCGTTATTTAAGTTTGTGTTGCGAACTAGGACTAATGTCTGTGCTGGGATGATTATAGTTTGTTTGTCCTCCACCATGTCCACCACACTGTCTTGACTGACTCTCAATGCAGGTCATTTTTATCAACCTTTTAACCTTTCGTGCAAGCGCCCTATAGGAATTATACATTTTGTAAGCTTATCAATTTCTTTAGCATGTTTGGCATGTCGCCATGTTTAGCTCGCATGTTTGGTACATAATAATGTTGTGGACCATAACGGCCTATAAATTGCAATGCAAGTTTAACATCATCATGTCATACATCATGCACATACATCTGACAACATACATGCATGCATGTTCATTGCCGCATCGATATCATATAAATCATTGACAAACTGAAATATAACATACCTTTTTGTCCCCCTGGACTGCCTATCATAGGCTTGCACGCGCGTGGGTATGTGTCAAACTGGTAATAAAACTTATCCAATAATACTGGTAGACAGCCGCCAGGCTTTTGCGGTTTGTGGCCAACTCGTCAACACAAATCCTCATTGACCAGATGGAAGAACACACAAAACGCGTGATCAACATCCACCGACCAGACACGACATGTAAATAAACGAATCAATCCGCGTGCAAAATATAGTACCAAATAAAAGGCTCGAAATTTAATCAAAATGGTTTGGAAACTTATCTAATCATCGAATTATGGGCCTCCTATCTTTCAAATATATATTCTTTTAAATTGTGATTGTTACATTGACGATTTTTAAATTAATCAATTTAGGCGAGCTTAACGCGCATTGGTTTCCCGCGGTTTTTATAGTGTGTTTCGGTCAAATTCACTTCCGGAAACGATGACGTTGTAGTGGAGTCTGTCGTCATCTGCAAAGCAATGTCTGCTTCAAGGTCTCATATATCTGACTGTGAATAATTTATTATCTCTGCCGCTAGTGTTATTAAGCAAAAAATGTATGAAACTCGCATTTTGGATTTATAAATATAGCATTCTAAGTATTGCAATATTGTTCCTCTAAACAGTAAACAGGTGGATTCGGGACCTTTTTAATTGCGACGTCAGACGAGTGCTATCTACTGAAGATAGCAGCTGATTTTATATCGATATCATTTCGCTGAATGTCTCGACCCTTCGTGGCCAGGCTTCGTGTCAAATGAATGATTAATAATCTACTGTTGGCGCTCTTCAACCTTCTGTTTCAGACCCAGACCTGTCCTTCTTCAGTTAATTTTCATGGCTATCATTTATAACACTCACTGAGTTAATGATAAACTTACACAAAATATAGACCTAATTATCTTTTTTGTTAACTTCTGAACTTTATTAATTCCATAAATATAAAAATGCATCAAAAGCGCCAACGCGCACAAAGACCCAACAAATAGGCCCTAAGTCGGGAAAATAAAAATTCGATCACTCTTAGGCATAGGGGCCTAATTATGAAGAAAATAATTTCAACTTAAAGGTGGGTAACCTGATTGACAGGTGACATTAGGCGTTCCAAATCAGTAGGCCTATAGGCCTATTTCCGAAGAAATCGTCAAAAAACTGTTGAATTAGTCTCAACTGTGGTAGGCCTATAAGCCCTACCACGTTTTTGACTAATTCAACAGTTTTTTAATGCATATCTTCGGAAACACACCGATTTTTGGAACTTGTATTTTCAGTATGTTAATAAGAAAAATATAATCTTTCATTTGATATCAATTTATTACATGATCATAATGATTATCATAAACACTGTAAACTACCTAGGCCTATTAAATGTCAGTAATTCCATAAAGAATAACTCGCATTTACAAGGAACCCAGCAAACACAAAACGTTTTTGACATCATTCGCAAAGGTGATAAAAGGTTGTCAGAAAACGTTTAAATGTCGGGTTATATAAAGGGTATATTAAGAGTATAAAACGTTTTCATAACCTTAAAAACATTTTTGATAATCTACTGCTCAGCAAACAAAAATGTTTTACAGAAAACGTTTAAATGTCGGGTTATATAAAGGGTATAAAATCGTTTTAATAACATTCCAAAAACATTCTTGAAAACTTGATACAAAACATTCTAAACAGAATGTTATTTTGGGGTTGAAAAAATATTTTGCGAAAAATGTTTGCCCAAAATGTTTGCAATAACGTTTTAAAAACGTTTTCATGACCTTTATATAACCTGACATTTAAATGTTATTAAAAGGTTTTGAAAAAAAAAAACATTTTAAGAACATTTCTGTGTTTGCTGGGTTTAAATATTTAAACATAGTGTTATTTAAGTATTGACAAAATATTTGGTAAAAATGTTTTTAAAAATAGTTTACAATAACATTTTTTGAAAACATTAAAAAATATTGTTGTAGTGTGTTTTCATACAAAACGTTTTAAAACGTTATCATGACCTTTATACAACCCGACATTTTAATGTTATTAAAACGTTTTTACTAAAACCAAAAGCCAAAATATAACTTATTTAAAACGTTTGTAAAACGTTTTTGTGTTTGCTGGGAACATATTAAATGGTCTTTTTGCATGAATGCTTGAAAGGGACAACATTTTATGTTATAGGCATACATAATTATAAAGAATTTGATTTTCCAAATATCAGGTCACCTTCCTTTAAAGTCTTTCCGAAAATGTTTAACAGTTTTATATGTTTTAAAGGAGGATTTCGTGATCCTAGCATCCACTTTTTATGACTATTTTCAGTAGATATTCATGAAAAAAGCTTATTCCCAAACTTTCAGTTGATTCCGATTATGCGTTTGTGAGTTATGCATGATTTTGTGTATTACACTGCTCCATAGGCCACTGTTGTAATTTCGTTCTGGTATACCAGAACGAAATTCAAATTTGACGATATTTTTTCTAAACGAATTATTCTGCAAGAAATTTTTGGTATACATAAACATTATGTAGCCAGAGGTTTCCAGTGGCATAAAAATCTCAACTTTTTTTTGAGAAAAGTGGGGGGATGATGCTGTGGATCACGAAATGCCCCTTAAGGGTATTTTATCAATTGTTCCAAAGAATTGGATCGGTTGTTCTATAGCTTTTAAGGGTAGACGAACTATTGTTGGTCGAAGCAACCTAAAAATCGATTTTCATTATCTAGGCCTATATCAATATATTATTGAAAATTAACGCCTTGATGTTTTGCAAAAGTTCATTCTACAAATCATATAGGCCTACTTTGCAAACTTGCTTAATTTATTGTTGTTAATGAGTTGTGTATGTTTTACAAAAGTGTTGTTGTTTCAGCCCTCTTTACAACGTAACTCAAGAACCGCAGCACCTATAAAAGTGTATCTGTGATATTTTAATTCTTCTACACGCTCGTTATGAATTGAGTAATTTCAGTTTTTGCCAAAGCTCACTACCATTCGTAAGATGATGTGAACTACCAAATCACAACAGTTTAAAATAATTAATAACCTTAATATCAGAAAAGACTTCAAGTTTTGAGTTAGTACTTAAAAGTTATTGATTGTTCCTTCTTGTCTGGATACACCTTTAAAACGATCTAGTCCTAGGCCTACTCATTTTTTAATAGAAACTTGTCAAAGGGAAACTATTCAGATGGGGACATAACAGATTTCTCTTTAATATGAATCGGATATTCTCTTCAAAAGTCAAAGAAGCTCATCAAATTTGATAAGATTACCTTGTCATTTTAAAAAATGAATAAGTTTTTGTCAAAAATGACACAAATTATCAAGTTTGAGTAGTTTATCTTGTCAAAAATGACCAAAAAAATCAAATTCGAACAGAAGGCTTGTCAAAGTGAAATGAGTAGGCCTAATCTTGTCCAATAATTTTGGGTCAATATGAAGAGTTACTTGTTAACCTTTTCAGTGATCCCAGCGAAAGTGCAAAAAAATTAAAATTGTTTATAAATTGTCTAAAAGTGAAGGATATTAATAAAGTCATTGATTGTCAATAGGTATTCTTGAAATGAAAAAAAAAAATGGTAAGTTTGACATCTTTGACTCCATAGGCTACATAAAAACATAAACACCTAAATCAGTGTCCTAGTTGCTTAAAGTCCAGATATAGCCAATTAATAGTACTGATGAATCTATTGCTTATAAGGGTATTGATGAAATATTGATGAAGTACCGTAGTTAAGGGAGCGATCGTTATTTATGGCAGGGGGGGAATGGGTAAATTTAGGGGGGGACACGAATTTTTTTGTGGTCTTGAGGGGGGAACCTGAAATTTTTAGTTGAAACAGGAGGGGGGATTGTTAAATTTTAAATGGAGAAAATTGGGAAAACAAGGGGGAACGCGAAAATTTTGAGCGGACGCGAGGGGGGAACGCGAAATTTTTGTCAAAACACCCATTCCCCCCTGCCGTAAATAACGATCGGTCCCTAACTACACTGCAAAAACTATGAGAAGAGGAGAGGAGAGGAGAGGAGAGGAGAGGAAAGGAAAGCTGTCCTCTCAGGAGAACCCTTAGAGGCCCGCTTAGAGGTTCTCTAAAGAACCAAAAATGGTTCAAAAATCGAAAATGCCCCAAAATGTGATACAGAACCGTTTCCGGTTCTTTAGAGAACCTTTAAGGGTTCTCCCAAATTTAAGAACCTTTTTTGAGGTTTAAGAGGGAGGGTTCTCCTGAGGACAAAAAAGGTTCTATTTAGAACCTTTATTTCTTAGAGTGAAGATATAGTATCAAGACGGACTCCATGCTGACTTCAACGTCGATCCATCATGCATAATTTAGTAATGACTTGCGAGTCTCAAGACTTGTAAAGTGTCCGTGGACCTGTGTAACATTTAAAACTTTGCAAATTGAGTTCGGGCCCTTTTTTCTGTTTAAAGCAATGATTTAAATAGTGTACAAATGATGCACCAAACATGCCATAACGTAGTTATTTCTAGCTGATAAAGGTACTGCCGAGTTAATACCTATACAACGAGTGGGAAAAAAAGTGAGTGAGAGAGTAAAATGGAGGACAACCCCTTTTTGAGTGGGAAAATTCGTTCTAAAAAAGATTGGAAAAAGTAGTCTGTATAGGCCTACTCTCAAAAGCGTGAATATTGCCTAAAGAAAAATATACTTTCTTTCATTTTAGAGTGTTTTCAACTCAAAAACCGGTCGTCCTTCGTTCAACTCCGTGAAAGAGTGGAAATTCACTCTTTTACATTTAGAGAGATATCTATTGCTGCTAATGTATCAGTTAGGTATGTGATGTGCTCTGGGTAATTCAATTTCCATCATTAATTAATGTTTGTTTACATGAGATGGGATTCTCCTCTCATCTAATCAAGTTCAATAACAAGTCAAGGCAGATTTATTAATATCTTGGGAATTCCCACATCATTAATTGCATCATATTATGGAAACTCCCTGTTGCTATAAATGTGATGTAAGAGAAACAGCTTTAAATAGGAGTACTTTCAAATGTTACTAGTTTGGTACAAAAGAAAGAAGCATGAGATTTTCGTGTACGACAGATCTTTGATAATTATGAAGTGAGCTGTGATCTATGAATTTCGTGCTAGTACAATGTTAGCGAAGGTGCTATAATATATATTCGGCCACTGGAGTCATCCCGAAAAGAGCAATTTATTTTGATCTTCGTCGTCATGCTGGAAACTGATTCAATGAGCTTCTAAAGTCTGTCAAGCGTAATGAAATGGAGATCTGTTCCTGAATTTACAAAGGAAAAGGAACCACTTTTCACGCAAAACTGTTCAAAATAGCCCACAAAAGTTCTTTTCAGATGTAGTCCAATTGTTGCATTCAAGCGATTTTTATATATAAACAAAAACTAAGGAATTTCATTTTAATCTTAAAAGATTTTGCAATACAGTGAGTGGCCCAAGAGGGTGGAAAATGGTAAACTGAGTTATTACTTTTTCAAAGATATTGCGCGCTCCGCGAGAAAAAAATGGATTTTGGCTATAATTCTTATAATTTCATGTCAAATGTGCGCGTAGCAGGCAACAAATTTCAATTTGAATAAATTTTGGCCATGAAAATGAATTAGAATTTTGCCTTTTTCGGGCTCCCAAAATAATTTTTCATGGTGAAATTGCAAACATTTAATATTTTTAAGTAAAGAAGGTGAATAGGCAATTTTGTTGCGATGCTGATCATTTTTGGTTGGGGCACACAATACAAGCAACGTGTCACACACAGCCTTCGTAGCCACATTTGTCGACTCTTCTTTTTGGGTTGGCATAGCTTTTACTGCATATAAGCGCTTTTTGTACAATTAGCATTATTTTCAAGTCAAAAACGATCCTGCTTGAGAAAGTAAACTGCTCTTTTCCCTTAGTGATATGCACAGGGAAAAAATTGCAAATTCGGACCACATAACAAATGATTAGTTGGAACACGATTGGTAGTTGGTAGCAAATTTAATAGGCACCAAGTAGTGTATACATTTTATAACATTATAATTACAAACCATATATTTTCCTTTTATACATTTGTACATAATTACAAAGATTTATTAGTATTATCTAAAAAAAATTAACATCCCACATGTAATATACAGAATATAAATATACTTTATCACCTCCTACCACTCCCAATATCAGAATAATACAGAGAGTGATTTGAAGTCTATAGAGCAGAGATGCCACTAAATATCACTAAAACAACCTGAAACTGTTGAGAAAAAAGCCCCATAACGGGCTGAAAATGAAAAAAATGTGTGAATTTGGGCTCACAAAAACCCTGAATGCAGGGTAAAACCTTGAAAGTGGCATCTCTGATAGATGAGGCCAACTGGAAATAAATGTATGTTACAATTCCATATTCAATCAACTTCTAGAAAAAAAACCGAAAACTTATTTGATGTTTAAGTGTTTTGTAAAAGATTGATTTCTTTTATTTGATCTTTGATTTTGGCTTGTTAGACTTTCTTGTTTTCTTACAATTCTGTCACTGAATTCAGACATTGCATGAAGCATTCAAAATCATGCATAAAAATCATGCATATATATATTTATTTGAATAACAATTGGTTGTATAAGAAAACAAGAAGCATCTTTGCATACACTAAAAGTTGTCATTTGTACAACTTAAAATGCATGCTTTTGGCCTGAAAAATTGTTTGAATATGAAATTTAAACTTTTATTCCCAGTTAGGTCTAAGGACTGAGGTATGTTTAAATTGGCAAAATACAATATTAATGTATTTTACTTACACAAATCTGTATTTATCTGATATGAGGAGTACGTGAAGTATGCTTTAGTTTCTTTGTGCTCAAAACTGATAGATATCTTGGTATGAAACAAAAATATGCCGAGATAATTGATTAAGGAATATCTTGGGTCTTGTGAGGTATAAGCAAATTGTCCCTGCATATAATATATCAAAATAAAACAAATTACATATGGCTACATACAGCTTTGTACATATGCTATAAGAAAAAAGGTACAATCTTGGACTGTTATTCCATAGGGTCAAATTAGTTCACATGACAAAGCATGACAATTGACAATTTGCCCAGAATGCATCTTGATTTTAATTTCTAAATACATCACTCGCATGCCCCATACCTGCAATCTAGCATGTGGTATGTCTTGTGTAAGAGGACATTTCTTGTCCACCACTTTTTGGGGCGCCCTCTACGGAGGCGTCCCACAATATTGGCATGTACTTGTGAGTAGCTTCTAATTTCAGTCTTACTAGATTTACTCCGCAATTGTTGTGCTATTTTGCTAAAATTATGCCCTTGCTCAGAAATAAATCCACAATATGCTTGGATTTTATTTTATTATTGTTTTCTGTTATGCACAGGATAAAATGGTGTGCGTATATTCTTTGTTTAAAAGACAAAATTAATGGATTTGTAAAAACACCAAATAAATCGAGACCTTTGACCTTTGTAACCACTTTGACCTTTGTAACCAGTTTACCGCCTCTTAGAACCCGATAGACGGTGACCAACACTTTGGATTACAATAGCCTAATCTGAATGGCATAGTCCAATAAGCTCAAATAAACAATCATAGTGCAAAATTTGACCTAACTTGCAGAGTATGAGTTTTTGTACCCAAAGTTTCAAAGTCAGGCATCTTATCAAGATCAAGATAGTGATAGTGACATAACAATTAACACGCTTATCTTACCAAGGTCTTATCTATCTGCATGGGGTAATTGGAAATTATGGTGTAGCCTATTTGTTTTAAGGATGAAACAACTGGCTCCTTTTGCATGGAAATTAGAACAAATTACTATACAAGCTGTATCAAAAAGTTTGGTACCCAGCAGTTTTGATAGTAATTGAAAAGCCTGGTTCTTCCAAATGCAATATCGGTTCCCCCTTAAAATGATAAAATGATCAGACCATAAATCTTTTGTGACTGTTTATGACATTAATCAACAAATTATGCGGATCCTAGATGTGTCGAGGATGTTATGTTTATGAACAAAACGTTACGTTTGTATTTTCAACATTGTTAATCATTGCTACGTGTATGTTAACAAATGAAAGTTCTGTAATTATTTTAATTCTTCAATGCTAAGTTAGTAAGTATTCTTTTGGATATCATCAAATTGTAAATCTCTAGTCAGATTTTCAGTGTGTTAACAACTATGTATCAAAGATGTTACGTTCATGTACAAAACATTAACGTTCTTATCTTGTAAACATTGTATACCCATATAGCTACTTTTGAAGAATGAATGTTCTGTAATTGTCTTTTATCCTTCATCTCTATTAGATTTTCAGTGTATTAGCAAGTAGATGATGTATATGTATCACAGACGTTATGATGTATATGTATCACAGACGTTATACATTCATAAAAACTTTTCTTTTGGTCAACATAGGGGTAGATCCTCTTCTATACTATCCATCATATACCCCCTGCATAACGAAATTCAACAATATTCAATATCCAAAGCAATATCATCACTACAATATGCCCCAAAATTGAACTCCCCACCCCACATAATCGCAAATTGACACGACAGCTTCATTCCAATTCAATTTATTTCATCCAAAACGGTCCTGTGATACACCTTCCCCAATCAAACACATTTGTCTTGCATTTGATCATCTTCTACTCTTCCCTAGAAAAATCATTATGATACCAAATCCCCGGGACCATATCTAAACACCATGCCATGGAATTCACCATATCACGTCCAAGATCACATAATTTGGGCGCCCCATTCCTTTTTTAAAGGAATTTTTATTAAATCTGAAGTATTTAGAAGTTAAAATCAAGGTGCATTATGGGCTATGGGCAAATGGTCAATAAATGGCATCTTGGAAAGCACAAGTGTTGGACCATCTTTGAGCATAGAAACAATAGCAGTGTATGGATAAAGCTGCGTTCAGACTCCCCGATGTGTGGTGCAATGCAGCAATCATTGCATCACAAAATTACTGCGTGGTCTTCAATGCTCTGTGATACCGCAATCCACTTAAATGATACTTATGACATTCTGTGACATGTGGTGACCTGCGATAATATACTGCTAATATAAAATTGTCCATCGCAATGCAAATGCGATGGGAGTGTGAATGCAGCTTAAGTCAGTCAAAAGTAAACTAACAGAAATGACTATGGTCTCACAACTTTTCCACTATCGTAGCTAGTTACAGATTTAACCAACTTATGTACAAACAAAATGAACCCAAAATTAAAATTCATATTGTCTCCTTCTCGCCATCATTCCATCAAAATGGATTCTTTGGTGATAACCATTCCTTGTTACTCAATTAGAAAAACCCAGAAATTAGTCCATACTTTTGCCGTACATCATTTACAAGGGTGAAAATAAGAGCTTTTCTACCAGGACTCAGTTTGGGGAAAAAGTAAGTTCTGGTTCTCCTGAGTTTAGTCGGGACTAGGACTCACTTTAGTCTAAACAGGACTCACTTTTTTTTAGGAACAGTCAAAGTTTAAGCCAATGGTCTAATTTCCAATGGCTCAGTTCAATAAGACTTTCAACAATAATAACCAAAATTGTGACCTCAAATTGCAGAGCAACCCCATTTTTGTTCACCATTTTCCCATTTCCTGGGTATTATACGGGCTATGGTTCAGGACAAAAAGTTAAGCCTGGTGTTGTGATATTTAATGTCAATAGGCTACAGTAGGCAACAAGACCCCAGCCTGCTTATTTTCACCCTTAATCATTTGGCTTGATCTCATACTTATTCACAAAAACAGTTAATTTAGTTCACAAAGAACATCATTTTTAATATAAAAACAATGTTTTCAGCTGCATACACGTCACATGTATATGTTTCTTTTGTTGCATTGATATTGTATATTTTACACAAAATTCAATAAAGCTAAGACATATATTTGCATTGATTCATCATTTGGATTTTTCACATTAAATTACATGCAGTAGAAAAACAAAGAAAGCTGTATTCCTTAAAAATGCTTTCTTGACTTTTCTAACCAAAATAAAATGTTTCCCACAACTGAAGCAAAATTATGAACTTTTTATTTATTTTCTGTGCAAAAATATACTCAATAGACATCTGTTTGTGCATAATATTTGTGTACTTTGTAACAAAACATAATACTTGTATCTTACAATAAGTGACATCAGCATTACAAAAGCAGCATTGTGGGATGGTTTAGGCAGTTTTGGGACACACCGAACTCTGACCTATCGGGGAAATGGCTTTAATCATTTTCATACATTTATTATCGTAACAATGATATATCAAAAATATTAAATATTTATAAACAATTTATGAAATAACCATGTTTTTTTTTCATTTTTTTAAAATTCTAGTAAAACATTTTGAACAATAGTTTGTATGCACAAAATTTTACCGATAGGTCAGAGTGCAACATCTGCAAAAAATGTCCCACAATGCATTGCAAATTTTAATGCTGATTTGGCTTATTATATTGGAAGCACTAATGTTTTTGAAAGTGACGGTGGAGAAAATCTAAATGGTTCTATCAACCATGAATATCTTTGCCCCCTTGTCAAGATATTTATGAATAGTTCATGTTTAACACAAAATCTGTTTACACAAAGTGCTTTACAAGTCCCAAACATATATTTTTAATACATTAAAAAGACACAAACTAAATCTGAGGCCCTGACAATTTTGTGTTAAAGAGGTTCCACTGTCGCAACTTCCAAGTACAATGTAAGAGATTTGTAACCTACTTCAACTTAAAGTCCCATTCAGTGATCTCAGCGAAAGTCTAAAAAAATTAAACTTGTTTATAAATTGCTTAAAAGTGAAGGATAAGTCATTCAAATTGTCATTTGGTATTTTAAAATTAAAAATTTGGCAAAAGCAAAGAAAACAGCAGTAAAGTTGAAGCCCCATTCAAATATATGTAGCTAATTTATATACTGTCAGTATATGAATTACAGATTCATGTAAATGCCTTATTTGGTCTTAAAACATGAATTTAAGCTGCACAACAAGCAGGCTATGTATTGTTAGCACATCTATGACAATGACAAAGGTACTAAAATCTGAATTTTTATGATTTTTACAATTGTCCAGATGAGCAAATCACTGAATGGGTCTTCAATTATGCACAAGTCATACCACATTACCAGTATAGTTGAACAATATAGGCTATATGTTACATGATCTGGTCCATGTAATGGGGGCCAAAGGAGGCATTTTTGAAAAATGAATTACTATAAATATTACATTATACATACAATATCATTTACTGAAAACACCAAAGGTCTAGGATACTTGGTTCGTAAGTTATGAAGATTTTTGATGTCTATTTTCTTATGTTTTTATTGTTTTTTACTCCATATTTTTACCTTTATCTCAGTTTCAAATTTGCACGCCTTTGGCCCCATCAACCAGATCGTGTCACATATCATGTATTATCATGAAATAAATCTTTGCCCCTTGTCAAGATATTTATGAATTAATACAGTGGAAACTGTTTAACACAAAATCTGTTAACACTAAATTCCTGAAAACACAAAATGCTTTTCAAGTACCAAGCATTTTATACATTACACAGACCTATAACACAAAATCCTGTTAACACACACTAAATATAAATTAATTTTGTGTTAACAAAGTTCCACTATAGCAACTTCAAATCAGAGATCAATTTCACAACACATTAACCTATTTCATTGTGTATGCAGTGCTCATAGTTCATGTTGGTAGATAAACATGAAGCAAAGTAGAAATGACTCCAACATGAACTGCTATGTATGTATGAACTTTTATGTCCTTTTCTAGACCTTTTATGTCCTTTCAATAGAAAGGATATCAAAGGTGAACTACCCGAGTTGTGCATGTATATTTCCTTTCAACAGCAGGAAATCCAATGATGAATGATGAATGAACTATTAAAGTTGTACATGTGTATATCCTATTCCAGACTTTCAAAGGTCATAAGTTCATCACTGGAGCCCTCCTAATTTTGAGGATTTCCCTTTTAAAATGGAGGTTTTTGGTAAAAAAGTGAAATTTTCACCCCCATGGCCAGCGCTTTGGCGAGTAAGAAATTGATTTTTGAATTCTGTGGAAAATTCTGAATAAGATAGACCCTGTCAGAATTTTGGAACCCGAGGGGTGATTAAATCGATGCTAGCTGAGGGACTATACAATGTTAGCTAAGGTGCTATAATATATATTCGGCCACTGGAGTCATCCCGAAAAGAGTGATTTATTTTGATCTTCGTCGTCATGCTGGAAACTGATTCAATGAGCTTCTAAAGTCTGTCAAGCGTAATGAAATGGAGATCTGTTCCTGAATTTACAAAGGAAAAGGAACCACTTTTCACGCAAAACTGTTCAAAATAGGCCACAAAAGTTCTTTTCAGATGGATGTAGTCCAATTGTTGCATTCAAGCGATTTTTATATATAAACAAAAACTAAGGAATTTCATTTTAATCTTAAAAAGATTTTGCAATACAGTGGCCCAAGAGGGTGGAAAATGGTAAACTGAGTTATTACTTTTTCAAAGATATTGCGCGAGAAAAAAATGCTTTTTTGGTCTTATAAAAATGAATTTTGGCTATAATTCTTATAATTTCATGTTAAATGTGCGCGAAGCAGGCAACAAATTTCAATTGGAATACATTTTGGCCATGAAAATGAATTAGAATTTTGCCTTTTTCAGGCTCCCAAAATAATTTTTCATGATGAAATTGCAAACAATTAATATTTTTAAGGGGGTACTACACCCCTGTGGTAAATTTGTGACTATTTTTGCATTTTTCTCAAAAAATAATAACACACTGGTAACAAAAGTTCAATGTATATTATTGGGGCAAGGAATCCAATTACTACACTGAAATGTCAGTGTCTCAAGAAAAGCGGTTCAGTATATGGTCAATTCCAGCCAAAGCGGGACAAAATTCTCTCTGGGGGCCATTTAAAAAAATGTTTTCCTTTTCAATTCTAGACTTTTCAAATGAGACGATCATATCTTGTGAATCATCAGGTGGAAGTGCCATCGGATTGAAAAATAACTTTTCTTGCTAGACCAAATAAAGTGTTAAATGCGCATATGCATGTTACCCACGAATTCAAGCCCTTTTTACCTGTTGCACGCCATAAAATTTCACTTTCTTTAATATCTTTCAATATTTTATGTGTGACTCATATACACTAGAAATCGGTGAAGACTTTGAACGTAAAATAGAATTTTATTACATATATCTACAAAGAAATATTTTGGTTATTACAAATTTTAAGAAAGAACCAGGTGTACAGTTAAGATTGTGTCAATTCTTGAACACTTTCCAAAGTGGCTGTCATTTAACATTACTGTATTATTTCGAAAGATTAGAATCAATGCTTCATATAAATACAAAGTTAGCTTTTGTATCTCGTCGCAGGATGAGGATCTCGGATGGATTCGTGGGTAACAGCGTCTGGAAAATAGCAATTCCTATTAATTTTTTTAAATAAAAATAAAAAATACTTTTCCGTATGTCAATAATTCAGGCTGCAATGGCACTAAAATGAATTTTAATCAAAATACAAACTGCATGGAATATTTAGAATGGATCATTATGGCATTTTGGGTATAAAAATTTTGAGAATAATGAAGTTGCCAAATTCAAATAGACAGAGCAAACAGTTTTATATTATTATTTTAGTAAAATCATTCCATATTTTCATGCAGCAATATTCTATTAACTCGTGTTTGACAGTTCCTATGAACTAAAACACTACCAATTCATTGTTAACTATAATTTAAGTTGGGATTCGTGGGTAACCAAAATGTTCGTGGGTAACACATATTTGAAGGTATGTATTGGTAAGCGGCAAAATGGAAAATATTACAGAAGGTTGGAAACCATCATGCAGTTATTCCTCCATTGTGTTTTAATGATTCCCGTTTCTCTAACCAATTGCATTTACCCAAAAAATGGTAATTTAGGATAATCAATCAAAACGTCATGATACAGCTTCAGTATACCTTCAAGAGGACGCTGTTAAACAGGACTGTTTTGGAACCTATTTCGCATGTTTTCAAAATGTTAAGATGCATAAGAAACATATAATTTACTGAGTAAATCCTTGGATTCGTGGGTAACGCCGAATTCGTGGGTAAAGCTATAAGTACTATAGTACCGCTTGGGGTTTGCGTTTCTTAAGTGCATAAACTGTAAGTACTGTAAAAATTATAGCATACCCATGGCTTGAATATGTGCTGATTTAAACTTAAAATAAACAATCTCCTTGTTTTTCAAGGTTAGCATCTATTCGGGATTCGTGGGTAACAAAAGTTTACACCGTCGTAGATTCTTTTTCAAAGCGGTGAGCGTATTTTTACGATTTACAATTTTAAGTGCTTGTCAAACTAAATTCAGTGTCCAAAGTCATTAAATTTTAATTTAAGTTATGGCAATTATATTTACTGGACTCGTGGGTAACAGTTGATACGTGGGTAACGTCAAATTTGATTTTATGGAATTTTATGGGTAAAACATATTTGCATAAAATAATCACTTGGACCTCAGAATTATAGAACGAAACCTCGTTTCATGATATAGTCATTTATGGCATATTCACTTAACATTTTTCAGAACGATCATTTTATTTTTGATACGCGGGTAACAAAATTATTAGCCAAATTGACTTAATGGCCTCTAGAGTCCACAAACTTGGTGGAATTCAATCGTTTTACATATGATGAGAGATCATGCAAACGTCTTTCTAATGGTAATAATTTCATTTTGATTGAAGGACAATCAATGACATATATGGTGCTTTATCTTTGAATTAAGTGGGTAACGCCAATTCATTTAAGCCATCATAACTTGTCCCCTGGCATGACTTGCTAGTAAAGGCCTATATGTACAAAGAGAGCACATTTGACGTGACATGATATGCTCCATCAATAACGTGATTTCCTTTATTAATGACATTTTAAAGTGGAAAGTTAACATAGAGAGAATTTTGTCCGCTTTACGCTAGAATTGACCATATATGATAGGAAGCGAGGTACATCCTAGTGGTACCTTATTTCTTAACATAAATAACAAACCGCCTGTCTTGGGTCACTGAAATTCCAGTGTAGTAATTGGATTCCTTGCCCCTATAATATACATAACTTTTGTTACCACTGTGTTATTAGTTGTTGAGAAAAATGCAAAAATAGACACCACTAATTTATCGATGGGTGTAGTACCCCCTTAAGTAAAGAAAGTGAATAGGCAATTTTGTTGCGATTAATGCGATGCTGATCATTTTTGGTTGGGGCACACAATACAAGTAACGTGTCACACACAGCCTTCGTGGCCACATTTGTCGACTTTTCTTTTTGGGTTGGCATAGCTTTTACTGCATTAAGCGCTTTTTGTACAATTGGCATTATTTTCAAGTCAAAAACGATCCTGCTTGAGAAAGTAAACTGCTCTTTTCCCTTAGTGATATGCATAGGGAAAAAAATTGCAAATTCGGACCACATAACAAATGATTAGTTGGAACACGATTGGTAGTTGGTAGCAAATTTAATAGGCACCAAGTAGTGTATACATTTTATAACATTATAATTACAAACCATATATTTTCCTTTTATACATTTGTACATAATTACAAAGATTTATTAGTATTATCTAAAAAAAATTAACATCCCACATGTAATATACAGAATATAAATATACTTTATCACCTCCTACCACTCCCAATATCAGAATAATACAGAGAGTGATTTGAAGTCTATAGAGCAGAGATGCCACTAAATATCACTAAAACAACCTGAAACTGTTGAGAAAAAAGCCCCATAATGGGCTGAAAATGAAAAAGATGTGTGAATTTGGGCTCACAAAAACCCTGAATTCAGGGTAAAACCTTACAAGTGGCATCTCTGATAGATGAGGCCAACTGGAAATAAATGTATGTTACAATTCCATATTCAATCAACTTCTAGAAAAAAAAACGAAAACTTATTTACTGTGTTTAAGTGTCTTGTAAAAGATTGATTTCTTTTATTTGATCTTTGATTTTGGCTTGTTAGACTTTCTTGTTTTCTTACAATTCTGTAACTGAATTCAGACATTGCAAGAAGCATTCTAAATCATGCATAAAAATCATGCATATATATATTTATTTGAATAACAATTGGTTGTATAAGAAAACAAGAAGCATCTTTGAATACACTAAAAGTTGTCATTTGTACAACTTAAAATGCATGCTTTTGGCCTGAAAAATTGTTTGAATATGAAATTTCAACTTTTATTCCCAGTTAGGTCTAAGGACTGAGGTATGTTTAAATTGGCAAAATACAATATTAATGTATTTTACTTACACAAATCTGTATTTATCTGATATGAGGAGTACATGAAGTATGCTTTAGTTTCTTTGTGCTCAAAACTGATAGATATCTTGGTATGAAACAAAAATATGCCGAGATAATTGATTAAGGAATATCTTGGGTCTTGTGAGGTATAAGCAAATTGTCCCTGCATATAATATATCAAAATAAAACAAATTAAATATGGCTACATACAGCTTTGTACATATGCTATAAGAAAAAAGGTACAATCTTGGACTGTTATTCCATAGGGTCAAATTAGTTCACATGACAAAGCATGACAATTGACAATTTGCCCAGAATGCATCTTGATTTTAATTTCTAAATACATCACTCGCATGCCCCATACCTGCAATCTAGCATGTGGTATGTCTTGTGTAAGAGGACATTTCTTGTCCACCACTTTTTAAATCTGAAGTATTTAGAAGTTAAAATCAAGGTGCATTATGGGCTATGGGCAAATGGTCAATAAATGGCATCTTGGAAAGCACAAGTGTTGGACCATCTTTGAGCATAGAAACAATAGCAGTGCATGGATAAAGCTGCGTTCAGACTCCCGATGTGTGGTGCAATGCGGCAATCATTGCATCACAAAATTACTGTGTGGTCTTCAATGCTCTGTGATACCGCAATCCACTTAAATGATACTTATGACATTCTGTGGCATGAGGTGACCTGCGATAATATACTGCTAATATAAAATTGTCTATCGCAACGCAAATGCGATGGGAGTGTGAATGCAGCTTAAAGCCATATTATAACATTTGCTGAGGAGGACGCCCTCACTGAATTTTTTTAATTCCTTTTTTTACACGATTAAATTGTACTTTATTAAACCAATATAGCCTGCAAAAATCAAGATTCTAGGTGCTGTAGTTTTGTCAAAATCAGAGATTTTGAATAAAAGGCTGATTCAGCCCTTTATTATTACGATGGAATTGTTAGTCGAACGCATACACGATGTTCATAACACACAGTACTACGCGGTCTTGTGACGGTGATATACACAACAAAGGGTCGTACCACAACATGACCGAAGGAGTGGTACGTATTGGCGACATGTCATGCGCTGGTAGTAAATTCAATTTTCTTTGCTTTGAAGTAGTTGTTCGGCTCAAAAATAAAAGGGGATAGGCCCCTATATCTGACAGTAAAAGCTAACATTTTATGGCAAAGAAATGCTAATCTATTTTGTTTGAAAATGTTATAATATTGCTTTAAGTGAGTCAATGAATGTGATAGTTGTGACTTTTATCACTATGTCACTAAGAGTAAACTACCAGAAATGACAACCTTTCCACTATTGTAGATAGTTGATTTAACCAACTTATGTACAAACAAAATGAACCCAAAATTAAAATTCATATTGTCTCCTTCTTGCCATTATTCCATCAAACTGGACTCTTAGGTGATAACCATTCCTTGTTACTCAATTAGAAAAACCCAGAAATTAGTCCATACTTTCGCCGTATATCATTTACAAGGGTGAAAATAAGAGCTTTCCTTCCAGGACCCAGTTTGGGGAAAAAGTAAGTTCTGGTTCTCCTGAATTTAGTCGGGACTAGGACTCACTTTAGTCTGAACAGGACTCACTTTTTTTTTAGGAATAGTCAAAGTTAAAGCCAATGGTCTAATATCCAATGGCTCAGTTCAATAATACTAAATAGACTTTCAACGATAATAACTAAAATTGTGACCTCAAATTGGCAAATTGCAGAGCAACCCCATTTTTGTTCACCATTTCCGTATTTCCTGGGTATTATACGGGATATGGTTCAGGACAAAAAGTTAAGCCTGGTGTTGTGATATTTAATGTCAATAGGCTACAGTAGGCAACAAGACCCCAGCCTGCTTATTTTCACCCTTAATCATTTATCTCTCCCACTGGGTTCATCTTGCTTGATCTCATACAGATACTTATTCACAAAAACAGTTTAGTTTAGTTTACAAAGAACATCATTTTTAATATAAAAACAATGTTTTCAGCTGCATACACATCACATGTATATGTTTCTTTTGTTGCATTGATATTGTATATTTTACACAAATTCAATAAAGCTAAGACATATATTTGCATTGATTCATCATTTGGATTTTTCACATTAAATTACATGCAGTACAAAAACAAAGAAAACTGTATTCCCTAAAAATGCTTTCTTGACTTTTCTAACCAAAATAAAATGTTTCCCACAACTGAAGCAAAATTATGAACTTTTTATTTATTTTCTGTGCAAAAATATACTCAATAGACATCTTTTTGTGCATAATATTTGTGTATTTTGTAACAAAACATAATACTTGTATCTTACAATAAGTGACACCAGCATTAAAAAAGCAGCATTGTGGGATGGTTTAGGCAGTTTTGGGACACACTGAACTCTGACCTATAGGGGAAATGGCTTTAATCATTTTCATGCATTTATTATTGTAACAATGTTATATCAAAAATATTAAATATTTATAAACAATTTATGAAATAACCATGTTTTTTTTCATTTTTTTAAAATTCTAGTAAAACATTTTGAACAATAGTTTGTATGCACAAAATGTTACCGATAGGTCAGAGTGCAACATCTGCAAAAAATGTCCCACAATGCATTGCAAAATTTAATGCTGATTTGGCTTATTATATTGGAAGCACTAATGTTTTTGAAAGTGACGGTGGAGAAAATCTAAATGGTTCTATCAACCATGAATATCTTTGCCCCCTTGTCAAGATATTTATGAATAGTTCATGTTTAACACAAAATCTGTTTACACAAAGTGCTTTACAAGTCCCAAACATATATTTTTAATACATTAAAAAGACACAAACTAAATCTGAGGCCCTGACAATTTTGTGTTAAAGAGGTTCCACTGTCGCAACTTCCAAGTACAATGTAAGAGATTTGTAACCTACTTCAACTTAAAGTCCCATTCAGTGATCTCAGCGAAAGTCTAAAAAAATTAAACTTGTTTATAAATTGCTTAAAAGTGAAGGATAAGTCATTCAAATTGTCATTTGGTATTTTAAAATTAAAAATTTGGCAAAAAGCAAAGAAAACAGCAGTTGAAGCCCCATTCAAATATATGTAGCTAATTTATATACTGTCAGTATATGAATTACAGATTCATGTAAATGCCTTATTTGGTCTTAAAACATGAATTTAAGCTGCACAACAAGCAGGCTATGTATTGTTAGCACATCTATGACAATGACAAAGGTACTAAAATCTGAATTTTTATGATTTTTACGATTGTCCAGATGAGCAAATCACTGAATGGGTCTTCAATTATGCACAAGTCATACCACATTACCAGTTCAGTTTAACAATATAGGCTATATGTTACATGATCTGGTCTATATAATGGGGGCCAAAGGAGGCATTTTTGAAAAATGAATGACTATAATTATTACATTATACATACAATATCATTTACTGAAAACACCAAAGGTCTAGGATACTTGGTTCGTAAGTTATGAAGATTTTTGATGTCTATTTTCTTATATTTTTTATTGTTTTTTACTCCATATTTTTACCTTTATCTCAGTTTCAAATTTGCCGCCTTTGGCCCCATCAACCAGATCGTGTCACATATCATGTATTATCATGAAATAAATCTTTGCCCCTTGTCAAGATATTTATGAATTAATACAGTGGAAACTGTTTAACACAAAATCTGTTAACATTATATTCCTGAAAACACAAAATGCTTTTCAAGTACCAAGCATTTTATACAAAGACCTATAACACAAAATCCTGTTAACACACACTAAATTAATTTTGTGTTAACAACGTTCCACGATAGCAACTTCAAATATAATGTAAGAGATTTGTATCCTACTTCAACTTAATTATGCACAAGATATAACAGTTTAGTTGAACAATATATATTATCAAAGATCAATTTCACAACACATTAACCTATTTCATTGTGTATGCTCATAGTTCATGTTAGTAGATAAACATGAAGCAAAGTAGAAATGACTCTAACATGAACTGCTAATGTATGTATGTACTTTTATGTCCTTTTCTAGACCTTTTATGTCCTTTCAATAGAAAGGATATCAAAGGTGAACTACCCGAGTTGTGCATGTATATTTCCTTTCAACAGCAGGAAATCCAATGATGAACTATTAAAGTTGTACACGTATATCCTATTCCAGACTCAAAGGTCATTAGTTCATCACTGGAGCCCTCATGAAGAGGTAAATATCTCAATATGCTTGTCTTGAATTCAATCTACTTTGCTACTGTTTTCTAAATAACCTGCTGTAAATGTACTTTTTGCAAGATTGTAATTAATATTTTTGACTTTGAAGTCAGTGAATCAATGTCACTCTCCCAAAATACTCTCATATATTTCCTCAGAGTACATCCTTGTTCATTTTACTTTGTTTCCCTGACAGCTCTTCTACACATTGTCATGAGAGTGATGCATTGGTTACCTCATTTGTGCTTTAAATAGTGAAATTGTCCTAAGGATACATAGTAACTTAATAATGGGGTTTTCAACTAAACATCACATCTCTTTATGCATGCATATACAATATACATTTCACAGTTGTAGTAACAGAAGTAATGTTATAATGCCCAATGAATTTTGTTTATTTTGGCTAACAAAGATTCAATAAAATACATGTGAGAGGTTAAAGAACCAGAATATGAGCACATTTTATATACTAATGGAATGACTATGGATTGTTCTACATCCATCAACTAAAACAAACAAACCGTTTATCTTGAACAAATTCTATTCACTTCAAAATGGCTTATAAATAATGCCGGTAAATAATGTTATAATGTTTAATCTGTGCCACTTTCAAATAATTTTTGGTTTGTTTGTTTGTTTAAACGGTCACTCCGTGTGGGGAAACACGCTTAGGTCCTGACGGGACCAGGCTCAAACAAAATGCTCAGAAAACTTGTCAATTTGTTAGCCAATTTCCATGAATTTAATTTTTTACCAAATACTACTTTGATATTGTCAAAAAGTTACTTATCCGTAGTGAAATTCTATTTCAAACATGTCCAAATGGCACTTTCATGTTTAAAATGGCACCTTCATATTAAGAATGGCACGTTAATGTAAAGTAAGTCCAATATATTGAGTTAATTTAACAGTACAGGTCGCATGTCATAAGTTGGGTATGCAAAAAGGGTGGAGGGATTACACTTTTCTGAAAATTGCGATACACAATTGATTGGCTTTCCGTAACCCCATATCCTACAGCAGTGGTTGATACCTCATTTTAAGCCTAATTTTATACTCTTTCAGTCTACTGAAGCATATAATTATACATCATTCAGTAAAAAATCACATCAGTTGAAATGAAAAATGCCAGGGGTGGAGGAGCAGGCGGATGTGGAGCAGGCGGATGCGGGAGTGTGTGCATAGGGCCTATGTGAAAATTCACATGTCAGCATGTCAAAACTACTGGTTACTTTTTCAAATCTAGTGAGGGAATGATGTATTGACAGCTTTGAATGTTGAATTTATACAACTAAAACAATTACCGACTACTTAAGGTGGCACTACACCCCATGATATATTTTAAGACTAATTTTGCATTTTTCTCAAAAAATAACTACACACTGGTAAAAAAAAGTTATGTATATTATAGGGGCCAGGAATCCAATTACCTCACTGAAATTTCAGTGATTCAAGACAAGTGATTCATCTAAATATGTTAAGAAATGAGGTACATTCTACCGCTACCTCTTTTCTTATCATAAATAACGTACTGCTTGTATTGAGTCACTGAAATTCCAGTGCAGTAACTGGATTCCTTGCCCCTATAATATACATAACTTTTGTTACCAGTGTGTTGTTATTTTTTTGAGAAAATGCAAAAATAGACAAATTTATCAAGGGTGTAGTACCACCTTAAAGGGTATTATGTTCCATTTTTTTTTTTTTTTTTTTTTAATTTTTAATGAAATCCTAGTTGAATTTCAGTATTTTAGCAACATGATAATGTACGTTTCTCTTCTTGATATTCATTTCCTCAATAATAGAATAACCGTCTCGCTATTTACTCGTTAAAAGGTCATTGACCTTCACAATGTAATTAACATAGGTACAATTATTTCAAATAGTTCATTTGAAGCATTGATGTATTGAGAACATATCCTCCAAATCTGATGACATTCTTGTATAAAATAAAAATTTTAGAGTCATTTTTATAATTGAGGTCCGATTTGAGAAAAATGCATTTGAAAATTGAGATTTACATAGACACCTGTGTATTAATTAATTAGTAATTAAGCATTATCTCAAAAATTAAGTATGTGTTAAGGTTAAAAATTGTGTTAATTATTAGAGGTTGTCAATATATACAACATATCAAAAAATAAATTTTTTGTCATTTTTGACCATGTAATGGAAATTGTACCCAACTTATGACATGCGACCTACATGTACTTGAAACTGAACACATGTAAACATACACATTGGTATGTCGTATTCACCTATGTACAAAATGTTGCAGCATTATAAGGTATAGTTTAGGAACACCCTGCTATTAGGTAATTGAGGAGTCTGTTTCCCAATCAAACAGACTTAATGGTACCTCAATGTGAGGCATGTGGGATAAACAGTAAATGAAGTGTTGTCTCAAAAACACAATATGGCACATTTTTAATGTTTTTGCTCAGATACACTTGAATTTTTTGCTCAAGAAACATCCTATCAGGAACCTATTTCACAAAGTTTAGGTTCAAACCAATTTATTTTAATCAGTTTTAAATATCAACTGAATGTAAATCATTTTCTTCTAGTTTAGTATTGTTTTGTGCTCCTTATTTGTGTGTATATCTCCATTCCATTATTGCAAACTTTGGTCTAATATGTAGATCCTGGGTGTCTCTACCGAATTCAGTTTTATCAAAATTCCTTCCCACAAGATAATAGGTGTTTAACATAATAGATATATTCCAGTTTATACCAGGGTTTAATGTGCATCCCCCAGGACTACCAAACCAACCTTTATAGCTTACTTTTATGGTCTTATAACACATTCAATATGTGAAAAGAAAATAATTCCCGGCACTCTGGCCATATCCAACCAAAGGGCCAAAAATGAAAAATGCTCCGATTTCAACAAGAATGATCTCAAATTGCTTGTCAATAGTTGTGACTATGTAGGATGATTCTTTACCTAAGAAACATCACAAAATATACAGATAGGCTGTAATGGGGATTGACCTTTATTGCCCAATTTTGCCAATAACGAAGCACTTTAGACAGTGCAAACAATTCCTTCCTTGACTTGTTTTTACATGAGCAATTTGAGACCATTTGCGTTTTAAATCTGAGCATTTTTCACTTTTGTCCCATGTGGCAAAAAAAAAACACACCTGACCACCCCCACCCCAAGATTTGACCTTTTTAATTTTACTTGTATCTCAAGAATGGTATGTTGCAAGTAGGTCAAACTATACTCTTTTGTTAACATCTTGAATGTGTTATAGGACAATAAAAGGAAGCTAAAAATTTGGCTTGGTTGAGTCCTGGGGGTGGGAATGCACATTAAGCTTGGGAGTTTAACCCATATCCTTTGTTACACAATATATGCATATTGTATTGTGGGGAGGAATTTCGGTCAAACTGAAGAGAATCACAGGATCCATATTAAATCAGGTTACATCACATAGACTGTGAAAGTTCCCAGATTGTCAGCTATTACAGATTTTTATACCAACCTTAGGCAACATTAGTCTACTGTAGTAGACCAGTTTAATTTATCATTCCCTAATCTCTCTGACCTGACCATTGAAAACTCATCATTCTTGTTCCGCTGATTCAACAGCTCAGCTATCCATGAGAAAACTGGTCTACTGTATTTGGAAATAACAATGAACTATGCACTCTAAAGAGGCTATGATGTTACCTCATTAAAAATGCAGTCTTGGTTGTTTATGCACATATCCTGTGGTTTATTCAGATTTCCTTTGACAGCTTAACCATCACGTATATGTGCGCGACATCAAGCGTATACAGTCAATGGGCCTTGTGCAAATAATACGCGCTGGATGGCTAACAGTACGCTTAATTTGTAAAAGGAAATCTGAATTACCTGACCCAGATAGAGCTACCCCACGTGGGTTGGGTTCAGTGAACACAGTGGGTTGGGCTAATGCATAAACATGTATGCTTGCCTATCTGTTATTGGTTAAGATTTACCACCCACATTGATTTTTACTTCATTAACATTCATCTCAGATTGGAGATGAAAGAGGTTGAGTCTATGTGTTAAGATATGGTGGGTCACACAGGTCATATCCAACTACCGCAGTCCTTTTTTCTCTGGGCAGGGCGCAGTCACTGGAGATGTGATGTGTTTCGTCATAGATTTTAAATGGTTTCATGCATGGAAACATGAATTGTTTATCACCTGCTGTCATTATAGCATTGGATGATGTAGAGTGTTTAACAATAAAGCATTATTGGGGGAAATGCTAGTAATATCCTACTCAAATATAAGTTTAAATATAACTGGATGGATAGTAACAAAACATAAATACTTAGTTTCATACAAATAAGATCTTAACTGTAAAATATACAGATCTCTCGATTAAAGCAAAATCATAATAAAAATAATTAGTGAACGAATCAAAATAAAACAATAAAAAATAAAATATAAATTAAGCTGCAATTGAATCCTATAAATATAAGCTACTGTTATTTAACACAGTACAAATTACATCGATTATGTAGATGATACCACTTCAAATCACTGTCACTATCATTGATGCTGCACACATGGATTGTGTAGTAGGACTGGATCAGGTCTTCATATTTTGCATCTCATTGGCTCTTTGTGCGCTCATGACAACAATTGCTATGTTGTATTTAGATTTGAACCATAGTCCTCTCCCATTAGTTATGGAAAGTGAAGTACTGTTGTGATTGATTACTATTTTATGATGCTCTCTCATCACTCAGGCTTTATTCTTAAAGCCATCATAAAGCCGTATTTCCATTTTGACAACAACTGAAGGGAGTAATATGTCTGTTTTTGAAGTAAGAGTCTCATCCAAAGTCCAAACAAGCAAATGCATCTTTAGTAATTTGCTGTGTTGCATCAAGGTGTGTTATCTTAACACTTTGCTGTGTAACTTCAGTATCTCAAACCTGCACACTACTTTCAAACATGTCAAATAGTAGGCTTACAGTTCAGTATCTCAAACTTGCACACTACTTTCAAACACATCAAATAGTAGGCTTACTGTGCTATACCTCTGTAATTTCCACAGAACTCTGTCCGTTTTGATGGTCTACTGTTTGTGAGACCCTCAAATAATGGTATGTCCTTACATCGTCCATTTCCTCAGCAATTTTGAGGGTGTAACCAAATGTGTCGTATAATGCAGGGTTAGTACGACAGCTCTCGGAGTCCACACTTTGTGCCCTATCTCGCTTTTCAGCATAGGCATCCTCACACATGTCAAAACTGTCCAACAAGTCTTCAGGTGTGGATTCAATGTCCATTTTAAATTGGAAGTTGAGTTGTCTGTGGTGACCTCCTTTCCCCACTGGAGAGGTTGCAATATCAAGAGCTTCAAGGTCAAAAGTGTCCTCTGAATCTGTGATAGCTGATGCATGACCAACAGAGGTTACTGGGTAGCCTGCAAAGGTGGACAAGAAATCATCTCCCCAGTCAATCTGGTATGACAGCCTACAGATAACAGATAGGAATACAAATAAAAGGTATTTGGTTAAATGACATTAGAAAAACCATTATATAGCATTTTACATATAGTCAAAGAAATGTCTTTGTTTTGTTTTTAAAGGAACGTGTGGTTTTACTTCTTGAAGACCAGGAACATATTGTAATTTTGTTGGATTTGAAGATGATTAACTTGATGAAAGGAGAAACTTTAATCTCTTGTGACAAATATACTGCCTGATTTCCTTAGAAATTATACCACTGAGTAAATAAATCAATACTGTTTAGTGTTTACTCTTTCAATCTTTTCAAGTTTTCATCATTCTCAACAAACCAAACCACAGATAGCTTTGCACTTAGCCTTGCTCGTGAACATATCGTTATGACAGAGTGCCAAGTAACAGTTAACTCTCTAGCATGCAGCGTTGGAAATAGCTGATATCGCGTAGCAAAATGCTACACAATTTTATCAATTTGCTACACAATTTTGGAGTTGAGTATCATTTTTATGCTATAGACTTACACACTGAAGTATGTGAATGTACCAAGAGAAAAGTGATGAAAGCAAATTTTGCTATGCATAAAAAAATGCTTAATTCCAACACTACTAGCATGTAAGTGTGAGTAGTGATCCAGCTTTCGCTTTTATTCTGTCAACAGAGGGCGACGCCACTGATATTTTAGAAGTAAAAGCTTTATAATTGCATTCTATTATGCTATAATCAAAACAGGATGTACAAAAAGTAAAATATCTAGAATACCTAGAAATATCTAATGTGGGCGTTGTCTGGGCGTTGTCTGGGCGTTGCTTAAAGAAAAACAAAAAGAGTGGACACATCCTACTTATCTCTC
Organism: Amphiura filiformis; assembly: GCF_039555335.1. Classification (NCBI taxonomy): domain Eukaryota; kingdom Metazoa; phylum Echinodermata; class Ophiuroidea; order Amphilepidida; family Amphiuridae; genus Amphiura; species Amphiura filiformis. The sequence goes on along the minus strand of NC_092633.1, from coordinate 65,898,205 downwards.
TGTAACATAATCCCTTCTGCATATAAAGCATGTAACGATCCCCTTACTGTAATCAGTTATCGTAAATCCGCAATTGTTTTGCCGGACCCATTTATCTGACCTTTTGCACCGCATGTGACATAATGATTAACTTTACCTTACTTTGTGTTGATTGACCTTGGATCTGTTTCAAGTTTATTACTGTATCGCTGCTGATTGTTGTTGACCATAACAAAGTTCTTATCTCAAATACATACGGAGGGTTGCTGTTATTTCGCATGAACTTTTTTACGTTTAGGCAAAAACAAAACAAAAAAAACACCCTGTCTCACTTGACCCAGGTTTTCAGTTTTGTTTTTGCTTTTATTTTGTTGCAAATTTGCTGGAACTTGCATGTAAAATCAGCTGTTTGGGGGCCCAGAGTGGCTTGAATTTGACGGAAATTGCTATTCGCATGTAAAATCAGCTGTCATGGGCAAAAAGTGTATTTATTTTGACTGACCAACCTTACTTTAGGTCCATCCGTCCCTAGAACAGGGTGTTTTTTTTTTTTTTGCTTAACCATTTTGTTGAAAAATAACACACATGTAGGAAATCTCTCAAGGTATAGGCATATGTTATGCATCTTAGTTTACTGATCCCAATGTTATGCAACTATGTTTAAATGACTTCAGTAAATAGATGCATTTGTAGGATTGTAGATAAATAATTCAAACTTTTTAGCTTGACAAATCCATTAAGTGGTAAGTGCTTGTGTCACACCTGTGTCGTGAGTACTCACTTAATGGATTTGTCAAGCTAAAAAGTTTGAATTATGTTTAAATGATCCTTTAAAAGACCTTGAAATTGATAACACAAAATTCTTATTAAGTCTTATCGCTTCAAAGAGTGCTGATTAAAACTAATCAAACAAGCAGCACATGTACTTCAATGTGACTACTTTTTATCACTTAGTATCAGCTAATATGGATATTTTAAGAAATTCTTGACCAAGGTGAAAAGAACCTGTTGCGTCATGTAGTCATCTAAGCAGTGTAAGGTGTGTGCATGCAACCTTCTGAAGAGCATAATTATATGTGTGTGTTTATTGCAAATCTATAGAAGTAATGAGTAATTCCACCTTGAATGAATAGCTATAGTGTAATGTACGTATCTTGTGTGATTAAAAGTGAGCAGTATTTTGTGTATTTTGCCAGTTGATTTAACATATAATGTGAGCAAAATGACAATAGGGAGGCATGGGACTACGCATTCATGAAAAAGTCTGGAAAAGCTGGAAAAGCGCATAAAATTGGACAAAACACCTGAAAATGGGCTGAAAATAAATAAAACTGCAGAAATGTTGACATAAAAAAAGACTGGTTCCAGAGTTTTGACTGGAAATTCTCATGCCTGCAATAGTATCCAGCAATTGATGTGACCTAACAGGTAATTATGTATTCAGGGACAACAATTCTGACCCAGTTATGCCAAGAATGGTTGGTTACCCGGGTTTTGGTCATAGTCTTAGTGTAATATTTAAATCTAATATTTGACATCCCTGAAAGAACTCATAAAAGTCTGCACACAATGCATAACATTAACTTAGCAATAAAATATGGTGCCACTTGATCACTCCATACAAATTTATCCATCACCTGATTATTATCAATCCTGAATTATTTCATCACCATACTATGACAGAAAAGTTTGACGACCTCTACTTCGAACACACACGGCTGAAGCCTGCTTGCTGGAGTCAGATCTATACATATTATTTATTTATTAATGGCAGAATTTTTATCTGAGAAGGGAGAGGATTGAGAAGTGGGGTCCCTATATCTTGGGCAACTTTGGCTGAGTCTCATCCCTCTTTGACACTCATTGTCACTTCTAGAATTGAGATCGTTCCCTGAGTATTTGTCATTCAAAACTGATTTGATGCAATTTACAAATCATTTCATGCAAAGAAATTAGACCCAAAGACTCGTTTTTTGCAAAATTCTATACACGCAAAACAAACATTCACTTTGAAACGATGTTTGCTGGGTGCATAGCAATCCAGAATACCCTATATTTAGCCTTCCATGAGTGAAACACAAATATGACTGAGTCCATAACTGTTTGGTTTACCTCATTGAATTTGTGAGAAATGGTTTTTAACACAGTATTTACAGCTTTTAACATCAGAAACTGTAAATTATATCCTTTCCTGAGGAATTTTTTATTTACTTGTTTCTTTCCAAAATGCTATCCCCCAAACCATGTGGACCACCAGGCACAACTTTTCCAAAATCTTATCATTTTGATGACTCTTAAGTCATGTGTGACCTGATATCCTTACATGCTGAATCATGCTGTATCAAATGGACTTTGACCACTCATGTTATTGCACCAATACGAACAGTAATGAACAATTGCACTAGATTGTTTAAAGGGGGAGAGAGAGAATGAGACAAGTTTATACCAAATTCATTGTTCTCATTGTTTCTCCACATTCCCAACCCCAACACAATGGGCTACTTGTTTTGGATACAGCAAGTATTTATATAATACTATCTTGATCATTTGTTATCTACTGAACTGCATTCTTTGTGCCTAGGTGAACTAGATATGAAAATGTTGTCAGCGTTTGGCTGCTTTTAACCTTCAGATTAGTGGCCTAGCATCCTTTATAAGCAGTTACCATCTATTTTTAATGGAGTATCTTATTTGTACCATGATAAGCTACTTTTAGTGAATCATGGAAAGAATGATGAACAGGACCCCATTTGCTTTACGCAAATGACTCTAAAAATTACTAAAATCTGAAAATAAACTACGGTACTTTTTTTGTTGCTATTTTCCTCTCATATGTTTTTTAAGTCAAAATAAATCTACTTTTAGTCCAAAACAGCAGATAATACATGCATACAACAATTTCAGTCAAACTCAGTCTACTTTTGGCCAAAAAAAATGACTGATTTTACATGCATACAGCAAATTAAAAAATAAATCTCAAAAAAGGAAATTCTGGTCGGTCAGTCCTGTAGAACAGGGTTTTTTTACATCGCCAAATGGCAAAAGGGACCCTTTTGATGCTTTCCATGTAAAGCGACTTCCAATAATGATGTGACATATGGCCATGTTATATTATGTATGTATATTGTAGGTAGTGAACATAACAACAGATTAGTGTTGCAGATGGAGGGACGGAAGGAGGAAGGAAATTGGTGTACACAAAACATAACCACATATGTTTTATAATGGTTTCAGATATCAATTTATGGTCATTTATAAAAAAAGAAATGTCAAATTCAAGAGTCATATGATCCTCTTCTAAAGTTAAAATAGCATTTGTTACTCTCACAATCCAGGAAAAAGATAGTAAGTGGCTAAAGTTTAACGTTTATTCGAACATACTCTTCACATTGGTTAGCATTTTTTTTTTTTTTCCAGACTGTGGAACAGGATAGCCCATGGGCACTACTGGCCTTCTTAAAGTGCCCCTGATTGGTTAATTACATGAGATAATAATTGCAGTGAGCAATCACAATAGAGCCATTAGTTCACTTGGCAATTTTAGCTTAATCTCCTCCAGCTATACTGACAATTCTTACCACATCACTGATTGGCTTTACAAATTATATAGCCCTCTTTGTATCCAATCAAAATAGTTCTTGGAGGCCGATAATTAAGCCGGTAGTGCCTAATGGGTTTAATAAGTTGGTATCACTTACTTGGCAGTAAATTTGGTATGTCCTAAGTCGATGTGCTTTCCTAACTGTCGTAATAAGGCTAGTAGACCACGCAGAAACCACTGTAAATCTGAAGGTAAATAGGGAATCCACTTGGCAAACCTATGAAGAAATAGCAAACATAACTTGAGGATAAATGTCTAGAATCCAAATCAAAAATTGCATTATTGTACTCAACTTGCTTCATTAATGTCTTAATTTTAGCGTCTCAGACACGGTCTTTCTATATTTGCAAGTTTTAAAATAAAACAAGGAGTGGTGTACTATTAAAAGAGTTTCCGACCCATGTGAAAGTTTTTGGACCCCAAAATCTGCAAGTTGAATGTCAGCTCTATTTAATTCACCACAAATTGTCTAAATTTTACCATAAGAGTCAGTTTAGCTTTGTAGGCAAGAGTGCATACAGTCCACTATAATTGAAGACAGAATTAAAAAGACTTAATTTGTGTCTGACGTCAGGGTAAAGGGGTGGCGTGATTGGTTGCTGACCTGTGCAGTATGGCATTTTTGGTCTGGTTGACAGGACGTCATACGCAAACTAGTCTTTTAAATTTGGTCTTCAATTATACTTCTTGATACCACTTTTATTTTAAGCAACTCTTGCCTATAAAAGCACTTTCCAACATGCATAGTAAGCTTACTTATTCTATACACATTCCTTTTGGTATCACCTACCAAGCATATCACTGGCAAACAGTCATTGTTTAATGGACTTGCTGATGCCTTGTACATTTGTGTAACTTACAACTGAGTTTGCAACTTAAGAAGTGTTAAGTTATTTGTGAAAATGACCCATGTACTGTGGAATCTTACCTAACAGCAACAATGATGGCAGTTTCTACAGGAAGCACACACGGTAGAGTCATTATGGACATTGCTTTAAACATCTTCAAATTGTAGATGTAATTTAATATACCACTGTTTACCGAATTACATGCTGCTTGCAGAGCTGTGGATGGATAAGGAAAGCAATTTAAACATTTATAACCTCATGAATAAATGTGATGAATGTGATCCAATTCTATTTTATTATTTGTAAACAAATGGATACAATGGTATATAATTACTGCCATGTGTGACATACAATGTGACGCAGATGAATTTTCAAAAAAGTGTAGAGTGAAGGTCATGAATGCGGTTAAAGACTTTGCATCAATTATTTTTCAGGTATTGTGAAACTTCTAAACAATGTGCTTTGGACCTCAGAATATCTCTTGGAATAGCCATATGCACTATTGCTGAAATCCATTGTCCGTTTCGCTTCCTTGAGACAGAAGCGTCTGTGCGTAATACGCACATGATAAAGGCGGTGTGTCTGTTAGGCGCATTCACTTTGTGCCGTGTCGCACACTACAGAGGCACCGCTTTTGATCGTGCGAGGACTACACATGGACGATACTTTCTCAAAAGTTATGAGCTTTCATAACACCAATTTTGATAATATATTTGATTGATTTCTACTCCCTAGGTTAGCCAGTATCTCAATTTCCCAATTGCCACCTCTGGCCAGGTTGAATCAGATCAAGTCACCAATGGCGTACTATTTTGTCTTTCATTTGAAAATTAGCATGGGGAAGTAGCTGTATCATGTGCAGGTATATGATCACAAAATGACTTAAAACTTATTGATTGACTTGGGAGCAGACCCAGGATTTTTAAAGGAGGACCCACACATGAACATTTTCTGGTGTGCGGAAATTTTGTGTTTTGTTTGTTTCTGGATCCGCCCTTGGACTAAGTTACTTGTTTTATAACCTGGACACAGCTGCTTCTCAGCACACACAAAGCAAAATTAAGTGATGGTGTATAATAATGGACCACTAAACAAGCAGTTAATGAATTGAATATCAGTGAATATAATCAGTAAACTGACATTGACACACATGCAACTTCATCCAATTAAGCCAATATTTTATCAATCTAGCTTCACCTGTTCTTTAATTTTAAATGTCAAGGACACAAATTTGTCTTTTAAAAATATTGACAAACTATTCACTAACTTTCCACATACAGTGTTATTCAAAGCACAAAGTTGTGTGTTCTTAACTAACTTTACTTCCACTTAAACTCATAAAAGCTGACATTTTCCATATTTACCCCAGTAAAATTTTCAGGATAAAATTTATATATCCAGTTTGTTTTTAGGGATTAAGTTCAAAAAATGATAGCTCTCCTCTCTGGATCCATTTAACAATCTGATATAAATTTCTTAGATATTAAAAAAATGTACTTCACAGTTTTCTATGGCATGTAATAGAACGTACCAGCAGTAACTTGTGGAGGTAGACTATTTTGCAACATGAGTTGCTTTGCCCTATGTTTACAATCCTCACAATCTTCGTTATCATCAAAGAAATCCTCATCACTCCACTCTTCCCACAATTCCTTGCTGTCCTCATCCCCGTACACCATCAATTCATCCTCATCATCTCCGATGACATGTAGCTCTGATGTCCCTGTACCACTGTCTGTCAAAGACACCATGCTATTGCGTGAGCGTAGAGAAGCTCGTCTGCCGCCAGAAAACCTTGTGCTTTGTCCTAGCTGGTTGGCTATTTGTAGTTGGGTAAGGCTCAGATGTCTGTTGCAAGGAACTAGATCTGGGCAAAATCAGTAGAGGGTTATTGTGTGAGATATAAGACACCATTCAGGGCCTTCTGCTTCATTATTTCCAGCACTAGGTAACTGGGCAATCAAGGAAGAACGGATGATTAATTGTGTTTTCAACTGATTGAGTGTCCCAGGTTAAAGAAGAAATAAAACAAACTAACAAACAAACAAACAAACAAACAGCAGCCAATGAGAGTTACCTGCAGAGGAAAAAGTATTACCTGCCTGGCATTTACTTGAGTCTTATTGACCGGTTACAATAAAGTGGACAAATGACAGCAAATATTTGTAAGGATTTATTAACAGTAATAGCAGGTAGTCTAACAATAGACAATAGAAAAGTAATGGAACTATTTCATGCTAGCACATCTCAAATCTCTAGGAATTCTAATTGAAAGCAACACAACTCTTCTTTTTCACATTTTTTTGATAATTTTCTATTGCATTACTTGCATAAGGGTGGTGTCAAGATATGTTTTGTAGCTCATGAATGATGTATATACCTTTAAAAGGATCTTTGTTTAATTTGAAAACCCTTGTTTGGTGCAAACCCTTGTATAACAGCATAATATGTGTGCCGAGTCATACCCTCTAAAAGTTGGTGAATGAATCCTTGGTTGTGTAGAACAGTATCTATATGTGGTGCCTTAGTCATACGCCCTAAAAGTTGGTGAACTTGCGCTGCTTATTTTTAAGCTTATTTTGACGGGGGCACAGGAAATCCTGCATTTACCTTACTAGTAATACTGTACTCATAATGGATCATTTTGATGCTAAATATAAAGAACCCAGTCATATCAAATTATTTTTGTCTTATCAGCAAAAGTGAGTGGTGTATGTCTTTAGTAAAAATTTTAAAAATAAAACTGCTTCTGTACCCAAGCCCTAACCTTGACATTTTTATGAACTAAAGATGACTGCAACTTAGCTAAGATAAAATGCAAAAACTAAAAAGCAGCAACTTGCATTTGATATATCATTATCAACCCAAATTTTCTTGAAACTAATTTGATCTGAGTAACTTTCAAACATGAGAAAACATCAATAAGGTACTACATATTGTCTGATCTCTTTACACGCACAATCCTTCAATAAAGATGGTTAAAATGATATGTTATACCAATCTCTTCTTCATGCGCTATACATGTTTGTAACTTCCGTAGGCTCATACTTGTATGGTCTGTAGGAGAATGTCTTACTTAAGAATGTCTAGCTACTTACTATGCACTTGCAGGTATCTTAGGGCATCATCGAAACCTTGTTTACACATTTTGCTCATTATGTCAGGAGTTGGAGGAAATAGAGCTCTTGACAGGCGATACAGGTTGTTGGGGGTGATTTGAATACTGGTGTTGGACAGCGTCACCTGGAGGTAGTGGCTGAACTCATGGGATGGTGGACAGATGTCACTTTCTCCCGAGAAGGGTGATACTGAGATGGTATTTTCATCATCAAATGGTGAGGGCAGGTTATCTGTGATGCCGCCATCAACGTAACGCTGTAGACAAAGAAAAGAAGTGAGATCATTTGGTTTATTTGAAAATATCATTTGAATACTAATGTTGGAAAACTTGATACTCTTTTTGGGGGAGGGGGGGTTCTACGTCTTAGGAACATTGGGGTCGGTGAGATGACTTAGTTTGAATTTTATGGGCATCCCATGTTGATTTCAGAATTGGAACAGAGTTGATTTATTTTTCTTGCAGTAGCTTTCACCCTCAGTCATATGTGATGCGATCAAGCAAAATCAGTCGGAACTCGGAAATAAATTTATTTTGAGATATAGCCAAACAAAGGTTGTATTCAATTTCAATGGGGTTTTCTGCAACATGCAGCTTTGCAATTGGTTTTTACTATCCTATAAGAAACTGAAAATTCAATAATGCAGAGTTCCGACTGATTTTGCTTGATCGCATCACATATGGATCTCTTCATTTCAGTTGTATAACACTAAAATGCTTTTCATATAACTATTACACACAATTCAACACATTTCCCAATAGTTCTTATGACAGATGGAAAAAGAGCACATCCGATCTAAATCATATGTGTTTTGAACTTTACTTCACTTGACAGTTTGAGATAAAAATAACAAGTCAATATTGGATTTACTGATAAAATTATTATAAACTTGATAACTTGTGAACTTTGGATGTTACGGCTAATGACCTCCAGCTTGGATAATCAACCTACCCTACATTACAAAGTTTGGTTTTTATAAGGGAAAAAAGTGTGCCAATCATAATAATAATAATCAAAATTTTTAATAATTGTTACACACACACAGGAATATTAAAATGGATAAATCCAGCTCAAGTTTACAAGGCCAGGTCATTTAAAATGTCCTACTTCAAAGCTTACCACTTCAGTTCTGTACACTGATACTTTGCAAGATTAGACAAATAAGAATTTCATGGTTGCGTATAATCTATCTATGAACAGAAAGCTCTCATACACCAGTATTAATTGTTGCCACACCAATTCAAGATTCACATGCTGGATATTGTGGCAGAACTTTTGAATGACCCAGTTTATCTGTTCCTGTAGACCTAAATTATTTCACCCTTTACTTTTAAAAGTACTAAATTGTCTGATACAAGTTATGTAATCATTGACAGAAATGACCAAGCTGTTCTTTTGCATGATGCGGAGGTAATTAGATGAAACACACCATAATGAAAGCCAGACACCCACATACGCAGGCAGTCAATAAAGTTGTGTTCACATTGTCGGACGTATGCCCGGCGAAACTTGGTCGGCTCAAGTTGCTAGGAGTAGCGGTAGGTGCTGCCAGGAGCAGTGGCAGTGTGAACAATGGTCAGCGTAAGTTTCGTATGTCCGACGATTTACTCCTGACAAAAGTCAGGAGTAGTGAGCTGGGTGTAACCTCAGCCAGGCGTAAGTTGCAATGTGAACACTGCTACTCCTGGCACCCGGTGTAAGTTTGACCTTTTGTTGGTCGGAAACACCGGAAGTGGTAGCCGATGTTTACGCCGACCAGAAGTGAATGCTTAGTGGAACTGGTCAGCGTAGTGCTAGGAGTAGGCTAGGTGTGGACACGCGGTAGGAGTAGCGAAAATATTTGTGGAATTTTTATCAATGTTAACCTAAGTTTACGCCGGATGTAACTCAAAATGTGAACACGACTTAAGTCTTGCAGAACACAGTATTTTATTTGGTCACAGGGTAATTTGCATTTGGGATCATTTGAAAGATTGTTCAAGCCATCAAGTGAAGAAGGTTGGTGGCTTAAAAGTGATGTTGTTCTTTGATTATATCTATCCGCCTCCTAGCATTCTCAGATCAGATGACATTTGTCTAATACATGTACATTGTACATGGCAAGTAAAATAAGCCATTAAAAAAGGCAAAATCATTCCAGGTCCCTTTGTTTTCAATTAAATGTTAGTCCTTGTCATTTTTGCTATTTCCTGCAGAATCCAGTATCAGTGTGAATCATATGACGAATGTGAGAGTAGACCTGTAGGTCAGTGTATGTGTGCGTGTCTGAGACTGTTGGGCATAGGGAGGTATTGGTCTTTACATGTATATGGGTCAAAAGACATTTTAGATCCATTGAGCAGATTCAAAGATGCCGAACTTGTTAATTTTCTCTTCTGGGAAGCACTCTAGTATAATCTTTTGTAAGGTTCCTTAAGCATTAGACATTGTAAGCACGTGATGTCAAGCGTGGGCATACATTGTAGGGCCTTGTGCAAAATAGTATGCACTGGACAGTTAGCAGTAAGCTAATTTGTAAAAGGAAATTTGCAAAACATTATAGTATGTGTGTAACATATCACATTCTTGGATTGTTTCCAATAGCTGTAGGCCTTCAACTGAATGACCGTCCTTGCCCGTATTTCTTTTACTTTCCTGCATAAGCTAGTATCAGTGTGAATCACACGGTAAATTGGTTGAATTGCATGTGTATGGGGAGGGGGTATTTAGGGTCACTGACTAACCTTATGTTCATTCTCTCTTGGGGAGCAAAATGAGCTCTAGTTGCCAATGTGTAATGTCACATTCTTGGGTTGTTTCCAATATTAGCCTCCTGTAGAGTGTTTCCTTCTCAGGATATATACAGCAGCAAATAGTTAGGCCATGGTTAGGCCTAATGCAAAACTTTTGCTGGTTTCTACAGTAAATTGTGAGGTATGATGTTATGTATATGTGTGTACTTGACACAGGTCATGGCAGTGAACCCCCTCCCCCCTTAAAGACTCCTTGCCCCCCTCCCTCCCCTTGACCATTCCCTTTGAAAATCCAACATGTAGATATGAGTGATTTGCAGAAGCCCTCTAAACATCTCACACTTAGAATTTTAAACACCACATAAAATTTTAAAATTAGATCAACAATAGCAAAGGCAGCTGTCCAAATTGACCCTGGTTCACTACAATGGCACATAGCCAAAGACATGCATGCAAGACAAATTTATTTTAGGCCCTAGGTCACTATACCTATGAGCACCTGTATCTAGATTGTATCCCAGTTTTAAAACAACAAATTGCATGCAAAGTTTCAGCTTTATTTTACTAAATTTACTTGGGAAATCCATGCCAAAAGGGATCATGCATTGCACACATGGTTCATTTCTTCATCTATTTTGTCTAGCTTATGTACAAATACTGAAAATCCCTAGTACTAGAATTGGACTGGAATTTAATGTTGCAGAAAAAAGTAAAGCTGAATTCACACTCCATCGTTGAGCGACAAGCCATTGGGTTTTGACTAAAAACTAAATGCTCGTTGCTCAGTGATGGATTATATAAATCACTGGAGAACAATAATCTTTTAGCCATATCAGAATCATTAAAAGTAGCTACATAATTAACTTCACCCTGCTGCCACAATTTATGATCTAAGCATGAAAGACTGGGAGAGAGTTAACAGTCAAATTTTTGTTCAAGTCCTCATCCTCATCAATTAAAATGTTCAAGGAAATGCATATTAGCTCACATTTTCATTTGTATTACCTTGATTTAGCATGCAATGGGCTGCCGGGTATTCGGTTCACTTACCGTTCCTTTGAAAACTGGTGGAATAATTCCCGAGTAGAATGGTATGAATGCACTACACAGCAAGGCCTGTCAATATAGAAATAAAGAACAACAAAATGTGTTAAGTTATGAACTAAACACATCACAAGAAATAAGTCCCCCTCTGAAAATTTCGCCATGACATTGTAAAATAAAACTTTGTACCAAACCAATAAAACTTACTTAGAAATAATGATATGATTGTTTACTAAGTGTTGTGTGAAAATAAAAGATGTCCATGACTTCAAGGCTGAATGAACCCAAATTGAAGACAAAAAACTGCCCTTTCCAAAAGTCACAAAGTAGGCCTATGCTTGTTTTAAAACTGCAAGGCGTATTGGGACAAGAAATGGAACTTGCCATCTTACAACTCACTGTGCTGAACTCAGCACCAAGGGGATTTGCATCCATGGCTGAATGATCAAGAATCAATACACATTAATTACAGTAAATGTTCACTTGGTGACTGGTGAGTATTTTAAACTGCACTCAACCACATGGGGGTTTCCATTAGTAACAAGCCATGAATCAACTTTTGTAACAAGCATAGGCCTACTTTGTGACTTTTGAAAAGGGCAGTTTTTGCCTTCAATTTAGGCTCCTTCAGCCCTGAAGTCATGGAAATATCTCATTTTCACACAACACTTTGTAAACAGTCATAATTATTTAAAAGTTAGTTTTATTGGTACAAAACGAAACCTTACAATGTTATGACGAAATGTTGAGAGGGGGACTTATTTCTTGTGCTGTGTTTATATATTATGTGCAAGCTTTCACAAGATATTTATTCAATTTGCAATAATTAGTGCAGGAATTTTCTTTCAGAAACACAGAAACAAAAATTAAAGATAGGGGCCTACTGGTACCTGTGGTGGTCTACTGAACTTAGAAGATTCAAGATTATTATTGAAGATATGTGATGCGATCAAGCAAAATCAGTGGGAACTTGGGAATATTGATTTTGCGATATAGCCAAACAAAGCGAATATTTCCTTTTGTTCCCTTTTGTTTTGGAACCACTTAAATTGCTCATAGTTTTGTAACTGGTTGTCCAATTTCAATGGGGTTTTCTGTAAAATGCAGCTTTGTAAATTCTATTTACTAGCCTACATGTACATTTGTATAAGAAACTGAAAATTTAATATTTTCGAGTTCCGACTGATTTTGCTTGATCGCATCACATATTGAATGATAATGTCCTGTTTGGAGATAATACTCTTTAGAACTAGTAGTACAGGTAGTACAATAACATGTTTTCAAAATAATCTACAATATTTAAAATGCATTGATCACTAGTAAAATGACCAGTTTCATTATTCAAACATTGAGTGTCCAAACAAATTCTGTACCGTCTTGTACATTTTATTCAGACACATTTGAAAAACACAAATGCACTCCTTACCTCTATTAAGTCTTGTTTACTTTCAAACTGAGAAACAACAACATTTTGGCGATCGTGCACTCTAGTTAGCGAGATAAACAGTCTTCCAGAGGCTCTCTTGTGGGCATCATCTGGCAGAACTCTGATTAGACCATCCAAGATGTGCTGGTGAATACTGAAGCTCGGATGTAGTGGCCCTAATGTGCGAGACCTTGCCTTAGTTGCTAACCCTATGATTTTGTCAGTAATTTTCCCTGTAATGCATAAAAACAATGATGCAATTTAGGTAGTTGCAATAGAATAGCACCTGTATACATCAGATTGAATTTTGTGATCTATGGACTATGGATAAACTGGTACAGAATTTGACAACAACATGACTGAAACTGAAATTCTACTTTTGCTTCAAGTGCAAAGTAGGGGGAGACTATACCATCATAGTCAGTACATGACGATGCAGATGTAGGCCTAGCCCTAGTCATCCCTGGGACACTCACATACTATAACGTTGGCAACGGTATTTACCGTATTGTTTGTATTAAACGTCCCAGGGGCGTGTGGCATTTTATCAAATAGGGGCGTTTATTAAAAGTGAATTTTCATTGAAAAAACCTTCAAAAGAATCACCTACTTCCGGGTTCAAATTCAAATTCAAGATTCTTCAGCAGTTCCACAGATCCACATTTGGGGGATCATGTGAGCTCCAGTTCTTTAAGCTTCAGCTTTGGGCTGAATCAGCACTACAATGTGCTAAATTTACCATAGCTGTTTACATTACTATTTGTGGGAAAATTATAGAATCTACCAGGTTATTAATCGCGAAAGCCTGAGTTAAAAATTGACTATGTACATTGCCTTTTTAACAGGACTTTGACCGGGGATGGGACTTAGTCCCTAACACACACTGTCAATAATACTTGTTTATCAATCCAATTTAACAGCAGGCACAAAAGCCTGGGCGTACAAGACGCGCTCATGCGCCTAGTACACAAAGCGCCACATAGTTGTGTACGATGTAGTTATCAATGGTAATGGCACATGCTCGGAGGATTTAAACCATAACAAGATCTGGGCGACCAATTACAAGCCAGATCCATTTAAAGATGCGTTACAAGTAGTCCGCTTGGGAAGCTAGTAAACAGAGGGAATAGGCCTACGGTGACTGAAAAGATCAGATGTGAAAATCTATCAATTGCACACAAATACAAATCAGAGTTTTATGCTTAAATGTAATAGCCAGAGTATACAAAATGGGCAAGTGGACTACAGAAGTCTAATGTATTGTTGAGTTAACTGTGCCATTTGAAACCAACATATCAAAAGCCTGTGAGCGAAAACAAACGAAGTACCTTGACCTTGTGTCCGACATTTCAGATAATGGGTTTACTTGTGATTTGACATGCTTTGAAGTCGGATCACGTGGGCTCATTACCCAAGAAAATGTTGGACGCATTGTCGAGATATTTTCTTTTGTAGGCAGAGCCAAACCGTCTAAGAAATTCATGAAAGAACTCAGCAAAATGGCCCTCCTGTCTAGTTACACGATCTGGAATGCTAGGCAGGAGCCGGCCTGGGGCTCCGAAGATCAGCCCCACATCAGTTTGTGATCGCACCCGCCGCCCTGCCATTTTGTTGGGTTCTTCTAGTCCTGCTTGGTATTCCTGGTGTGTTCTGCTTGTTTGTATATATTCTTGTGTATTTTTGCTAATGTATAATATGTCACCCTGCATTAATTTGGGCATCTTGTCCAGATTTTGTCCTGGGTTTTTGTTCCTCCTTGTATTCTTGCATTGCTTATATTTTGTATTTTGCATTCCTGAATAAAGGTTGATATAACACAAAACTGCTCCATAGACAATGTGTTGTAATTTTGTTCTGGTAAACCAGAACGTAATTCAAACTTCACAATATTTTTGCCAAACGACTGATTTTTTGTACAAAAACATTATGTAGCCAGAGGTTTCCAGTGGTATAAAAATCTTAACTTTTATGAGAAAATGCTGTGGATCATGATATGCCCTAACTTTAAGAATATCAACAAAAGTACAAAAATGGATTAACATTTACAGTAGGTACCCCATAATGAAATTGGTTATTAACTTAAAATATAGCTGAATTTATACTCCATGGCCAAGCGATTGCGATGCACCACTTTTGGAAAGTGACGGGCAATCGCTGAATTTTGCGATGCATCACTTGTCGCTCTAGTCTTGCATAATACTTATCACGGTGATAGCGATTGCAGGCCTGCAACAATTAAAATATTCTAAATGCCACAAAATACATGTTTAGAACATCCATAATTGCTGTCAATAATTATTGCTTTGAATTAATTCAGTACCGGTACCGAAAGTTAATAATTGAGAAAGGTAAATTAATTAGCAAAATAATAGATCCAGTTGATAAATGATTGGTTGATGCATTCACATGTAAAGCGATATCGCTAGAATGTTGAGATTTCTTCACCTTGCAAATGTCACATCATTTTTGCCTTGGGGATTTGTATTGATTGATCAGCTTGACCCGGCTCTGAAAATGGAAGTAAACACTGAGGCTGAGCATGTGTGAGAATCGCTTTTCTGCAAAAGCGATCCAAGTATAAATTCAGCTTTAAAAATCTGAAATTTACATAAATCAGGGGTGGATTTAGAGGGGGACGCACCCGGTGCGCGCCCCTCTAATTTTTTGCAGAGCGGCACCTGACTTTGTATTTTTGCTGAGCGGCACCGGACGCTGCCGTGGGTGCGGTTGTCTATTGAAAATTCCTGGATGTCATCTGAGACAAAGATTTAATAGCTGCTCTGTCACTTGACAAGCATGCAAGTGTCATAAAAACTAAGACTTAGTTAACCAGAGTTGCTCAATGTAAACAAGTCAAGAACAAGAAGTGAATTCATGGTACTACAAGTACAATGTAATGTATGCATCTATGCTTCAAGCTAAAGTTGTGCAGTTCAAGGCCTCGGGGGGAACTGAAGCTTTCATCATGATCATACATGTATTCTATTGTTTCAGATTCTATGACATTCTTATAAAATTATCATTCTCACTGAAAAGGTCGTTTAACCCAGTGAAGGTCGTTCAACCCCCATGATAGTAATGTTGCGTTACCTTATTGGTTTAATAATTGGCACACCTCCATAAAATGATATAAACAACCAATCAGGCACGTGGTTTCAAACACGATAGTCACGAGTCCGCCGCGGCCGTCTCACACGATCAATTTCAAAACAACGCATACACACATGCATGGCATGATATTGTCAAGGACGTTTATTTTCGTATCATCTATAGTGTTAAAAAACCCGCATTATACACACAATGAACATTGTATAAAAGTAGAAAACTGTCGAACATACTTGAAAAAACGATCGTTACAACGAACAAACATGACAAACGGCACAAAAATGGGCATGAACATGATGAACGGAGTCCGGGCCAGGCAAAATCAACAACATTTCTGTGTAGGACATGTTTGAATCCCAGGCATGCCAGGTTACATTTGTTAGGCACAAATCGACTCATTGAGAAGTATAATGGAATAAAGTGAATTACAGAGACATGTAATTAAATTGTACGTACCTAAATCTATATTGCAAATCAGACATGTAGCCGTAAGAGCACCAGCAGAAGCTCCGGCAGCTTTACTAATTAATTCAGGAGCATGTTGAACTAAACAGCTCGCAACACCGACGTGGTATATGCCGAGAAATCCACACCCCGCAAACGAAATATTCATATTCCTTCAATCATTAAATGGAGTATGAACTGTAGAACAACTCTATGCTATTTAAAATATTATTCTGTACTGAAAATCGACTGAATCTTCCTCCTATTTTCAGTTGCAATAGTGGTCCATTCTCTCAAATTGTACGGTACGTTGTTGCTTTGCTATGTCGACGTCGACTTTACAAATCGATGATAATGCTGTGTGTGGCTTTTACGTCATCAAATTACCATAAAAATCGTAAGAGTGGATATCGGGGTCTACACACCTGATAGCTATAAAGTAGGCAAAATTATTTAAAGTTCCTAAATATCAATTGAATTTCGAAAAAGAAATCTCTTTTTTCTTTTCTTTTTATAATATTGAACATAAAGATTACCTGATATGTTATTCAAGGATAATTACACATTTTTATACCGTTTACGATAGTTTGTAAACAAATCATGTACTACAAAATAGTGTTTCCCCCTGACAAACAGGGGCATATTAGAGGCGCGGCAACCGGCTCGACAAAAACGGGCTCGGGATTGGCTGTATTGGTGAAGAGATGTTCCAAAATTTATAGGGGTGATCGGGTATTGTGTACTTCTGAAGTTAATGGTGTATGAAGAGTCAAGTGATGAATCAATCATTCGATCATGTCGATCCATCGTATGATATAACGCGATACGATTGACTCCAGCAGAACCTGGGATGGCATCCCGGATGGCATGACATGATTTTAGTAAACAATTAATTTTGAAATAAAATTAAATCGATTGAGGCCATTCTTGAGCTTTGAGTTTTAAAAAATTGGACGAGCCGTAGTCGAGTCCAATATTTTAAAACTAAAGACCTTTGCTATATAGGCCTAGGCCTAAAGCATCCAATTTTATCATTGGTAGGGCCTAGGCCTATGTTTTGGATCCAATATTTCCACACACTTGAATTCATCAAAACATAACCGATTTGGATCGGTTCTACTTTGCAAGAATTGCGTCCCAATCTACAAGTTTGATATAATAAAATGGGATCGATTTATTTACTTAGCATACTTAGGCCTATATGCCTACTTACTTAGGCTTACTTACTTACTTACCGTACTTACTTACTTACTTACTTACTTACTTACTTACTTACTTACTTACTTACTTACTTACTTACTTACTTACTTACTTATATTTACTTACTTACTTACTTGATTGTTTTAAATTAAAGGAAAATAATTCGTCTCAGTGCAAAAGTACAAAACAAAAAAGGGGGTCATTACATCAAACATGTAAGAAAGAAGCTCTTGCACTCAAGAACAAAATAAAACACTTTAAAACGGTCATTTACCATGTATACCTACAGAGGGTCTGTGGATACAAAATGTGTAGGCCATTTACGTTACCATAGTTTAATATTAGTTTGTTAAAAAATAATAACAATATAACTTTTGATTTGTAGAGGCCACATGATCAGTGATTTTTGGGCATATAATGAAATAAAATCAATATACAAAATAACAGGTTTAAAAAAAGTGTATTCTGTACGACTTTAAAACGGTCATTTACCATGTATACCTACAGAGGGTCTGTGGATACAAAATGTGTAGGCCTATATTGCATTTTGATGACGAGTTAGAGCTAGTTAGGATACATAACAATATATTATTAATTTATTCAATCAAATATATTGGTGCTGTCATTTACGTTACCATCATTTACGTTACCATAGTTTAATATTAGTTTGTTT
Source organism: Amphiura filiformis (assembly GCF_039555335.1). NCBI lineage: Eukaryota > Metazoa > Echinodermata > Ophiuroidea > Amphilepidida > Amphiuridae > Amphiura > Amphiura filiformis. The sequence continues at coordinate 65,880,034 of NC_092633.1, read as the reverse complement.
AAAATAATAACAATATAACTTTTGATTTGTAGAGGCCACATGATCAGTGATGGCGGATGATTTGCGTATTGCTCGACTAAATGGTTTAGATTCAAATTTCTCCACCTCTTTCTGGTGCTGATGAGTCGGATACCAAAGGGGCGACCAGTTTCACCAATGTAGGAACTGGGGCAGTCACCGCAATTAAGGGATTTCATAATGGCTTCCGCTTTTTCAAGAAGTTTATCCTTAGGATGAACGAGCATATTGCGGATACTGTGTGGCTTCATGGCTGTGGAAAACACGTGTTTTTTAAACACCCTGGAGACTCGCTCGGATACGCGATAATAGGGGATCACAGCCATGCCTTTGGCTTTTTGGGCGGAAAATGCGAAGCATTTTTCGTCCTTATTGCGATGGGTTTTGGCTTACTTATTTCCTCACAGCGTTGCAGAATAAAAATAAAATAATCGTGCTGTCTATGTAATCAGGAAACTACAGAGGCGATAGTGTACATTTAAATTTGTCATTACTACTTCATGTTGATATTCAAACAGCGCTATAAAGTTGTCTTACCAAGGAGTGTGTTTGTATTAAAAGAAATAATTGTTTTACAACTTGGATGAACTAGAATTACTTTTATGCAAATCCGAAAATTGCAACAGATATTTTTCATTTCTTTAAGATTTAGCGGTATTGCCCGATTGTACGTACAGTTGGGCTACATTAATAGCCTCATTATAGTTTTATTGATACTGGCAAAATACTTGCCTGTATGTGCTTGTTGTTCTGCTATAGCGTATAGAATCTGTTAATGATACTATAACTACACAGTCAATTAATTTTTCACGAGGCTGTCGGATTGCTCAGACCAAGAATGTTTGCTTATTGACCAATTTACCAGGAGAAAAGTCAATAACTGTTTGCCCTTTATCTGCTAACTTGGTTGAACCTGGTGTGGTGGTATACAGTTGTATACGTTGAAGTCAATGTTCAATAAATGCCAAATGTTGCTAGCAGTAGAATAGTTAATATGCCTACTGCATGCAATGCATATGACAATAAAAAAGTTTATGATGTCGTCATGCGTGGATCTGGGTGGTATTTGAGGCATATTCTAGAAATTAATAAACGGCTGAGGCAAAACCGTTTGTGACTTTCAGAAGATTTTAAAGAGGTACCAGCACATCTGGATTTATTCATAAAATGTTACACAAGCTTAGCATTTTATAGCATAACATAATCCATGATAATAAAATTGTCCAACTCGCCAAAGTCCTGACCATCTAAAAGAACATAGTGATATGTAAAGACAAGGTTACTTGCCCAAATCATAGAATAAACATTTAGTAGTTATTGTTGGTATTTAGTTCCTGCATAAACCTGCCAGTTGACCAGGCCAACGATGGTGGACCTTAAAGGTATGTGCCAGTATTTTTGGTAACGAACCGGAGCGATATTGACATGTAAAACAGATGAAAAACTGGAAACATCAACCTTCTTTTGTGATGACTTTTAGCACCTTCTTTTGGAATGGGATGGGGCATCTTTTGTGATGCATTCGGAACCGTTCTGGGCCATTATTGGCATAACCACAACCGTATTAATCAACCTTCTTTTGATCTTCTTCTGTTATGACTTTCGGAACATCATGTAATGTTTTGAACTTTTGAATTCATAGTATGACCGTCACATCTCTAATAAGATTGTTTGTTTTGGGGTTTTTTTTTCTTCATTTCTTCGATATTTTTTTTCATTTCTTCATTCATCGATAAAGAAGAAATGTTTTTATCCAGGCCTAGGTGCAATTATTTTCGTTTTAACGAATAACCGCGGAACGACATTGACATGTAAAACAGACGTAGGCCTATCATGTAAACATTAATCATGATGATGGGGGCATAATTATGCGCATTATTATAGCATATAACATTCAGCGGAAACTAATGAAATGTTCTCAATAAGTGCAAATACTACCCTGGCAGCTTTTAAATATAAAAATTAATTCTGCAAAGTAGAGCAGCTAACTAATTAATTATCTGGAAGTCATTAGGAACACTTTGACCAAGTTTGAAACCAGTATTCTATTAAATAAAAATGTTATTGAATATTAATGAGCACTTTCGAGTCATATTGGTTCATCAATCTGAAAGCCTGTTTTAATCACAATGGTCAGAATTAAATAGTCAAAATGATAAGACAAATAGGCTACACTGTCCATACACTGTACAGTCTCATTGCAAGATCATTATGATCGATGCGAATTATAGAAACAGTTCAAACAATAAAATAACTACACCTTTATCTTGACACTTCCTCATTTGCTCGCCCTGTTCCTTTTTAAAGGAATTTTTATTCACTGTTATCTTTTC